>NC_139677.1:20717480-21190323 GCF_964106915.1 Podarcis gaigeae
GACAGAGAAGACTTTTGTGCTTCTGATCTTAGGGAAAGGGTAGAATGGTATAGGAAGAAGCAATCTTCCAGATGTCCTGGGTTTGAATAGTAATCACACTAAGTTGTTCTTTGATATTAAAATTGTATTCTGACATCAGTACACTTTTCATTCCTCCCCATCCCCATTTCATATTACTAGCTAATGCTGATGTATTTTGTGTGTGTGTGTGGAATTCTCATAATAATATAAAGACACTGAGTATATGATAAGGTACGTTCCACTGTAGGAGGAGAATGTGACATGACAACATTCATATCAATGGTACCCCTGTGCTTCTTATGAATATGTAGTTTGACCCTAAATGGGGTATCTGTTCGGGAATTTATGTCTTAGAAAGAAGGAACCCATTTCCATAAAGCAGTGGATTGTGCCTGGGTTATATTCCACTTCCACCATTTTATCGTGAAAATTATCCATTTTATAGTATGCTAGAGAACTTTCTGGGGTTTATCCAGGCAGCAGTTGTCTGGTAATAGAGGGGAAGAGAGAGTGAGAGGAGATATGCACCAGAAGGAGGCAGTGGAGATGAGGGGGAAAAAATAAAATACTTCACAGGAACAAGGAGAGGGTTATTCTGGCTGCCTTCCAGAATAAAATCTTTCTAAATTGGTGCTGTTTAGTTGAAATGTTCTCCAACACTTATATCCTGATTATATGCATTTAGTGGGAAATCAAAACAAAAGGCCGGGCTGATATTTCACTGAGCACTGACCATATGCTGGGAGGAAAGGGCAAAAAAAAAAATGTGGCAAAGAATGGCATAGGCCAGTAGAAATTTCTGAGGATTTCAGGATATGAGGGTTGGCTTACTGTACTTATAGATGTTGTGGCCGAGGGTAGAGTTTTCTCTTTTCTTTTTATGCATTTTAAAAAGAAAAGCAATGTGAGGCATGATCAGTGGCTGGTGAGTCTTTCAGCCTCTCTGAAATCTTCTGCCTTCTTTCTAGCCCACTCACCAGTAAAAGCACATGAGTTATTTCTCTGTTTTTGACCAGGGGAAGAGGATGGGGAAGATGGAAATGGAAATTTATCCCAGTAGTAATCCCCCACCCCCGTCTCATGAAAGCAAATAAGGTTTTGGTTTTGTGACTGTAGTGTATATCTCTGTGTATAGATATGTATTCAATGGATGTAAACACATTTTTCCTGCTTTAGCAACAACAAGAAGAAATGTCCAAACAGGGTTTGCTGTTCAGAGACCTTGTGAATTTGAGTGACTGGATGTATTGATCCCTCCTGTCAGTTACAAAGAAGTGGATTCCACTAGAATGAGAATCATAGTCCTCCATGTTTCAAAACACAGTGGAAATATCAAACTATTGAAATATGTCCTAAAATGTGTCCCAAATCTTATCCCTATGCTGGCAACATTCAGGATGTAGCAAACAAAATGAGCTAAGCCATTTCATACTGAATCCTATTTTAAGATGTATATTGCAGAGCGGAAGAGAGATCATAATTTGGAATGTAGCAATTCTCAGAATGCCAAGGAAAGCATTGGCCAGTTCATACAGCTGGCGCCTTCCATGGGATGTTTCTAGATCATGACCAACCTGGGATTGTGCAGAACTATTATTTCTGTCTCTGTGTGTGTCACACACAGCTACTGCAAGTATACACAATTTGTATGTGATAGGCCATACCTTGGTTTCAGGCCACCTGCTTTGCATGCAGAAGGTCCTAGATTTAATACCTGACATCTCCAGGTAGATCTAGGAGAGACCTCTGTCTGGAATCCTGAAGAGCCACTGCCAGTCATCACAGACTATACAGAGCTAGATGGATCAATGGTTTGACAAAGTGGAAGAGAGCTTCTTGCATTCCTAAGCAGAGTATATTTCAGGATGTAGCGGTAATGCAAATCACAGCAGCCATATATCTACATTCATGTGAAGGCATGGGTCCATACAACCATATTTCCATCTGATTCCAAATGCCTTCAAACCCACCTTCCCCTATCCTCCTCTCCATCATCTTGGGAATCATGATCTAGGGGCACCCTACTGTGGTTGTCTAAAGCTATTTGAAAACATATTTGTGGGCTTAGGTTTTTCCTTTCTTTACAAGTTTCCTTTATTCTTCTAGTGCCACTAGCACAGCCTCTACTTCTAGCATGAGCCATCAGAAAGTCAAATCTAACTCTGTGAGTCTGATGCACCAGAGCTGAGCAAATGCAGACGTCATCTTTTCTGAACTTCAGAACTTCGTTAGCAAGTAATGCACTGCTTGACTGAGCAAACCTCCAGCTGATTTCAATGACACTTTTGTTTGATTAAAGACTTCAGATTTTGTCTCTGAGAAGGAGGGATGAATGGAGAACTCCTTCAAAGGGAAGATGTGGTTCGGTGCCAGAAGCCAGCTGGGTATGTTTATAGAGAGGGAAGGATGTCGTAGAATGTTGGTTGCCTAGAGCGGGGGAAGCATTCAGGGAAAGGGAAGCCCAGAGGGTCTCTCAAGTGGCAGGGTTATGTTTGGCTCCACCTGGAAATGCTCCAATATTAGCCAACATTTCATCTTCCCCAGCTAATTGCATTCAGATGGTGTTGAAAATTAGGTTTTCCTGCTTCAACCTGCAGTGGGTACAAAAATCCTACCTTGCATGTGCTATGCATATGCACATGTTAGTAGAATACATTTCGAAAGGGAGAATAGGCTCTATCAGTTTAAGCAGTGGTAAACTAATGAGCATGACGAGTGATGCTGGCCACATTCACACAGCATGGCAAAACCATAATTAATCGTTTACCATTTAAGTGTTAATCTTGGTCATTTTTTTCCAGGTTGACAAGTTCCATCTGCCCCTCACTTCCCTCTACAGCAGCCTTTCTCAATCTGTGGGTCCCCAGATATTGTTGAACTGCAACTCCCATCACCTCTAGCTAGCAAGGCCAGAGCTCAGGGATGATGGGCATTGTAGTCCAACAATATCTGGGGATCCACAGGTTGAGAACCGCTGCTCTACAGCATGTGCAGAAACTGCCTTCTTGACCCACTATTGGCCTCATCTGCTCAATCTGCTGGAGCCTTTCTTCACACGCAGGAGAAGTCCCTAACTCACAAAGGGCTTAAGACACATCAGCTACCCTCACCTGTTTCAGCTGGCCAGTCAAAGCTATTCCTGGGGTATGGCCACTGTTACATCACATATAATGAGCGGGCTGCTTATAAATCTTTTGCCAATAGCAGATGGTGGTGTGAGGTGGAGGCACTTGTCTGACCTGGTGAGTCACTGCTCCTTACCAGGAAGGAGAGAGGAGAGGCAACAGGGAGGCATGGTGCAAAAGCACCCGCAGAGTGCTGCACCACCCTTGCCCTTCCTTATCCTGGTAAGCAGCAGTGGCCCACCTGCCAGGAGGTCATGTCTCTGCTCCAACTCATGATTTGCTACTGTCTTCTGTGTAGATCGGGAAGAGACTCATTTCTTTAAGAAATCAGCCACGTGTGCCTAGTCTATGAAGATTTGCTACTGGTGGTCATACAAACTGACACCCATGCTCATTTTGGCAGTACCATATACCTTGAAAAGCTTTTGCTATAAGGATGACTTTCTGAGAATTCCACTACCGTTACTTTTGCTGCTGCCATGAGATGTGCTTCCATGAGGGACAAATGAGCTCAGAATTCCTCTTTCTGTCCTGAATCTGTGCACCCCTGTTTCTACCTTATCCTCCTCCGTAAACCCAACATTGAATAACTAGTTCATGCACTTTATATTTCTAAGCACATACACATAGTCTTTCTAAAATAAGTACTTTTTTAATGTCAAGGATTTTAAATGGTACATTGCTTAGAAAATGCATAAGGCTACAAGGTCGTGAACCTGCACTAAGGAGAAAAGAAAGACTGTGACTGAAATAGAAATGTGTCTTGCAGACAAGAGAGGGATATTATCGTGGCTGTTTTCCAAATGTGAGTCACTGAAGCAAGAAGGGATTAGGCCACAACATATTTCTGTTATTTCTGTACAGGTGTCTTTTGACATTCTGCAACATGTTACATTTGCATCTCATCCATCTGGGATGAGACGTGCTGCGTTGAGAGACAAGCTCAGGATTTAGACATTGAGCTGAAGAGTACTTTCCCTTCCCTTTTATACCTGATGCCAAATATACATATATTATATCTAAAAATATTGTATTTTATATACAGGTTACTTTGACAACCCACTTTGATTAGCCACCAGGGACATAATTATGTAGCATGAGCATAACATGTACAAAATATGTCACATTGCTGCTCTGCTCCAACACAGTGTGTTGAATTCTTGACATTGATAGTGGACTTGTCTCAAGTTTGGAATCACACACGTAGTAAGCTCTTGTTGCAAATTAGTGAGATCCGGTGAGGTCTCTGTAAGTGTTTACTTGGCACAGACAGGTGAATACTGTGCTGGCTTCAGAGAATGGGGCATAGACCAAGGAATGTGTTAGAATAATGAGGAATGGGTGAGTGACAGTGCAATTCCTCAGGCTTACAAACTAAAAAGGAATACCGTGGCCAAGATGTCCTCAGCGAGTTCTCTCATCCACATTGCCCTTGCTGTTGTCTGTTTGCTTGGAGAAGCCATATATGTCCCATTTTACAGAAGACAGCCATCTATTTGAAAGGCTGTCTGGTCTAAGTCCCACTGCAGAGAAAGGACCTTAAGATGGGAGCAGAGGGACCTTGAAGTTGCCCATCAACAGTTAGCAGAACCTCGACAGAGAAGACTGAAAAGAGGTCTCTTGGTTGCAGTCTTCCCCACTAGGGCAAGACATAAAGGTAAAGGTAAAGGTACCCCTGCCCGTACGGGCCAGTCTTGCCAGACTCTGGGGTTGTGCGCCCATCTCACTCAAGAGGCCAGGGGCCAGCGCTGTCCGGAGACACTTCCGGGTCACGTGGCCAGCGTGACATTGCTGCTCTGGCGAGCCAGAGCTGCACACGGAAACGCCGTTTACCTTCCCGCTAGAAAGCGGTCCCTATTTATCTACTTGCACCCGAGGGTGCTTTCGAACTGCTAGGTTGGCAGGCGCTGGGACCGAGCAACGGGAGCGCACCCCGCTGCGGGGATTCGAACTGCCGACCTTTCGATCGGCAAGCCCTAGGCACTGAGGCTTTTACCCACAGCGCCACCCGCGTCCCAGGGCAAGACATACTGCATTGTAATTTAAATCATTATTTATAAAGGTACATCTTTCAATCAAATTAGCATATGCAAATCTATACCCTCTCTTGTGTCCTTTTTTGGGTGATTCATTTTCTCTGTTTTGGTGATGCTTCAGTGGCCAAAACTTTACCCAGTTAACAACACTATTCACTAAGAGGGAGAAAGGCAGGCAAGTGAGGCTAATACACCTTCTTTTGGTGCTCACTAGTTTAGAGAGGGCAAGGCAACAGGCAGCAACAGCAAAGAAGACTCCAGGGTCTATGGTGGACAGCAATGGGGCATGGATGAAGCCAAAACCTGACACTAGCCAAGTAAAAAGATCAGACATACATGGGGAGTGGAGCAAAAAGGGAGATGAAGATCAATTTGGCAATGCCAGAATGAAATGCAGAGATGTAAACAGGAAATGTTATATTTGGGACCAAGGGCTGATCTTCCCTTATCATGCTGAATGGATGCTTCATTTAAATGCTTTGTAAACCTCACTGTATTTACTTGAAAGGAAAGCTCTGTTCATTCCTACATACATGCCCTTCACAGACTCTGTCTGCACTTGATTGCTGTATATGTGTCCTGGGTTCACCCACAAGCATTCATTACTTAGGGACCAACCCAAACCAAAGAGTCACTGGGACGAGTGGAGTTTGAAATAGGCGGATCTCTGGTTGAGCCAGCTAAGCCTGGATTCAGTCAGGGCTATGCTGGCTGAAGTCCTTCATTCCAGCTCATACCAGCTTAAGTCCTCTAACTCATCTTAGGCTGAAATAAGTCCCTCCCAAAGGGATGAGGCAGGAGGAGTCCTACCCCATTCTAAACTCCATTCAGCTTGGTCACATGACCCCGTAGCCCAGCAGGAGTTACAGTGGCAAAAAGAGTGGTTTTATTTAAGGTCTTATTTTCCCTCTGCTAGGCTCAGGCCAGCTTAGTTAGCAGTAGCCCCACTCCTGAACCGAGTCTGGAATCAGGGACAGCTACACCACCATAATCCACCCCCGTATAAGTTACACTGGCTTCCTATCATTTGGATCTGCCCAGGGGCTCTTTGGATGATTTCAGAATTCTGCTTAAGCACTTCCTGCCACTGGCAATGCCTGTCTGCCTGCCTATAGGCCCACCAGATGTAGTCGAGTGGGTATCTCGTTTGCACACTGATTCCCAGGTTTTATGTTGTATATGGAATGTGCTGCTCTATACAACAGACATTGAACTTACTGTGTGTGTGTTATGCAGATGGGATGCCCACACGTGTACATCGGTTGGATCTAGATATTGGACAGGTGGACATGCATGGCCCTGCTCCACAGCCAAGTGCTATCTTGTAAGTTTGTACCAGTCCATGATGACCGCCACACCCTGTGATTTCTTCCACGTGTGGAAACATCATCCACCATATAACACCATGGAGAGAACTGTCACATCCCTTCCCATACAGCATTTTGCAGTGGAATCAGTTCACACATTCAGTTGCCAGTCATTACACATAACGATTTAGTGTAGTGAAATCAAGTGATGATCATGCATATGTGAAACAGCCATCTGTTTCATTGGTTTCAGTAGAAAGCACTTCCAAGTAATTGTGCTGAAGATTGCAGTCTCGATGGCCTAATAAAACTTTAAGCCCTTTAGAACTGACCTGTAGAGCTTTCCAGAGCATTGCAATGACCCAGATAAACAAGTTCTCATTATTCAACACACAGACCCTTGCATTTCTTACTGTAGTTTGACCCGAAGCAACGATTGGCTTCCAAGATGCAAATGTTGCAAATCTCAGTCAGATCTAACCACATGGGAGTGCATTCAGAAGATGTCTAGCATGCAGAAATAACAGGGAAATACTATCTTGGGGTGCTTTACTAGGCTCAGATATTACTGTGGGAATTGAGACATTGCAATGGAATCCTGAGCATATTTATTCAGAAGTAAATCACACGGAAGTCAATGGTGCTTGCAAAACTGTGTCCGTTAGTCAAAACTGCATACAGAAATGTGTATATCTGCATGGAAATGTTTCCACCACTGCAAAAGGAAGAGGAGCCCATCATTAACAGGCATGGCAGAGACATCTAGCTAAACCTCATTTGGGGCACACCCACCTCATTGTGAAACAAGCAAGCATGCCTTCAGAGTAACACACAGCTTCTAATAAATTAACTGATAGCTGCTAAAATATAGGTAGGATCATATAGACAGTGGTCCCATCTACTTGAGAGTGGCTCAATGGAATCTGATGCACAGCACTTATTTAAATATGGACTTATTTTTTAGGGAATTGCACTGGATCATATACAAATAAACGAGAACTGGAAATTTTAATGCAGTGGAACAATACTGTAGTGGTAGCAGCAGCAACAAATAAATAAACAACTTCAGACAAAAGGCTATGTTGGCCCTTTGCAACTTAACCAAGATGCAAGTCTTGCAACTCTAAATGGGGCTCACTGTCTAGTAAGTGCATTTAGAATGGCAATCGTAAGCAGGCAACTGAGCTTTCTGGGGCAAAGTGTCCCAAAATAATGCACTTTCTCTGTTTCCCATCAACCAAGCCTCCGCCATAGCTGAGATGTAGTGCTTCCCCACCTTTTGCCCTGCTCTTTCTAGGCACAGGCCTGTGCTTAAAAGCTCCATATGTGTGGGGTTTTCCAGCAAAACCCCACTTGGAGCAAATGTCAAATTGGATTGAGCTTTAAAGGGTGTGTTTTCATTGGGAAATGGGACGCAGGTGGCGCTGTGGGTTAAAGCCTCAGCGCCTAGGACTTGCCGATTGAAAGGTCGGCGGTTCGAATCCCTGTGGCGGGGTGCGCTCCCGCTGCTCGGTCCCAGCGCCTGCCAACCTAGCAGTTCGAAAGCACCTCCGGGTGCAAGTAGATAAATAGGGACCGCTTACCAGCGGGAAGGTAAACGGCGTTTCCGTGTGTGGCTCTGGCTCGCACGCTGGCCACGTGACCCGGAAGTGTCTCCGGACAGCGCTGGCCCCTGGCCTCTTAAGTGAGATGGGCGCACAACCCCAGAGTCTGTCAAGACTGGCCCGTACGGGCAGGGGTACCTTTACCTTTACCTTTTTTCATTGGGAAAGCTCTGAGGCAGAAAAGGAAGGGTGTTTGGACATGGAGAACAGATCATGCCCGGAGAAAGCAAAAAAGAAACTAGCCTAGCTCAGATGGTAGAGAATGAGACTCATAATCTCAGGGTAGTGGGTTTGAGCCCCACATTGGACAGCGGGTTGGACTAGATGATCCTTGTGGTCCATTCCAGCTCTACAGTTCTATGATTGAATGGGTCCATTCCAGCTCTACAGTTCTATGATTGTAAGGGTCTATGCAGGGCACAGGTAGGCTGATATGGATAAGGTGGTCCCTAAAATCTCCTGGGCCTAAACCATTTAGAGCTTTAAAGGTAATCACCAACATTCTGCCTAGAAACAAACTGGTGCCAGTGTAATCCTTGAAGGACAGGTATAATATGCTCCTGCATGTGAACACCAACCACCACCCATCCTTGCATTCTGGGCACAACTGATGTTTCCAGAGATTTTTCAAGATATTGAGCATATTGCAATAATTCAATCTAGATCAGAGGTCAGCAACCTAAGACCCATGGACTGGAAGTGGCCCATGAGTGTCGCTTAATTGGCCCATGAGCTGCCCCTGAACCAAGCCATCCGCTTGGCAAGTCCCTGCACGTTGTGCTAAACTGGCGCAGTGCAGCACGGAGACTCTGTTCCGTGGCTCCGTAATTCGCTTCTGCACATATCCAGACGCCGGAAATCGCCTCTGCGCATGCCCAGGCACCGGAAATCGCTTCTGCACAGGCATGATTTTCAGTGTCTGGGCATGTGCAGAAGCGATTTCCTGCACTGTGGACATGCACAGATGTGATTTCTGGTGTCATGCTGCACCGGTCTGGCCCATGGTAGATCTCCACAAGAGTGATCTGGCCCATGCCTGGTAAGCCTTGCTGACCCCTGATCTAGATGGAACTAAGGCATCTGTCACTGTGGCAAGGCCTGCCATTGTCAGAAACAGTTGACGTTGGCGCAGAGCAACCTCAGCAGAGCAAAGGGACTCATGACTACAGCCACTATCTGAGCATCCAGGTATATAGCTGTGTCCAGAAACACCTTGAATAATACTTTTTATCTAATCTGTGCAGATGACCAGACTATCCTCAGATTATAAGACTACTCACTTTTGGGGATATTGCCCTTCAAAAATAGGAATGAAAACACCATATTCCAGGTGCAGATATTATCAAGTGTTTGGATCCATGCTTCAGCAACATGAAAGGGCAAGGACCATATGGTGAGGTAGACTTAAGCTTGGGTTTCAGGATACAGATATATCATGAACCCTTACATCATTGCTGGAGACTAGGATCTTTGAAGGTCTATCTTATTCCATCTTATCTTAGCACTTTTATGGTTTATGGGATGCACTGCCTCTTCATCTCATTATTAATAGGCTAGCTGAGGTTGAATACCAGCATCCCATCTTGAGAGGCTGGTGGATCACAGTGGTTCTTGTCTATACAGCTCTGTATGAATAGTGCTGGCAAGTAAATTACATTTTCAGCATTTCAAAAAAAAAAAAGTATGGATTTTATCTCACTGTTTTCAGACTGTCAATTAGCCCTGCTTTATCAAAGGCATGCTAGATGGAAACATGTTTATCATTATAATTGTGAATTAGAAAAGATGTTAGTAACATATAATTAGGAACACACTAGGAATGCCATTTATGATGGTATGTTAGTAGCTACTTTAGCCTGGTGTTTGGTGGCTTTGTTGTTGTTTGTTTCACTGTGCTTGCTGTTTAAAGGACAAAAGAAAAACAACCACCATTCCAGGTGCAGCCAGCTACAGACACATTTTAAGTCACACTGCTTTTGAGGGGAGAGTAAATCAAGTATGTGCTCAAACTGAACACATTGAATCAGTGTGACTCAAAAATGCTCCTTTGACAAGACTATGTCCCAGTCTTTTATCATTTGAACTTGCATTTCAAAAGGGCTATGAAGCTGAGTAGCCTCGCAAACCCATATACAAGCTGAAGATTGCAATAATGGGTTAAAACACACCTTGTTTTGTACTGGATTGTGAGCTCCATGGGAGAAGACCACAATCCTACTCACATTCAGACAAGCACAAATGGTGCCCACCTTTCTGGAAGAAGAGAGCCATTCAGGACCTTAAGCATGCACAGAACAGTCGCAACACCAAAGGAGATAGTATGTATTGCCAAGAATATGTCTTAAGCCTAAATTACATGAGATTTCAAGCTGACAGATATGACAGCATTGTTGGAGAATTCTTGTCTCCTACCCCTACCCCATAGGCACTTCAAGCTTTCTTCATCACTCTTTCTTAAAAAAGAAGGGAGAATTGGGGCTTCAAGCAGCTGCTTCCTGTTCGTGCATGTGTATTGCTCTGCAGGGTCATACGGTTTTGCAGTCTTTAAAGACATAATCAGATAAACACAGAGGAAGAGGGAGGGAGGGAGGGAGGGAGGGAGGGAGGGAGGGAGAGAGAGAGAGAGAGAGAGAGAGAGAGAGAGAGAGAGAGAGAAACACATACATGGAGCCTGGAGACATTGGCTAAGCAAGTGAGTGGAAAGGTCCTGCCCGGAACATTTAGGGGTCTAGGCTAGTCCCACTGATCCACAGACCACACACCAATGATAATTTATATTATTATTTTGGACAGTAGGCCAGTTCTTAGATACACTTACTCCTAACAACCAATAGGCAATACAGTGGTACCTTAGTTCTCAAACTTAATCTGTTCTGAAACAATTTCGACTCCCGAAACTGTTTGAAAACCAAGGCGTGGCTTCTGATTGGCTGCAGGAGCTTCCTGCACTCAAGCAGAAGCTGTGTCAGATATTCAGCTTCCAAAAAATGTTTGCAAACCAGAACACTCACTTCAAGGTTTGCAGCATCTGGGAGCAGATTTGTTCGGCAACTAAGCCATTCGGGAACCAAGGTATCACTGTATCAGAGTTCAAGGACAGATTCTGTCCAGACAAAACACTTGGGGTACAAGGGTAGTGATTGGTGTGTCCTGGGAAAAGATTTGAGGGTCAGATGGAGAATCCTGGAGGGCCTCATTTGCCCGCTGGAACTGAGACTCCCTCGTCCCCCTGATGTACATGGACGTGGGCTCCTTGAAGCCCCAGGCTCCTTTGGGAAGAAAGGTGGGTTATGCAATTAATAAACCAGCAATTAAATAAAAAATGGGATACATTATTATTCATGGCCATTTTTGTGCTTCCACAACCACCATCACACCTGTTACGATTCAGCTCCCAGTCTGCCAATTCAATCCTGTTTAATTTATCAGTAAGGTTATCACAGGGAAGTTTTCCTCTCAATCAACAAGATACTGTTTGCACAGAGAGTGCAAACAACTCTATGAGATAATTCGCTCATGCATATTCATCACTTGATGACTGCAGCATCAAATGTTTGTGACTTGCATGTGTGAATGAGCCACCACAGATCAATCTTCGGAGTCAGTTCGCACACTCAGCTGCATGACATCAAGCATTAAATATTTAGGTAATGAGAAATCAAGCGGTATACATGCATGTGGGAAACTCCCTAATAATGCAATAATTGAAGCCAACATGTGATATACACGTGTGATGTTTTATGTGGGGTGGATGGAATAACAGATGCTGGAATCCTATGCACACCCACCTGGAAGTGAGCCCCATTGAATTCAGTGAATATTACTTCCGTGTAGATCTGCATGTCAAAAAGCAATTTGGCTGCTATTCTGACTAACTGTTTCCATTGAAATCGATGCAATTTTATTTTGCAAAAAGTAATGAGCCATACCTAAAATTGATTAATTTCAGTGTGAGAAATGTGCAGCCTAACTCCTGTGTATATTTCCTCACCAGTGAAGCTGTGTACACACTCTGCATTTGGAAAGCAGTGTGCACAGGACATTAGTCACAATCTGTATCGTTCCTTTAACTATCCTTAATTTCTTGGGAAACGATGCATTTTGATGTGATTTCCCCAATCTTGACCTGAATTGAGAAAAAGAATGACCTAACTGCATTTTAAGCCAATAATGTGTATACAGCCTAGGTCTGACAGTTTGGCTTGCCACCAACTAGGTGTGTATAGGTTTGCAACCTCCTGAAAATTCAGGCTCTCTCACTGAAATCAATGACATTTAAATATGTTTCTCTCTCGATTGGCTCATGCCCAGAATTCTGAAATCTGTAAAGGCTCCTACGAATGAGAATGAATAGGAAAAAAGGAGCTTGTGATTTCCTCCATCGCTACCTGTAGGTGACCTAGAAATGTAGCAATTTTCTTCTAGTTTGTTGCAGATGATGGTTAGAATGTAGGCATATCTTCTCCCTCCTCGTCATTATCTATAAGAAACAGCTATTTCTATATGAAATAAAAACAGACAGCTCCCTGTCCTGGAGGCTCACAGTCTAAAATGGGAAAAGTGAATGGAGAGACGAAGGGACACAGAAACAAAAACAAGATGCCATAAACATGAATATAAGTCCCTAATCAAATCCCCTCATTTATTCTCGGTCTGCCTTCTCTATCCAGGTGCCCTCCAGATGTTCCAGCTGCAGCTCCCATCAATCCAAAGCCTGCACAATACAAAACATCTGGAAAACACCAGGCTGGGGTCAGCTGATCTAGGTCTTTCTCTGTATGAAAATTCACAATTCATATCCTCATATGTCTTACAAAGATGCTGTCAGAAGGGCTTAGCTGAAGTTAGCAAAGGAGAGCTTGTATCTCCCTACACAAAAGGTATGGGGAAAAGTTTAGGAGCATAAGAAGAACCTCCTGGATCAGGCCAATGGCCCAACTAGTCCAGCATCCTGTTCTCACAGTGGCCTGTGGGAAATCCAGAAGTAGTCCCATATTTATCTAACAAAATGTCTCCACAGAACTAAATAAAGAAGCTGAGAACCGTCAAAAGGTGAATTTTAATAGACCAACCTGATTATGTTACACAACTCCACCACTAAATCATTTGTGGCAAGTATGCAAAACATAGGAATGATAATTTGCCAGGTGCTGAAGAGAAACACAAAGCTGTAGATTTGTCAGGGTTTGAATACATGAAAATTATTCAGGAAAACGATTCAAGGACATCATTCCTAAAGGATTATTTTTCTCCATCGCTATTATTCCTTTATAATAACATTGTTTTCCTGCCTTCAGTTTTCTCGCAGTCAGGCAATTCTTACAGCTCCATGAAGGTGGAACAAGTTTGTTTCAGAAGTGGAGGAGGTGTCGCAGACCAATGTTTGTTTGATAAGCTCCAATTGCCTGGTTGTGATGGACCCCTTCAACTAGGCCCAGATTAAAGTGGTCTTCTTAATGCAGCAAAAGGGTGCATCTATTATACAGATTGATAGGATGTTCCATGCCAATAGATCAATAGGTGTCTGCCATTGTTGTTGATTTTGTATTGTTTTTAAATTCCTCTTCTGCTATTTTTAACCGTTTCCCAACTGTTTCTGTTATATTTCGCACATGGCCTTGGGACATAAGTGGAAGATGATTCAACACCCAATCAGGAGGAAAGCAGCCAGCCAATGCAATCTCTACTCCCTTTTAAAAGAGGTGATATTGGGGACCTTCAAATGGGCAAGAACTCACATGGAACACCCAGTTTATGAATAACATAATCTACACAATGGGAAAGATGAGCATCTACACCCATGGAAATACTGGCACCTCTCCCAGTTCATCAGAAGCGACACCTAGCTCTTGATTTTCAGTCACGTAGTGAAAAAAGGACAAGAAAGATTGGCTTTCATTAAGATAACAATATCTGTCTGATTCTACCTATTGTTGGATAAAACTAGGCAAGAGCTAGTTTTGCTTGACAAGCTGTTTTGCTTTACAACTTTTAACAACAAACAACAATAATGTATAAAAAAGTAAGAATAGTATGGCAACATAGGGTGCTTCAAGACTACTGCCTCTGTTGCTCAGCTCAAAAAAGGAGTCTGGGTAGGAGCACATTTCTGGTAGGGGCTGGAAGCCTAGCAAGAAACCACTTCCGATATACCACTAAGCAGCCACCAGCTCTGAGGAGTGTGTGTGTGTGTGTGTGTGTGAGAGAGAGAGAGAGAGAGAGAGAGAGAGAGGATACATAAGGCCTTCCTGTCCAACTCTTCCTTCTCTGTAGACATCACTCACACACACACTCTCCTGGTATACAGTGTGATATTAGCTGCACATCATAGATAGGCCCAAGTAGAATTCTTTTGTCCTCTTCTGCAATTGGCTATCAGAACAAAACAAAACAAATCACCCAGCTCATACTATCGAGTTGGGTAGCAGCAATTAGTGGTGGGAGCTAAATAATTAGTGATTCCACAGAGTTGCTCACATAACTGGGAGGCCCGTGGTGCAGGGTATGGGTCACTTTTGAGGTTAACCCATGACACTCATTCCATCAATCAATGTTTATTACAGCAAATAGTCAGCATATTAAACCAGAATTTCTGCATAATTCTCTACGTAAGCTATAAAAAAAGATAGATACAGCATTTAACAATCAATATACTAACTGAATGTTCTTACAACACGTGTCCAGGGGAATAAAACACCATAAAAGTTTAAAAGAACAAGAGATTTAACTAAGAACAGTATCATCAAATATCTGGGAAGTGATGACACTCATTTGGATTTGTGAAGCTCCAAGGTGGCGTGAGTCAGGAAGACCTACCTCCTTACCTGAAGGGGTGTGGCAGAGGGAAAGAGGTGGCATTCATGTTACCTTTTACCCTTGCAGAATAGGCTCACCCATTCACATCAGGTTTAGGAGCCTGTTAGAGGATTTAGTGTTCCCCACACATGGTCTCCTTTCCCTTATGCAGTTCATAATTTCTCAAGCTGCAGTTAATAAAGTGGCCCTAGTTAAATCCAAAAGTTATGTGTTGCCTCTTTACTTCCAGTCTCGCAATGAAATGTCTCTATTTTCAGGTGGGACTCCATTACATATTGGCAGATTCAAGCAGATTCAAGCATATTGGCAGATTCAAGCAGTGTAATAAAAGCTGATTTGACAGTCTCAAATGCGTTTGCCCCCCAAACGAGAAAATGATAAGAGAAAGCAGTTGAAAGTATGGGGCAGTGTTTGCTTGCTGCAAGGCAAACTAGCCTGCCTCTAAATGGAATGGAATGAATGCTCAAGAAGCAGCTGACATTGTCTAACCTCCCAATGAACTTTGTGGAAATAAATCAGGATGAGTGCTCAATAAACAGGTCATCTGGAAGTGATTTTAGTTAATCTAATCTAGTCTTGTCTAAAATGTGTTATATTATTATTACTATCATCATCATTTATTGCCCCCCACCCATCCAACAAAGTATAGAATCATAGAGTTGGAACGGACCCCAGCGCTCATTTAGGTCAACCTCCTGCAATGCAGAAATCTTTTGCCCAACATCAGGCTTGAACCATGCTCTACCGACTGAGCTATCCCAACTCCTGGGATCACAGGAGAAGCTAATAAAGGAACACACCAAAACATCAAACATTAAAACATCAAAAGCACAAACATTCTAGTGTTTCTAGTGTAGTGTGTTATATCCTACTTCTTCCAATGAAAAAAGATTCAGGGTACAAATGTGTTCGATCAGAGGCAAATTGTTAAAATACTTCTAAATTATCTTGCTCTTTCTCTATAAATAAGGGAAAGTTAGCATTGAACGGTGTAAGAAATATATACCGTAAATCCCGGTAACAATGAAGTTTGGATAACTAGAGAGTTTTATTGCAGATAATCTGGAATTTATAATTTATTGTCAGACTCTTGATACTTTGACATCTGCCCTTATCTGCTAGCTCCTTTAGCATTTGTCATGCTCCTCTGTAAATGTATGCATATTAGACTGATGTCAAAATGGGTGACCTATTTCACAGTTAATCGTGAGCTGACATCCTACAAACTGACACTCCAGGTGGCATTTAGGTATACACCTACCAGTTTGCAATAATTGACTTCTGATGTGAGAATCCTCATTAGTCATATGCATGTGTTTGTACATGGCACATACAGAAAGGTATTGCTGGACCCTGCAAATGATAAACTGGCTTGCTCAGGCACACATACAATGGTCCATTTTTGATGTTGGATTGGTTGGCAACAACCAGTGCTTTTTCTAGAAAAAAAGAGATCCCAGAATTTACCACGAACACCTCCCTCATTCTCTTAGAATGGCAATGACACCCATTTGAGAGGAGCCGGAACTGAGTTCCGGTGAGTTCCAGCTGGAAAAAAAGCTCTGACAACAACATCAGAATAAAGACCAAAGACATTGTAGATATATTGAACTAAGCAGGACCTGCTCCATAATATCCCCTGGGCCCTTTCCTTGACTGGTGGGCTTACATGATCATGGTGAGAACACTCCAAGTAGAGGAGGGTGGTTGGGACTAGCCACCCTTTTCATTCTCCAGAGAGAAGCTATATCAGATACATGGCCTTCACAGGCCATAATGAAGACACCTGACTCATCAATTCCTCAACTGTGTCACCACTTTTATTTATCTGACATCAAGGATTTGCAATGAAACCACTCATAACCTAACCCTATACCTGTGCGAATAATAAGCAGGATGAAAACAGGGGCTGCAGCTTCCAATGGTTGCTCACCTTGGCTTAAAGGCTTCGTATGCATCTATGTCTTTCATCGCTGGCCCACACAGAATTGGAACCAAGGGGATCCCTGGCCACTCCATCCTATGCCTGCTGGCCTGCATTCAAACCAAAGAAGTCTCCCAGCCCCAAAGGATCCACCCCTTGCTTCTTGGTAGGCTGGACCCATGTACATGATAGGGACCAGCCAAAGATGCTCCCAAGGATATGGAGTCCAGCTAAGTGGCAGCAGGGCAGGGAGATATTGGTCCCCGAGGAACAGCTGGAGGAACAACAATATGGGGAATTTAATGTGTGGCTAGATCCAGAGTGAAGAGAAGCAGCTGCTTCATATGCAGAGTGATGATGCCATTACAGGAGTTTACCATTGTTGTTTTCTGATAATCACAAGCATTCTGGGAAGTAACTGGAAGTTACTTTGAAGCTAATGTAGCTAGGGATAGGGGTGTCTTGGGTTTTTAATCCATTTATGCCTCCTTCACTGTTTTGTTGCATGCTTTCCACCCACCCAAAATGCTTTCATTCCCACTGTGGTTTTTTTGAACTCATTCCTAAGCAACGAAGCAGCATTGGGTAGTTAGTTCTAGTTAACTTTAATAAGAATTGGGTGCTCAAGTGCCTCAGGCGGCATTATAAGCCTCCCACTTTCTATCTACGTCTGACATCTGATGAACCGTAACACGAGAGCACACACACAAATCTGCCTCACTGCTGGTAACAATTTCCTCGGCATTTATCACTTTAATATTCAAGTTCAACAACCTGGCAAGTCTAGGGTTGCGCTGTTAGGAAGATGCATTCATCTGGCAAAGTACTGCACAGCCCCGATTGAATGCAATACAATGTTTTCAGTCATCTCTTTGGAGGGAACAAGGGGAGGGGAGCAGAGGGGTGAATTTAGATCTCCCTTCCAAACAGATGATTAATAGTGCTGGATACAATGTGTCCAGGATCAGGAATTTTAGCACCAAAACATGTACAGTCAGTACCGCAGACCCTCCAAGTGTCCTTTTCCAGGGACAGTCCTGGATTTACAGAAGCCGTTCTGGTTTCTGCCATTCCAGAATGTCCCACTTTTCCTTACGATGTCCCTATTTTCATCAGAAAAATATTGGAGGGTGTCCCAATTTTCAACGGAGGGTATGGAGTTATGCGACCCCCGAATCAAGGAGATAAGTAACTATAGCACCATTAGAAGAAATCTGAAAGCCTGTATAGGGAAGTTTTTAAATGTTAATGTTTTCTTATGTTTTATATATGCTGGAAGCTGCCTAGAGTAGCAGGGGCAACTAATTATTATGGAATAGGACGTCCCTATTTTCATCCGAGAAATGTTGAAGGGTATGGTACCATTCTGTCTGTCTGTTTCTTAGGCCACATTCATACCATATTTGAAACACTGTGATATCACGTTAAACAGTTGTGGCTTCCCCCAAATAATTCTGGGAGCTTTTGTTTGTTGAGGGCGCAGAGAGTTGTTAGAAGACCTTCATTCCCTTCAGAAACCTAGCATTGCCAGAGTTCCCTGGGAAGAGGGGATGACTGCTAAACCACTCTGAGAATTGTAGCTCTGTCAGGTCTCCTACCAACTCTCAGCACCCTTAACGAACCACAGCTGCCAGAATACTTGGGGGGAAGCCGCAACTGTTTAAAGTAATATCACAGTGCTTCAAATATATGGTGTGATTTTGGTTTGAATTATTTTGCTTTCAGAGTTTCCATTGTGCCAGTGTATTAAGACCAAAATCAGTTTTGCAAGTAAGGAAAACAACTATTTTGAATCTGAGTGGTTGACATTTTCTAGAATATTCAGCTATGTACTCTTTGGTTGGTATCTATCATTAGAAACTCATTTAAAAAAAAGTTCATTGATATCATTCAACACAAATGAATTCATGCCAGCATCCTCTGCCTGGGAAAGATATTGGGGTCACTGATCCATGTTCTGCTCTTCATATACTGTAGAGCAATCAGAGCTACGTGCATAGAGTCCTATTCCAGGTGCAGCAATGCACCTAAGGGAAGAGTTGAGAGAGGGAAGTCATCTTCCTATTCTTATCCCTGCCAAACAAACAAACAGGCACAGCTATTGCTTTTTGAGAAAAGCTGTCATGTGGATCGCTCCATTTGCACACATCATTCTTAATCTGGTTAAGAATACATGTGCAAAAGATTTCTGCAAAGCTAGACTTAGGGTGGTGCTGTGGTCAAAACCACTGAGCCCCTTGGGCTTGTCAATCAGAAGGTTGGCAGTTTGAATCCCCGCGCTGGGGTGAGCTCTTGTTTCTCTGTGCCAGCTCCTGCCAACCTAGCAGAGTGAAACCATGCCTGTGCAAGTAGATAAATAGGTACCACTGTGGTGGGAAGCTAAACAGCATTTCTGTGCACTCTGGCTACCATCATAGTGTTCCGTTGCACCAGAAGCAGTTTAGACATGCTGGCCGCATGACCCGGAAAGCTGTCTGTGGACAAACGCTGGATCCTTCAGCCTGAAAGCGAGATGAGCGCTGCAACCCAATAGTCAGCTTTGACTGGACTTAACCGTCCAGGGTTCCTTTACCTTTTTAGGGTGACTAAAGGTAAAGGTAAAGGGAGCCCTGACCATTAGGTCCAGTCATGGCCGACTCTGGGCTTGTGGCGCTCATCTCGCTTTATTGGCTGAGGGAGCCAGCGTACAGCTTCCAGGTCATGTGGCCAGCATGACTAAGTGCTTCTGGCAAACCAGAGCAGCGCAAGGAAATGCCATTTACCTTCCCGCCAGAGCGGTACCTATTTATCTACTTGCACTTTGATGTGCTTTCAAACTGCTAGGTTGGCAGGAGCAGGGACCGAGCAACGGGAGCTCACCCCATCACGGGGATTAGAACCGCCGACCTTCTGATCAGCAAGTCCTAGGCTCTGTGGTTTAACCCACAGAGCCACCCGCGTCCTTTTAGGGTGGCTAACACCATTCTAAAAGTATCCCCCAAAGAAGCAGGCAATGTGGACCCAGCTTAACCTCAATACAACAATGTATGTCTCTAGATGACACTGGTGCCAACTACAAGGAGCCCTGGGGGGTTGTGGGTAATTGTGGGTACTTGGCACCCGCACCTCGGGGCCTCCAACACAACTTCCAGGTTCTTCCAGACTTCCACAAGTCATGTCTGAGGTCTCGTGGGGCCTTGGAGGTGTGTCCAAACCTTCACAAGGCCTCAGACAGGACTTCTGGGACTCCCAGGTGCCGCTGCGCACCCATAGTCTGGGGCCCAAGTCAGCATCCCTGCTAGATGGTGATATGTACCTGATATATGTACTTGCAGCTGATTCAATGGGGCTCGAATGTGCCTGCTCAATGTGCCAATTGTGTTGACATCCACTGAATTAGTGGAAGCTTGTCTCCCCACACAGATCTCTCGTTAAGGTGTGCCATCTTCCACTGCTCTTTTTTGGACAGGGAAACTTCCAGTTAATGTGCTCATGTTCCAGGGGTGTTTTTTTGTTTGTTGTTGTTGTTGTTTAGCTAGAGCTTCATTATTTCTGACTTGCATCCGTGCATCTGTGAATACTTGTCTGCCTCATTTATTTTCAGAGAGTTCAGCATTTTGAAAGTAATCAATATTGCCATTATTAGCAAGTCCCTGTGAAATCCACACAGATCTGAATGGAAATTCACAACACCGCCTGAGAAACCTCAGAAAAGAGAAGAGCTCCTGGGCCTTCCTTGTAGCCGTGATGAAGAAGGAATCCCCAAAATGCATGAAACGATCATGATCTATGTAAGCCAAATCTGAGCATGTCCATGCCAATTCTTCAAATTCATCCAATATAAAATATCAGGCAATTAATATTGTAGGTTAAGAAACTAGATTTGGCCTCTTGCCAGCAAGCCAACACTCCAGCTCTTGAATGAGCTGTTGTGATGTCTTGTGATTTCACAGAATATTCACAGTGCATTCAGTAGTGATTAGCTGCTGCTGCTGCTGTTACTACTACTACTACTAAACATTTGCATACCACCCTATACCCACAGGTCTCAGGGTGATGCATAACATAAAATCACAATATAAAAACACAAAGTACAGTGGTACCTTGGGTTAAGTACTTAATTCGTTCCAGAAGTTTGCACTTAACCTGAAACTGTTCTTAACCTGAAGCACCACTTTAGCTAATTGGGCCTCATGCTGCCGTTGCGCCTCTGGAGCACAATTTCTGTTCTTTTCCTGAAGCAAAGGTCTTAACCTGAAGCACTATTTCTGGGTTAGCGGAGTGTGTAACCTGAAGCGTATGTAACCTGAAGCGTATGTAACCCGAGATACCACTGTAGTAAAAACAAGAACAACCCAATAATTTTCCCCTCCCCAACACATTTTAAAAGGGCAATGGATGTCAATTCGTCCAAGGCCTGGTTAAAGAGGAACATTTTTGCCTGGTACCTAAAGGTGCCAGCCAAACCAGCCTGGGGGTAAGCTACATAAACTTACAGATAGTGCAGCTTCCACATGCCAGTGGTGGTTGAATCAGGGACAAAAGTCAGCAGGACAATGCAGGCATGCCAAAGTCAGAGGTTTGTACACAGACACCCCAACTCTCCATCTGGCAAGCGAGGGGCATGGTCACAGTTCAACAACACTTTCAATGTGGTCAGTAGCATTTGAGCAGGGCAACTGAGGGACTTGTTTCTGGCGAATGGACGTGGCATGAGAAGAGACACAAGGGCCAGTTAGAAATAGTAGTAGTAGTAGTAGTAGTAGTAGTACTCCTCCTCCATCCACCTGGCTGGATTACCCCAGCCACTCTAGGCAGCTTCCAACGTATATAAAAACATAGGGCTGCCTTCAGATGTCTTTTAAAGGTTATACAGTGGTACCTCGGGTTAAGTACTTAATTCGTTCTGGAGGTCCGTAGTTAACCTGAAACTGTTCTTAACCTAAAGCACCACTTTAGCTAATGGGGTCTCCTGCTGCTGCTGCACCGCGGGATCACGATTTCTGTTCTCATCCTGAAGCAAAGGTCTTAACCTGAAGCACTATTTCTGGGTTAGCGAAGTCCGTAACCTGAAGCGTATGTAACCTGAAGCGTATGTAACCTGAGGTACCACTGTATAGTTAACTTCTGACGGGAGGGCATTCCACAGGGTGGGCATCACAACCAAGAAGGCCCTCTGCTTGGTTCCCTGTATCTTCACTTCTCACAGTGAGGGAATTGTCAGAAGGGTCCCAGTGCTGGATCTTGGTGTCTGGGCTGAACGATGGGGATGGAGGTATATAGAAATGCCCGGAGGGTAGGGTTGCTGGGAAAATCACTAAAATGTCTGGGGAAATCTGGATGTATGGCAGGCAGCCCATCTCAGAAGTGTAGATTTTTGTGCATTTCCTTTAAAATAGCTTTAAAAAAACAACCCTTTTTAATTTTTTTTGCATATAAAGCTCAACAACTAAAAACCCACATTTGCATCTGGATTTTAACTTTTTGAAATATGGCAACCCTACCAGAGGGCCACATTCAGTCCACTGGGCCCAGGGATTCTCTCCCTTGGTGTATGAAAAGGCCAGTGAGGAAAAGCGTGTTCTCCAATAAATGAGAGCACGTGTTGCGGTGTGGGCCACCAGGCCAGGCCTCTTGTTGCCAGGCAGGTTAATAGTTGTTGCCTGGCATCATGATTGGGTAACCGGGTTGCTGGGGCAAATTGTATGTTGCAAATTGGGTGGGTGGGACCATAGTCTTTAAATATTGGTGCACTCTGGTTTCTCTTTCTCTTTGCAGAGTGCATCGGATCACCCGCCCACCCGCCCTCTTTCCGGTTGACCTTGCTTTGCCTGTCATGGGGTCGTCTGCTTTGGAGCAGGGGCCTAGTAGGAATTTGCCATTTGGTGATTGGCTGTGCCATTTGGTTTTGCCTACTACTCAGCAATTCGTCACAACTTGTAAGGTTGCGGTTAGGCATTGGTTATAATATGCTGGTGGTGGAGGGGTAAGGCTGGGCCTGCACCTCCTATTGCGCTGAAGGGTATTCCGTTAAAGGAATCCTGGGGCTTGCCACTATTTCGTCCAATCCCTGTTATGGGACCAGGGCCGCCCAATCCCTGTCATGGGAATCCTTTTCATAGGATCTGGGCCGGCAAGCTTTCGGGGAGCTGCTGGGGTGAGCGGCGTGGGTCCGACGCTTAGCTCAAATGACCCCCAGTTTGACTTTCTCTTCTACTGGCTACCGATCGGACCTCGGGATGTCAGTTCTGTCCCAGGCGGGGGGACAGATAGTCATAACCAATGTCTAAACAACCACTCACTGATTTTGTATTTTAATAAAGTTGTGGCCAAAATAGTGCCCAAAAACCAAAACTAAATTACGTGTTATGTGTGAAGTTATTTGAGGGGTGGCCTGGGGACCTACACACGCAATTGTCAACACACTGAGGTGATGCTGTCACAACTTGCCTTGGGATAATTGGGAAGAGTTAAGTAAGTGAGGTCAGGAAGGCCAAGGAAATATCGTGTGGGTGGGTCTGAATTCCACACGTGGCTGTCCAGTAATAGAAGTTAGTAATAGAAGGGAATTGCTAATAAATAAATAAAAGAAATGTAAGTATGTAGTAGCTCTAGCATTATTGTGCCCAAAGAGCCAATGAGGAGTGCACTCTCACCCTTACTCCAAGAATAAAGTCTTCCTCCTGAGGGAAGGGAAGATGAAAACTGGCCAGAGGCAGGCTCTAGCTGTCAGACAGGAGCTGAGAGTGATTTCATGCATCTGTGCAATCCATGGAAATTTGAATTTTACAGTGCAGTACTCTGCAGAAGAGATAACAGGGAAAGGTTTTGGATTGGGAAAAGGGAGAGAGAGAGAAATCCATTAGAAAATGTAGCTGTCCCTTTCTGTATTATCATCTTCTCTCACACACAGACACACACTCCAGTGTTGTAGCTCTTTGCACGGAAATGCCCTGAGCCAACATGAAGCATGTTTTGTGGCCTGCAAGCAATGTATCCAGATGGAGACTTTACATCTCCATAAAAAACAGCCAATATCTGGAGAGCTACTTGTTAGCCAACCCCTCTTCTAGTAGGTCCGGGAGGGGGAAAGAGGGACAAACTGATTTCAGGCCAGGGGCATGCACCAATCTGTGTCCTTTACTGTTGCCACACAACCCTCCCACATGCCTAGTTTACCACAAACAGGGACAGAAGAGGGTGAGAGTTTGTCAGAAGGGAATCCTGCACATGGGAATAGCATGGTGCTGGAGAGGAGGATACAGTGGCGCACTGGAGGGCATCTTAAAACCCTATTCAGACATCCAATTTGGGTGTAGACTCTACATGCAAAAGAGATAATAATAATAATAATAATAATAATAATAATAATAATAATAATAATAATACGATGAAACATCAAACATTAAAAACTTCCCGAAACTTTAGATGTCTTCTAAAAGTCAGGTAGATGTTTATTTCCTTGACATCTGATGGGAGGGCTTCCCACAGGGCGGGTGCCACTACTGAGAAGGCCCTCTGCCTGGTTCCCTGCAGCTTCCCTTCTCGCAGTGAGGGAACCACCAAAAGACCCTCGGAGCTGGACCTTGGTGTCTGGGCTGAGCGATGGGGGTGGAGACGCTCCTTCAGGTATACTGGGCTGAGGCCATTTAGGGCTTCAAAGGTCAGCACCAACACTTTGAATTGTGCTCAAAAACGCACTGGGAGCCAATGTATGTCTTTCAGGACCGGTGTTATATGGTCTCGGCGGCCACTCCCAGTCACCAGTCTAGCTGCCACATTCTGGATTAGTTCAAAGGTAGTCCCACGTAAAGTGCATTGCAGTAGTCCAAGAGAGAGTGGTGCGGTCCCCTGCATGATTTGGAATCAAGTTTATGTGGGGTTCTATATTTCCCAGGAAGCCACAATGCCAGACCACCCAGATCATTTTATCCGCACCAAGTATCTCATGATCCAGAGCAGCTCAGTGTCTTGAAATGTACCTACAGGTGGAAATCTTGACAGAGTAGTGAATAAATATTTTTTTTCTCTTATTCTCCAAGTTTAATTCCAAATCCTGTCATTCAATATTACTGTAGCAACCACAAAACCTCCTCTGTAGCAAACATAAGAAGAATGAAGGGTCCACTCCCTTTTTCTAACCCGTGTTGCCAATTACTGGTGTAAGCTACACCCAGGTATGGGTCAGCTCATAAGAGGATTCCCCCTGAGTAAGGCTCAGGTCCTTCATAAGGCAACACAGGACAATGAAAACATGTGGCAACTTGCTGTTCCAAGATTCTCCATCTTCCTCATCTGAATTTGGGACTAAAAGGTGAAAGGAAAGTATGGGTGTATCAACAGTAAGTTATATCCACAGTTTGTGTCATTGCACATGATTGCTGATCACGTGGCACGCAAGTTAGGGCACCAAGCATACATGGATTTGAAACACATATAAAAAAAAACTCTGCAAAAATGATTTTTAAAAAAAAAAAAACACGGTTTAAATATATATATATTGAATTTGCCATTAGCTCACCATCACCATCTAGTGTCACATTTGTATAACTTAAAATGCTATATTTGCAGATGTATAGCTTTTTGTTTTGTTTTTTTATTAAAGATTTTCTTGATTTACAAAAGTGTTTGCAATGTCTCTCTCGTATTTTTTTTCCATGTAACATTTTACAAATCAGTTTCATTTGTTGAGACATTACAGGAAAAAGAGGGAAAGAGGTGGAGGGGGGGGGAAGATGGGTGGGGGTGGGGTCGGGTGACGATGTTTCTATTTTACTTACTATATGTAGAGTTTGGTGTCAGCGTTGCTTGTGCAGGTTCTTTGTTGTTCGCCTGTGTTCCTTTGGTGGTGAGAGAGGTTGGGCCTAGGGTGTGGTTGTTCATTTGTGGTTGGCTGTGGTGGTCTTTGTTTTCATGTGTGAGTGGGGTGGGTGGGTGTTTTGGATCTTGCAGATGTATAGCTGAGTGTTTACCTTCCTGTTCCCCAGGTTTCTGTAGCTTGGGCCAACATGAGGTAACTTTGCAACATTTACCTTTAATCAGGATGTTTATTTGATCATTGAGTTATTAGTTGGTTTACTCAGCTAGTTTGCTAGCCTATAGCCCAGGCTTCTTCAACCTTGGCCCTCCAGATGTTTTGAGACTACAATTCCCATCATCCCTGACCACTGATCCTGCTAGCTAGGGGATCATGGAAGTTGTAGGCTAAAAACATCTGGAGGGCCAAGGTTGAGGAAGCCTGCTATAGTCCATCTTCAGGAAAGCTAGAAACATTGTGGGAGAAAATCTCTTTGGGGGTTCAGTATGAAGGTTCACACCCGAATTCCCCATTTGTCCAACTTTATTCAGTAATACATTACTGGACCAAGTCCCAAAGAGTCTGTGAGAGAATATACATTAGCACACACCTCATGAAGACAATACAAAGCATCTTGGCTGTTTATTCTCCAACCATCCCCCTTCTGCCATCTTCTTCCACCTGAGCATCTCACCACCTCTTCATACAACCACAATCCTTGAAAACATTGTTTTCCCCAAGGTTTTTTTTTGCTGTAGGTGCCTTCCCTGCACCTTATCTAGTATTCGGCATTAAAGGTAAAGGGACCCCTGACCATTAGGTCCAGTCGTGGCCAACTCTGGGGTTGCGGCACTCATCTCGCTTTATTGGCCTAGAGAGCCAGCATACAGCTTCCGGGTCATGTGGCCAGCATGACTAAGTCGCTTCTGGCGAACCAGAGCAGCGCACGGAAATGCCGTTTACCTTCCCGCCGGAGTGGTACCTATTTATCTACTTGCACTTTGACATGCTTTCGAACTGCTAGATTGGCAGGAGCAGGGACCGAACAATGGGAGCTCATCCCGTCTCAGGGATTTGAACCTCCAACCTCCTGACCAGCAAGTCCTAGGCTCTGTGGTTTAACCCACAGTGCCACCCTACGTATTCGGCATTAGGTTCCTCCTAAACTGCTTCTTCTCAGTTTTGCGGTCAGGACACACTCCTCTGTAATGACACTGGCCTTACTGATAATGGGTTTTGCTCAATTTCTACCTCATCTCCAAAGGGTATGTAGTCAAAGGGCTGAGTCAAGGGGCAGATCTTCCAAAGGTTATGTCATTTGAAACATTATGGGTAAACAACACACACTTTATGAACTGGCTTACCTTCATGATTATTTCTGCCTCCTATCTGTTCATGAAATACAGTGATTTGAGCAAGTCAGGTTGCTAGAGAAATTTTCAGCAGCAGCACCATTTAGAGGACGGGGGAGATGAAGTATTGCTTGGGGAAATTCAGCTCCCTCTCCCATCGACACCACCCTCCTGTGTGAACTGTGTGGGTGTCATGGCACAATTCTATAAAATCCCCAGGAAAATTCAATATTTGCTCTCTTAAAGTAGTTTTTATTGCATGGTCTGTGCCCACGAAAGGTGATTACTAGACCAGGAAAATGCAGAGCTTTCACCCTTAATGTGGCACTATCATTTCTCAAGAGTAAAAAGGCAGTTCATTCTCCGTCTCTTGCTTTTTAGTCCTGCCCCTCACTGCACAAACCCCCAACCCCCCAAGCTCATTCTAATTGTAATTCAGGTATGCCAGAGAACAGTAGGTTTGTGTGTGCTTGTGGGGGGGAGAGGGGAATAACTTGAGCCATTTATTTTTCCTGGCACTTTTCTGCCTCTCATTTATAGCCCACCTTATCACAAAGGCAGGCTGCAATGCAATTCAGTATACACACAGAGCACCCAATTACACTTCAGTTAAAAATGCCAGTGAAAAGCATCTTTTCTTCTGGTATTCCTTGAAGCAACTAAATGACAGTTTTAAGCCACACATATTCTAATAGAATGCTTCTCTGACGTTATAGCTATTGTTTGCTTGAAAGCAATTAAGTACATAGAACCCTGGACATATGCCACATTTATTTGTGGGAATGGCTAACTTGAAACACCACCTTTCTGGCAAGCAACCATAATGGCCATTTCTATGTTTCTGTGAAAACCTACCATTATGAAGACACACAATGCATTAATTGAGATGTAAACAAGGTGAGTCCCATATTAAATGCACCATGCAAAAAGAGCAGGGGCATTAATTGGCTTGTGATGCTAATAAAGGTTTGAGGAAGATGATGATGATGATGATGATGATGAATTGGCTTGTTTGATCGGATGCCTATCCACTGTTACCCAAGTCAGCTTGCAAAGTGTTTGAGAGAAGGAATACCACAAACACAAAGCAACTCACTGAAAATTTTATAGTTTTTAGAAATGACAGGCACAGGTACTTTGGCTCCACACAATGTGCCTGACATCATAGCATTCAGTATATGGTAGAACGGGCACGTTCTACTTATATCCAGGATACATTATCAGTAGAATTGGGTGGTGCAGCCAAGTGGAATTCATCTCTTAACACTACTTGGGGAAGACATATATCTCAAAACTGCACAATATAAAAGGGAAAAAAGAAGGCTACTATTTCAGATAAAACAATTGCATTCCATTCCCCCCACCCCTTATGTGCAACTTTTCATGAGTTGCATGTTTAGTTTGGGAGGAGTATTAAAATATATGTTTTTCCCACTTCAGCTAGAATGGACATTTTTTTTACAGGGGCTGGATTATATGATTTTACATTTCATTCTTTATTTGTCTTACTTCTCAAAATGTATTTTTTTAAAATCATTTTTATTAATTTTCCAATAAAAACATTCAATTAACATATCAAATCATAATCCGATAAAATTTTTAAAAAAACTAAAATAAAAAGGTAAAATAATCTTCCAAATTGTAATTGTTAATTTTTGGGACTTCCCATAGTCTGGACCTTGAAGCATATCTCCAAATCTCAATCCTGTCTCTCATCATTGTTTCCATATTTCCACATCTCGATTTTAACACTCTGAACTTCACTTTTCAAAATGTATTAACTTGTTTACTCGTAATGAGTTTTATTCATATGCATCTTACTCATCCTGTGAAACTTATGCCAATGGCACTTAACCTGTTTTACTTCTACGTGCCCTTTACATATTGTTTCATGTTGGGAATATCCTGTAAGATG
The DNA here is from genome assembly GCF_964106915.1 of Podarcis gaigeae. NCBI lineage: Eukaryota > Metazoa > Chordata > Lepidosauria > Squamata > Lacertidae > Podarcis > Podarcis gaigeae. The sequence goes on from NC_139677.1 coordinate 20,746,357, forward strand.
ACATTGGGAGTGGGTGACGCTGTGGTCTAAACCACTGAGCCCCTTGGGGTTGCCAGTCAGAAGGTCGGCACTTTGAGTTCGTGTGACAGGGTGAGCTCCCATTGCTCTGCCCCAGCTCCTGCAAACCTAGCAGTCTGAAAGCATACCATTGCAAGTAGAAAAATAGGTACCGCTTTAGAGGAAAGGTAAACAGTGTTACCATCTGCTCTGGCACTCGTCACAGTGTTCTGCTGCACCAGAAGTGGTTTAGACATGCTGGCCACTTAACCCAGAAAGCTGTCTGTGGACAAATGCCAGCTCCCTTTGCCTGAAGCAAGATGAGAGCCACGCCCCATAGTCAAGTTCGACTGGACTTAAAACTCCAAGGGTCCTTTACTTTTACCTTATGGTGACTTAAAACACTGGATAGGGAAAGCTTTGCAGGGTAAATACTTGAGAGCAGTTCTTAAATTACTAGGACATGTTTAAAGCAAAGACAAAGTATGGCAAAGGCCTTGGACCCTGAACAACAACCTTTCGCACTGCAGTATTTTCTTGCACTTTCTTACCTTTCTATTATGAGTGCAACAATGTTGTGAGGTAAAGACTCTCCTCCCTGAAAGAGAGGGGAGTGGTTGTGGGCGGGAGCCCGAGCACCGCCCAGCAGGGGGGCATTTGCCCCCTGCCTCCAGCTCACCTGGCTGGTGCTCACGCCCCCTCCTGTGGCCATCCAACCAGGTGCCACAGAGGGGGCGTGTTCAGCAGCCTTTTGCTGCAGCACTAGCCTCTCCCTGGCCTCATTCCTCATCGTCGTCCCGTGGCGAGTCACCCACCCTCCACTCCCTTTTAGTTAGGGCCTAGGTCATTGGCCTTGCTATGGACCTTAGGTTGGTCGCCCTGGTTGTCCGGGGGGCCTGGTAGGAGTTTTTCCATTTGGCATTAGGCTTTTTGGTTTTTTCGCCTACCTCGTAGCAATCGTCACAACTTTTTGTGGTATTGGTGGGTAGGTTAGGCATTGGAATAATGTGTTGTGGTGTGTCGAAGTGCTAGGTGTGGCCATCGCCTATGCCTTCAATGTTTAGGGGTATTCCGTTAAAGGAATCTGGCGGTCGTGTATTCTGTCCGATGCCTGCTTGGCGGGAGGCCATGGCACGACCCTCGGTGACAGCAGGAGGTGAGCCTATAGTTGGATCAGCATCAACTGGCTCCACCTACTGGTGAATAAACCCACTTGTTTCGATCCAATGCCTAAGCCAATACCTTTTCATTGCTGTAATCAATAAAGTTGTGGCCTTTTCTAGCCCATTAACCTTATATCACGTGTCCCTGTGTCTTCATTTCACTTCGCGGGGTCGGGTCCTCGAACCACAACTTGAAGGCTGGAATGGACGAGCAAGGGCTTGAGTCTCATCCTTTGCAACACAATGTTGCTTGCCCATACTCTTACCCGGGGTGTTCCTATGCAGAACTAGTACAAGTGTGCATTTCTAAAGGACCAAAGAACACAGGACTTTGTGCTCTCACAGAACTGTGCCCTTCTAACAGAAAATCCCCACCCCTCAAACAAAATACACACACAATTTTTAAAAAGGGAAAAAAACTTGGGGAAAACAGAAATCGAATTTCCATGCCCATCGAAAAACAGAATGCATATGCTTTGTTGATAAAGAGAAGCAAAGGAACAAAAGAGACATGCATGGCTGACATTGAAATGAAATACAGATCCATTTTATACATAATACATTGATGACATTTTCAAAGAGCTGTTCATCCTCTACTCATCCCAGTGCAGTTATAGTCAATGTGACCTTGAGTGCTGCATATATTTCATACACATTAGCAAAGAAGACTGCCCAGGTGCAATTTGTTCTCAGTGTTATCGTGTGTGTCCCTCTGAATTTCCCAGGGTTATCATTTCTGCATGCGTTGGGAACTCCTTCTCCCCAAATTCCACTCTTTGAATTGCTCTCCAAGTGCACTTGCACAAGGAACGAATGACCCCTTTGTACTTGGGCAAAAGATTATAAATGCAAACAAGGAATGTGCTTCGTTAAGTTTCAGCAAAGGCTACAATACTAAGTATACTCACCAGAGTGGTGCATGCTCTAATTATCTCCCACTTGGACTACTGCAATGCGCTCTACGTGGGGCTACCTTTGAAGGTGACTCGGAAACTGCAATTAATCCAGAATGCGGCAGCTAGACTGTTGACTGGTAGTGGCCGCCGGGACCACATAACATCGGTCCTGAGAGATCTGCATTGGCTTCCAGTACGTTTCCGAGCACAATTTAAAGTGTTGGTGCTGACCTTTAAAGCCCTAAACGGCCTCGGTCCTGTATACCTGAAGGAGTGTCTCCACCCTCATCGTTCAGCCCGGACACTGAGATCCAGCACCGAGGGCCTTCTGGCTGTTCCCTCATTGCGAGAAGTGAGGTTACAGGGAACCAGACAGAGGGCCTTCTTGGTAGTGGCGCCCACCCTGTGGAACGCCCTCCCTTCAGATGTGAAGGAAATAAGCCTTTAAAAGACATCTGAAGACAGCCCTGTTTAGGGAAGTTTTTTTAATATTTAATGCTGTATTGTTTTTAACACTTGATTGGGAGCTGCCCAGAGTGGCTGGGGAATCTCAGCCAGATGGGCGGGGTATAAATAAATTATTATTATTATTATTATTATTATTATTATTATTATTATTATTACATTTCATTGGGACTAAGTATCATTGAACCCAGGGAGGGTTACTCCTGAGTATCCACGCAAGGATTAATCTGTATTGTCTAAATATGTTGCGCAACCAGCTTGTAAATTTACCCATTAGCTAACTTTACCTTTTCATTCCAAATAGATCCTACTGACAATTTTTAAATATGCTACATGCTATCTATATATATACTCCATTCTTGTTTAAATGGATTAAGGTTGAAATCCTAGGCACACTTCCTTGATTTCACTGGGATTTATTTCTAAGGAAACCTACATAGGATGAGGTTGCACAGTAGAAATTGATGTAATTTCCCTTTACAAGCATATTGGACTTGAATGATGCACATAATTTTTGTGTTAAAACCAAAGGAAAAAAATAGTTGTGATTAACTTGTGTCTTGATGCTTTCAGTGGCGTTTAGTAATCTAGAACTCCATAAATATGTAGCAGTAGAAGGCGTGTTCTCCAATAAATGAGAGCACGTGTTGCGGTGTGGGCCACCGGGCCAGACCTCTTGTTGCCAGGCAGGTTAACAGTTGTTGCCTGGCATTGTGATTGGATAACCGGGTTGCTGGGGCAAATTGTATGTTGCAAATTAGGTGGGTGGGACCATGGTCTTTAAATATTGGTGCACTCTGGTTTCTCTTTCTCTTTGCAGAGTGCATCGGATCAGGAGCAATCTTCTCATTGTCTGGTTACATTTCTTTATTTTCCCCCTTCTATTTAATCCTCTCTAGTCCCTTAATTAATTTATTTTCCCTTTTTTCCTGTTTGATTTCTCACCCCACCCCTTTCCCTGCCCTGTGGGAAGATTCTCCCTGTATCTGTGAGCGCTGCCTGTGCGTAATCCTCCTGGGCTTGCCTTTCCCAATAGGGAGAGAGCCCCCATTAGGGGCTTTCTTTTGCAAAGAGGTTTTTCCCCATTTTTGCCTGTTTATTGTGGGGCTAGTCAGGGTTGTTCCCAGCTTAGCTAGAATCACTTCGTTTATAGCATCCCCAAAGGTTGGCTTTATTTTGGGTGCATGTAGAGCTGTTGGCTGAGTTTTAATTTAGCCTTGGGTGGGAGCACTATATTGAGTTCCTTTAATATTGCAATGAGAGAAAAAAGGCAGAGAGCAGAAGCATGGAGGCCTTCACGGCCTGCTCGGCCTGCACATATCATTCAGGCCTAAGCCTGCTACAGTTAGCAGTAGAGTAATTGTTAAGTCTCTGTGACATGTGACTCACTTTCTCTATAAGAACTTATCTGTTTGTTTGCAGGCTCACTTGTTGCTAATGTATATCTTAGACAGACAGAGTGTAGCCAGAGGCTCTCTGTGCCTCCAGTGAGCACTCTGTGTATGCTCTTTAACTATGCTGTTTCAGAACAAGTTTATTTTCTTCAAGTTTGTTTTGCCCTGATAGTGGCAATTGCCATTTTAGAGACGAACCATTGTGGCTTAGTGGCTAGAGTACAGGACTAGGACCTGGGAGACAGGCTTCATATCCCCCACTTAGCCATTGTTATCACAAAACAAAACAAGCTGCGCCTTTTGGACTATTCTGTTGCTGGATAGTTCGGCCCACTTGTTATATTGCTCCCAAAAAGAACTTTGGGTTTCTTGAGGAGGTGCTTCCCTCTAAAGGGCAAGCAGGGGTACCTGGACAGGCGGTGGGCTGCCTCGAGTTTGTTATCTCATTGGAAACATTTATGTCTGGCCTAGCAGGTGATCTTAGGGCTTGGCTCTAGAATTTGATGGCCTCTGGCAGCGTTTCTGGCCTGAATAGCATCCCCATGTGTGCACAAAGTATTGGTTTCACCTGTTCCTCACATTGTTTAGGTTTTTTCTTTTTGCAGACTATGACAGGGCCTTTGCAGATGCCTCCAGAGCTTGCCTCTCCTGCAGAGGATGACTTGTTGATGCCCCAGGTGCCTTCTTCCAGAAGGAAGCGTCTTCAGAGGCAGGAAAAAAGCGGAGCAGGGGTGATGCTTACACCTCCTTGCAGGTAAATCATCACTGGGCTCTGATGATGATTCAGACATCACCTTGGACCTCTCCAGGGGTCAGGGTCAGGCTGTTCCAGGTCTTTAGGGATCATCCTGGATAGCTCAGCTGGTCAGCGTATGGTGCCGGTAATGCCTAGGTTGCAGGATTGGTCCCTGTATGGGACAGCTGCACGCTCTCTCATCACTCTACCTGGACACTGAGGTCCAGCGCCAAGGGCCTTTCTGGTGGTTCCCTCTCTGTGAGAAGCCAAGTTACAGGGAACCAGGTGGAGGGCCTTCTCGGAAGTGGCACCTGCCCTGTGGTACACCCTCCCACCAGATGTCTACTACCAGACTTTTTAGAAGACATCTTAGGCAGCCCTGTTTAGGGAAGCCTTTAATGTTTGCTGCATTACTGTATTTTAATCTTTTGTTGGAAGCTGCCCAGAGTGGCTGGGGAAGCCCAGCCAGATGGATGGGGTACAAATAGATTATTATTATTATTATTATTATTATTATTATTATTATTATTATTATTATTTATATTGTGGGTGAGTGGACTAGATGATCCTCAGGGTCCCTTCCACCCCACTATTCTTTAAGTTGCTATTCACTATGGGAATGTTAGATGCAGGGCTGCCATCATCCCCTCAGCTTGCTAGGATCGCAGGGACGGGGACATGTGGACCACTTGTGCAGTTCCACATTTCAAATGGAAATCCCCTGAGCAATAGTACCTTAAGCTGGTATGCAGGAAGCTGGCCTGGCAGCAGCTTTGTTGGGACTTTTTAGGGTTTCTGGCCGACGTTGGCCCTGTAAATTTACACATCATGGTGGCAACACTAGGCAGGGCATTTTGCCCAATGTGGGGGCTAGGGGCTAGCAAGCAATAACTCAATACCTCTCGCCCATATTTCAAAAACAAAAACAAAAACAAAACAAAACAAAAAAATCTTCCTTGAAAGCCTGGCCAAATGGTCATCTAGATAGGTCAGTGGTTTTGCGCTTGTGGGAAGGGTTTTCCCATGGTTTGGGATTCCGCTGGCTCTTCAGCCAGTGGCTCAGAATACAGCAACTCTAAGCCAGTCAGAGAGCTACCTGTGTTAGCAAGTTAGTAGGTTAGGAAGCAGCTTTCATTGGTCGTATGGTGGTATCCCCTTGATTCTCCTGATATTCCTATTTTCATTTATCCCTTTGGGGATCGTCCCTAGGAAAGCCCCATACAATCCCCCATATAATTCATCGCATCCCAAAGGCACCTCAGTGAATGACTCTCTGGAATTGTTCTGCAAAATTTGCATCTTTGGATCAGGCAGTTGAGCTTACCAACATATTGGAAGAGGGCCTTGTTGGCATTATGTGATATTGAATTAGCTGTCAGGTTGCTGCCGGTTCACCCTCAAGATTATAAGTAGTTGGGCTTAATTGGATGGTCCTTACATTTATAAGGCGATGCCAATGGGTTGCGCTATAGGCTGTGCAGCACTTGAGTCCTTTAGCGTCTTTCTGGATTGAACATTGTGAGTCAATACTCGTTTAACTGGGGGTATCGTTATGTGGATTATTTTACTGGCTGGTTCATGTGTCACCAGCCTCTGCTAAGGCTTACTGTACGCCCCTTTTATTCCCTGAGGAGCTGGGTGTTCCCAGTGGATAGGACAGTGGCTCCTACTGCCCCTTTTAACGTATTTGGGGGCTAGCTGGATACCGTTGCTCATACCTCTGCTTGCCTGTGGAAAAGCTGTTTGCCATGAAGGACGTTATTCTTGTAATACTTCCTCTGATAGCAAATGTTGCTTTGTCAGATTCTATCATTGCTAGGTCAGTTTTAAAAAAAAAAAAAATGGCATGCAGGGTGGTTGTTCCAGGCTGCCCCTTCCATTCCTCCTTGGCCAGGTGGGGTCTCATGGCCCAGGGTCCCTTCATCATCCTGTACAGTGGCCTTGAGCCTGGTAGGGCAAGGCAATCACATGTGACCTAACTTTTCTTGAGTTTTCCCCATTGTAGTGTCAGCGCACATCTGGACTGAGGAGTACAGGGACCGTCGGGTCTGTCTTGGTCTGATAACCAGGCAGTGTGAGGGTCCTGGCAAAATGGTCCTCATGCTTTGGCAGAGTCTCTGTCCCCCTTTTAAGTTCTTTCCAGCTGCACTGCTTAAGGTTTAATATTGCGTATCTGCTCGTTTTATTACGGGATCTTCTAATGTTTTCGCTGTCACTCTATCCTGTTTTCAGTTGGAGAGCTTCAGATCCTGGCCTCTGGACGCCCAGCTATAGCCGGATTTTCTGGAGCTCCTGTGGCGTTTTGGCAACAATTGATAATTAAGAGGAGTAGTAGCTTACATTTCCCCTTCTGCTTTCAGGCCTGGACTGATTTCTTAGCGTTTAGCTGGGAGTCCTCGGCCATTCAGAGGAACTTGCCTCCATCCTCTGAGCAGGACCTGCAGTAATTGGACTACCTGCTGCAGATTGTATGCACTGTTAAAACCATCAGAATTCAGTCTGCTGCAATATCTGCCAGAGTAAAGCTTTAATTTTTCAGAGACCCTTCTAAAAGTGTGTCGTGCTCAGGGTCTCGGACGGTTGTAAAAGGCTCCAGCCTTCACAGGACTGCAGGCAGGAGGCCGGTCTATCTTGACCTATGCAGTATCTGCAGCAAGTTAAGACTTCTCTCCTGGTCCTAGATCTAGACGAGACTTCTTTCAGTATTCCATTGTAATTTTGGTGTACTGAGGGTTGGGGAAATTGTGTTGAAGCCAGCACAGGGCTGAGAGTTTGGAGGCTTATTGCCTCTGGATTTTTTCTCATCTGCTTTGGAGCTTGTCATAAGTGTCTGGAGCTCTAAGTCAGACCTAGTGGGCTGGGTTGCCATCATCAGGCTTCCAGTCACAGGTAGGTGGGCCCTTGCCCTGTTATTGGATACCAGAAACATTTGGCTTTTCATTCCCCTGGGGGCTGGCTTGATCCTAGAAGTTGCTGGTTCTCGTGGGTTGCTCCTTCGGGATATGCGTTCCCCTTTTGGAGTTGAGACTTGTAGTGCGCAACTCCAAAACTGACCAGCTGGGTCGGGGGGAAGTTGTCCGCCTCCCAGCGACTGGGGAGGTGGGCCCATGCCCAGTCAAGGATGTAAGGAAGTACTTGGCCTTGAGCCTCCTGGGGACGGCCCCCTACTCATGCATGAAAATAGTCACTCTTTGGCGCGACACCAGTTCACAAAAGTCATGCATATGGCCATCTCTGCTTGTGGGATCTCAGCCTCTGGTTTCGCCCCTCATTCCTTTCGCATAGGTGCAGCGACTATGGCGGCCCATTGGGGCTTCTCAGCCGCCAGGATCAAGGATTTGGGGAGATGGAAATTGTATGCTTTCAAGGGTTAAGTGCGAACAAAATGCTGAGTTTGGTACTTATGCTTGTTTGTTTCAACCCTTGCAGATCCCACGCTGGTCCGCGTCTGGATAGTGGGACACAGCATCGTTCATTGGGCTGGCAGCAGAGCGAGGCAGTCTGCAAAGGGAGCGTGTCCCGGCCTCCCACAGCACATGCAAGTGTCATGGTTTTCCAGACGTGGAATGTCATGGGGAGAGTTTATGCCGCTGATTGGTCGCCGGCTGCTCTCGGACCTCCCCACCCTATGGCCATAGTGGTGCAGCTGGGGGAAAAATGATGTGGCAACTATTGATTGCCTTGCTTTGCACACCTCAATCCAAAAGAGATTTGGAGGCATTGGCAGCCTTATTACCTTCAGTGAGAATAATTTGGTCTCACCTGTTGCAGAGGCAAACCTGGCGCGGTGTTTCCCGCCCGGAGGCCGCTGAAAGGGCCAGGAAGCGCATTAACTCTGCTGTTTGTGTGAAGGTATTGGAGCTGGGTGGTTTGGTATTTCGCACCCAGACATTAATTTTAAGGCTGAGGCCCTTTACCGGGCAGATGGAGTGCACCTCTCCGATTTGGGGAATGATGTTTGGCTGGATGCGGTGGCTACTAAATTGGGTTCATGGTTGGGTTTGTGAGTGGTTGGCGGCGAGCGTTAGAGCTCGTGTGGCGGTTAGGCATTGGTTATAATATGCTGGTGGTGGAGGGGTCAGGCTGGGCTTGCCCCTCCCATTGCGCTGAAGGGAATTCCGTTAAAGGAATCCTGGGGCTTGCCATGATTTCGTCCAATCCCTGTCATGGGACCAGGGCCGCCCAATCCCTGTCATGGGAATCCTTGTCATAGGATCTGGGCCGGCAAGCTTTCGGGGAGCTGCTGGGGTGAGCGGCGTGGGTCCGACGCTTAGCTCAAATGACCCCCAGTTTGACTTTCTCTTCTACTGGCTACCGATCGGACCTCGGGATGTCAGTTCTGTCCCAGGCGGGGGGACAGATAGTCATAACCAATGTCTAAACAACCACTCACTGATTTTGTATTTTAATAAAGTTGTGGCCAAAATAGTGCCCAAAAACCAAAACTAAATTACGTATTATGTGTGAAGTTATTTGAGGGGTGGCCTGGGGACCTACACACGCAAGGCGTGTTCTCCAATAAATGAGAGCACGTGTTGCGGTGTGGGCCACCGGGCCAGACCTCTTGTTGCCAGGCAGGTTAACAGTTGTTGCCTGGCATTGTGATTGGATAACCGGGTTGCTGGGGCAAATTGTATGTTGCAAATTAGGTGGGTGGGACCATGGTCTTTAAATATTGGTGCACTCTGGTTTCTCTTTCTCTTTGCAGAGTGCATCGGATCACCCGCCCGCCCGCCCTCTTTTCCGGTTGACCTTGCTTTGCCTGTCATGGGGTCGTCTGCCTTGGCGTAGGGGCCTAGTAGGAATTTTGCCATTTGGTGATTGGCTGTGCCATTTGGTTTTTGCCTACTACTCAGCAATTCGTCACAACTTGTAAGGTTGCGGTTAGGCATTGGTTATAATATGCTGGTGGTGGAGGGGTCAGGCTGGGCTTGCCCCTCCCATTGCGCTGAAGGGAATTCCGTTAAAGGAATCCTGGGGCTTGCCATGATTTCGTCCAATCCCTGTCATGGGACCAGGGCCGCCCAATCCCTGTCATGGGAATCCTTGTCATAGGATCTGGGCCGGCAAGCTTTCGGGGAGCTGCTGGGGTGAGCGGCGTGGGTCCGACGCTTAGCTCAAATGACCCCCAGTTTGACTTTCTCTTCTACTGGCTACCGATCGGACCTCGGGATGTCAGTTCTGTCCCAGGCGGGGGGACAGATAGTCATAACCAATGTCTAAACAACCACTCACTGATTTTGTATTTTAATAAAGTTGTGGCCAAAATAGTGCCCAAAAACCAAAACTAAATTACGTATTATGTGTGAAGTTATTTGAGGGGTGGCCTGGGGACCTACACACGCAAATAGCATTATCAACACTGATTGGTGTTGGCTCTCAAGGGTTTCAGAAAGAAGTCTTTCTCAGACCTATTTGGAGATGTCGGCAATTGAATCAAGGACCTTCTGCATGTAAGAAACATGGTCTATTCCTGTGAACTATGGTCCTTTCCTTTTGAAGGCTTTGGCATTAAAATCCTGCCATTCTTCATACACTCCAACATTTCTCCAATGAAAACTGTGATTCTATTAGTATTATTGTTATTATTATTATTATTTCTATATTGATACTCCAGCCACTGTGGGTGGCTTCCAACATATATAAAAACATAATAACACATTAAAGATTTAAAAACTTCCCTATATAGGGCTGCCTTCAGAAGGCTCAAGGGTCAGATAACTCCATACCCTTCAACATTTTTCCAATGAAAATAGGGATGTCCTATGGAAAAGCCTGATATTCAAGGATCAAATCAGAAACTGGGATGGCTTCTGTACATCCCAGACTGTCTCTGGAAAACAGGGACACTTGGAGGGTCTGTATTTTTATTGGCAAAGCAACTGCTAGAATAATGGGTGAAATTCACATTTTACTTCTTAGTAGACCTATTAAAATTAGTGATACTAATTTGGGGCTAATCTAACCTTTCCTTTGTCTTGTGATTTCTAATGGATCTGAGATGTTTTTCTTTTGTCCTGTCACTTTCCCCAGAAAAAAAACTGATGGTTTCCTGCTGAATTGGAACAGATTGACATTTATTCTGATTCAGCAGTAAGCCACAGGTTTTCCTGGGGAAAGAGGAAGGGCAAAAGAAAGATGTGTTCCTAGAAATCAAGGGACAAATGAAAAAAAATATGGGACAAAGGGAAGTGTGGCTGAGTCTTTAGTTGTATTTATTAATTTCAGGGGCTCTAATTTGAGTAAAACTTAGCTGAATCCTACTCAATGCTTCTTTCTCTGTTAAATATATATATGAGGGAAATCTCCTTAGCATTATTTGAACAAATTTCCTTTTAATTGCAGTATATTTGGTGATAAAATCATGCTCTTTGATTAACAAGGCACTTGTTAGGGAGGACATTATCTACCTGTCTGCCTTTGTATATCAAAATAGAGAAGTGGGGAGCATCACCTTCACATTATTTGACTCAGTTCCCTTTGTATTGCAATGCACTTTCTCTTTCTTCTTCTAGAGGCCTCCTCATTCTCGCATCTCCACCAAAAGGCTAGATTGTTCCAGACAGATCCTGGCACTCCTACTGGCAGAGGCCTGCTGAGCACATGCATTTGTTTTGCATTTATTAGAGTCACAAAGGACATTTGTTTATTTGGAGTTATTTAAGGGAGACTCATTCCCCCTCTCTGCCTGTTGTTTTCCATGGATTCCAATCCGCATTTGCCTAATCCGGTAACAATCAGGCAATCATCCTCACATGCAGCCCATCAGCATCATCCCCTTAGCAAAATGCACACACACACACACACACACACACACACCAGAGGCTGAATTGGAATAGGCTTGATAACAAGGAACAGTTCATTGATCCTGGCTAGAATTTGAATATTCTGTCTCCTTGCCCCTGTGAAGTATGTGCAGGAGTGGGGTGGTGGCGGGGTGTGTGGATAGGCTGAAATTGCTTCATTCCTTTGCGGTATAATTGCTAAAAAGCCTGACGTCCACTTTACAGCATTAAACGGTTTTGTTTTATGGTGCATAATGGCTTTTTTTTTAAAAAAGCAAAGGGTTATTTAGGAGTTTCTTCTATAGCGGAGTTGAGTAGTCACAAAACATTTCTCAGCATTCTGGCACCTGCATGAGGCTGTGACTTATGAATATGCTAATGAGACTGCAACCAGAACTGGCACCGATTCAGCCCCTGCACACAATTAGTGTGTGAGCTACCAGCAGCGCTATAAGACCTAATACATGAAGTCATATTTAGAGTGGTTTGTTTAATTCCAGGACTATTCTCCTTTTCGAAAAGAAAAGAAAAAGGCCCCTGGATATGATATGCATATGGAAATGTTTGCCCAAATGTAAACCAATAAGACATATAAGCACAACCACATAATTAAGGCTTATTCATCAACATTATTCATCAACATTATCTGACTCTTTAAAAAGAAATCCTTAGTGACAAATAAATTTACTTGACATTAACAGTTGATGTATCTTCATCACTAGATGACCACAGCAGTATCATGCGGTGCCTTCCATGCAGACATGATTTCCATATATAAATGTGTCATCATTGATATAAGCCCACAAGTTAAAATGTTCAGAATACCCTGGATCATTCAGGTTGTCACCAATGGAAGCAAAAGCTCAGAAAAAGCTCAATATGGAGGCCAAATGGCCGAAATATTGGGAAATTTTGGAACAAGAAGGAGATAGACTGAAACTGCAGAGCTTTGAGAAATTAAAAAACAAAGTGCGAGATTGGCTTCATTATTATCAGATAATGGAGGCATATAATTTGGACAAGAAAATTGGCTTCCAGGTGGAAAAATTAAAATTAGAAACAGAGCTGTTAGAACCTAAAACTAAGATTTTGTCAAAGATGTATAACTTGCTGTTGAAATGGAACACTCGGGATGAAACGGTGAAATCTGCTATGATTAAATGGGCACAAGATGTTGGACATAACATTATGTTTGCTGACTGGGAACAGTTGTGGACCACAGGTATGAAATTTATGGCATGTAATGCCTTAAGAGAGAATATTATGAAAATGATATACAGGTGGTACATGACCCCAGTCAAGCTTGCAAAAAATTATCATTTGCCCGATAATAAATGTTGGAAATGTAAAGAGAATGAAGGTACATTCTTTCACCTTTGGTGGACGTGCCCAAGGATTAAGGCTTTCTGGGAAATGATCTATAATGAAATGAAAAAGGTATTTAAATATACCTTTCTGAAGAAACCAGAGGCCTTTCTCCTGGGCATGGTCGGCCAATTGGTGCCAAAGAAGGATAGAACTTTCTTTATGTATGCCACAACAGCAGCAAGAATACTTATTGCAAAGTACTGGAAGACACAGGATCTACCCACTCTGGAAAAATGGCAGATGAAGATGATTGGCTTTATGGGATTGGCAGAAATGACTGGCAGAATCCGAGACCAGGGAGAAGAGTCGGCGGAAGAAGATTGGAAGAAATTTAAAGACTATTTACAGAAATATTGCAAAATTAATGAATGTTAGAATGATGTTGGATAGAAATTAAGTGGTTTCCAGCTGTAATGCTTTAAGAGAATATGGAAAAAAGGTTTAGAAATAGGTTAAAATTTATTGATAAGGATTTGCTGAACTAACAATTTGAACTGGAATACAAAAAAGGGAGGTATGAGGAGGTCTGGGAAATAAGTTAATGAAAAATAAGCAATGGAAACCTTATGTGTTTTTAAATATTTTTATTTTTGTATTTTTGTAATTTTTTCTTTTTTTCTTTTTTCTTTTTTCTTTTTATTGTACTATTATTGAAAACTTTTATAAATATTCTTTAAAAAAGAAGAAGAATACCCTGGATCATTCATACATTTGTGTCCCTCAAAGCACACACAAAGAAATGGGCATTTACCATGCTGTGCTGGTATGAATGTATGAAGGGGCACCATTACATCATTTCATCTGATTTTTACAGGAAAGGGGTGGAATTTTTCAGGGAAGGCTGCCCCTTCTGAAGGCGTGAACACTACCAAGTTTGAGAAGGAGAGCTGCAATGGTTATCCTACAAGCACAGCCATTACAGTTTTGTGGTGTGTGAAAAATGAATCACTTAATCTCCCTAGTGCTTTGTGGGCAATTGGTCTGAAAAATTGTGGACACAAGGACGTTTCCCTTGGTAAGAAAGCTGAGAAATTGCAGACAAATCAATCACGAGGCTTTAAAGTTGTTTTGGGGAGGGGAAGAACTAAAAGGAATTTATTTATCACCTAAAATAATCCCCTCTGCTTACAAGCTAGGTAAAGGACCCTGGAGGGTTAGGTCCGGTCAAAGGTGACTATGGGGTGCGGCACTCATCTCGCTTCAGGCTGAGGGAGCCGGCGTTTGTCCATAGACAGCTTTCTGGGTCATGTGGCCAGCCTGACTAGACAGCTTCTGGCACAATGGAACACCGTGACAGAAACCAGAGTGCACGGAAACACCATTTACCTTCCCGCTGCAGTGGTACCTATTTATCTACTTGCACTAGTGAGTTTTCAAACTGCTAGGTTGGCAGAAGCTGGGACAGAGCAACAGGAGCTCACCCATTGTGCAGATTCAAACTGTTGACCTTCTGATCGGCAAGCCCAAGAGGCTCAGTGGTTTAGACCACAGCGCCACCCTGCCAATCAGAAAGGGGCTCTCTCTTTCTCCTCTCCATCTGGATGCCTTTCTTACGTACAGAACAACAGTTTTGTTCTCCCAAGCTTCTTTCTCCCCACAAACACTAGAATTGGCAAGCACTACCAAATTTGCCCCTCTGATTGCACGATTCCCCTCTCAATCACAACACAGTTCTTTCTCCACACCCTCTCAATGTTTTGCTATTTGCTCTCCTTTCCCGCATTCTACCCTAGTGTTATAGAATTACGATGTCCTTAAAAAGATTATTTTTAAAAACACCAGGTGTTTGTCCACAGGATTATTTCTTTAAAGAATGTTTGGCTCACCAAGGCACCACAATGTGCTGAAGGGTTCGTGCTTTGACTTGGGTGACCTCAAAGCAATCCTGTTTTGTCAAGCTCAATATATCTCTTTACTGCAATCAGGAGACAGGGAGTCATTTTACAACCAGAGCAGGGTCTGGCACAATATCCATACGCAGAGTGAACTCCCCTTACCCAGATAACACATGTAGGTTCTAATGCTGAAAATTAAACCAACCCAATAAAGAAAGAGATCAAAGCACAGGCATCAGTAAAAGACAGAAGAGCAATGGGTATAGGTATCAACAGATGCCTTGCTGGAAGACCTGGGCAAATAAAACGGTCTCATCCTGGTGCAAAAAGTATGTTCTATATGGTTCCAGGTAACCCTCCCTTAGGAAGGAATTTCACATACAGGATGCCCTCTCTATGGTCTCAAGGAATCAGAATATTAGGAGGGCTGGGCCTCTATAATTAATTGTAGCATTTGTGTTCTTGCTAGTTTTCTGTACAGCATTTATGTGCAGGGATTTTGCTCTAGTTTAGAGGAGCATACATCATTCGAATTGTCAGCTGCGGCCTGAAGTGGTACAGCTCAGACACAATTTTATTGACCCACTGAGGACTAGCTTAGGTCTCATGGGAATATTAACAATTGGGGGATGGGAGACAGGGCCAGCTCCTTAAAATCCGCATATTGGATCTAAGGATTGGGGTGATGAAGCAGCCTAGCAACTAGAACAGACAAATTAAAGGATTTATCATTTTCCAAATTATATCCAACATCCCGTCATATCTAGCCAGATTTTCAGTTTCTGAATGCTTTGCAAGGTGTTTCTGCTCTATTTGGAGTCCCGTTCATTTGGCTTCATTTAATTAATTTCATCTGACTTGTTTAAATTTCCTAAGTTTAATGGGGCACGGCTTAATTGAAATTTAATTTGGCTGTGCTTAATAATAGCAGCACTCAACCCATAAGTGGGGCACTATCAAGAATGAGCACATGGGAGGTGGAGAGGAAAAGGGCATATGAACAAGGTGAGACGGAATGACATACTTCAAAGCACAAAACACAATCGGATGTGGTTGTGTAAGCAGAACAACAGAATGCAGGTGTTAACAATAATGCTGACATCTTAAGGTCCAGTAGTGTATATTTAAGCTACTGTAGGTCATGAAACAAGAGGCATTGCAGACAGACAGAAATAACCCTTCTCTGTGCAGTTGTAAGGAAGTGGGAAAGACTTGTTGATTTTAGGTACGCTTGGGTTCTCAGGAACATAATGCTCGTGGCATGTCTTTTTTTATGTATTTCAGGGATGGAGAGCAGTTGCACTCTGCATGTTGTTGAATCACAAGTCCTGTAATCATCCCTGACACTTTGTATAAGCTGGAAAGCATTCCAGTTTTGCTTGTATTCCATTAATTAAACGTTCAGAAATAACCACACAATGCCCATTATATATCCTGTTTTAATCCACACATAGGCTTCGTAGATTGTATTTACAGACCATGGTAGTAACAATACTTATAGACAACTGCAGTGATTGCACTGGGAATTCAGAGCATTTTGCAACTTGACTTCTAATATGTCTGTAGCTCAGGGGTGCATGATTTTCTTATGAATGGTCCCAGCTTGAATTCCTGCTTTCTCCACTTAATAGGAATCTGAATAGCAGGTCATAGGAAAGACCTCTGCAGGAGACTTTGGAAAGTTTCTACCACACAAAGTAGACAATGCCCATTAGACTTACCAGATTACCAAAACATAATAAATACTGTCTTATATATTCTGGTTAGGTTGATCAGCTTTTATTAAAGGGCAGCGATGGGGTGGTGGTTACCTTTTATATTATTATTTTTTTTAAAAAATGTAACTCATTTCTAGAAGCAACCCACAATCAATAGAAGACAGCTGCATGATGTCTAATGGGCAATTTTAAATTATCAGCTGCAAGATTAATGGAATAAGATCCACTGCTCATCCAATATAGCAAACCTTATCTGTCTTTCCAAAATGATGGAACTAATAGAAGGTGTTTCTAAAATGTCAATTAGGTCAACATATTTTTAGCTATTGTGGAATCATTTTTTAATATGTATTACTTGACAGGTTTTCAATAGCTCACTTCTTTCAAGGCTGGGGAAATATTTGATCACATGGAATTAGATTAAACTGGAACTTGTGCATGAAGCACTCGTGAGATCATTGAACAAAGTTTCATATGTTGCTGTTGTTATCATTACCAATATTGTTCTTTTAGGTATCTTAGGTATGCAACAATAAATCAGCGAGAGTGAAGTAAAGGAAGAAACTCACTATCGAATTATCCTAAAGTGCAACCAGTAATATCAATTAACAAATAAGAATAAAATGGCTGCAGTAATCCTAGTTTTCACCAAAGAGAAACAAAGAAACATTTAGCTGATTACAGAAAAGCTCTAGAAATAGGGCCAAGAGGACCTCTTTTGAAAGAATACTCCAGGCATGGTAGGACCCTCTTTTCATTCAATTTCACTCTTAAATGGTGCAACTGAAAAATTCAGCAAAGTCTTATAGTGTACCTAGCCAGTCATTTTCCTTTCCCAGGATACTGTTCCATTACCCCTCTCACTGGTTTTTCATTCCATGCCCATCCAATTAGCCCTACTTGGGTGTTCACTCTAATGAGATTACAATTACTGTTGCATTGCCCAGACCACTCTCCACACATTGGAGGTGGGAGATATGAAGCAAAGAGCTGTCTCTAGTTTTGTAGGCTCCCCATGTGACGTTGAATCTTGATTTCAATCACATCAGTGTGAACTCACAGAGAGGGTACAATCATCCAGAATTATGGGGTGACCCAGCATACTCAGCCCCCATTGTGTGGATTTTGATGGATTCCACCCTCCTTATAGCTCCTTCCTCTGGTTTTTGTTTTCCCCTTCTGCAAAACTTGGGAGTTCCTCAAACTTGCTGATTGTGCCTGCCAACCCCCCCCCCCCCAGCAGCATAAGGATCCATACTTAGAAAATGAGTTCACCATTAGTATCTGACAATGCTTTGGGAACTCAAATGAAAAAGAACACACTCATTAGAAGGAACCTACAAAGTAGGTTAAGAGAAAGTGACTGGTCAAATGTAAGCCAGGGAGATTCATGACTGATCAGGGAATCAAATCCATATCCCCCTTATTTAATTCTGGAATCTTTTCAAAATGATTTTGGGTGGCTGAAGTCTTCTTCACGTGTTCAAAGTGCTCAGATGTGAACATACCCTCCAAGTATATAAACTGAAAGTGTATTTATATTGTTTTTGTGTTAAAATCCTTTGTACAAAAGAAGAAGAAGGGTCTCTTCTTATGTGTAGAGAGGATATGCACATGCAGTTTACACTGGGTGAATTTTCATCCCATATTGAATGTGCATTGGTTGGGGTTGGGGTTTGCCCCCAAGTCTCCCTGTCCCACATGTGTATTTAGCCTACGCTCTTGGAAGATGTGGATTGGGACTCGGTGCTTAGAAAAAGTATGGTGTGTGTGTGTGTAATCCCTCCCTCTCACATCAGACCCTCAATGTCGTTTTATCATGTGGACACTAAACATCAAATGCATAGGCTCCTAAGGCTTTCTTTGAGAATGCAGTTGCCAGAGAGAAATATGTGATTGCCAGATCCATGCTGTTTATTATCACAATTGTCCTAATCCTCTTGGGCTGTCACAATTCAGCAGCTAGCAGAATTTGCATGTGTGGAAACATAAAGGTATGATGTAATATATGTAGATATAAAAAACTGCATCTTCAGGTTTCAACTGCCATAGAAGAAGAGAATGATTCATCTCACGTCAGCTCCATATATTTACATTTTCATTTCAGCATTTGCTTTTGGCATTATTTGGTCCGCTTCCAATGTTGCTGGATGACTTGTGGAGCTATAAATGAAGGAACACAGGATGCAAGTAAAAGGCAGCTACACAGATCCTTCCAGTCCTAAGTACCTGCACATAAAATGAACATCATGTTTTATTGTTATAGGTTATTCAAAAGATCAAAAGCTGGAGAACCCAATACATTGCACCACAAAAAGTCTACCTTTTTAGTAAATCAAAGGTTCACTGCTTATTTGAATAACATTTGCATAGTCACAATAGAGGACAACTAATTACAACAGTTTGGTACAGTATATAAATTATGTGAAACCATCGCATTGCAATTGACAGCAACAAACCTCAATTCAGAGATCCAGAAAACATGGTGAGCTCTATTCTGCATAGGGAAAAGAAACAACCTCTTGTAATTCTACGAATTCAAACAAAAGGAAATCGGGTCTGATTCTCACCAGTACTTTGGACTGGCTCGTATGGCTGGATGCTCTTTGCATGATTGATTTGTGTCAAATCCAGAGGAAGCTGTATCCATGGATGGGCAAGAAGGAAGTAAACCAGTAACTGACTGAGAGTAAGAAGCAGATGGGAAGAAAGAATCCAATCCACAATCAAGATTCAAGAGTGAGGGTGTAGGGCAAGAAGCAAACAGGCAGAAAGAATGAAGACAAAACCCTGTTTCTGGAGACCACAGGCAGGCAGGTTCAGGTATTTCAGGACCATAGACAGGTCACTGAGAGCTTGGTACTTGTTCCAGTGGAGTTTGATTTCTTTTCACCCTCCTGGCCCTGAGACTGCCGGTTTTCAGGATAAGCAATGAAGAGGAACTTGAATAGCCTCCACAACTCCCAACCCTGGATGCAATGTATCTAGCTTCTTCCCAGCCACAAAAAGGTAAGATGCAATATATGGGCTCATCCCATATATATGGGCTCATCCACGCTTCCTTTTGTGCCATGTTTCTTGGCGCAGGTCTACACTTTGAACCACCATGTGCAAGTAGTGTTGCTGTTGTTGTTCCAGCAGCAAAAGAGCCTATGTTTTACTGCTGAATGTGAACGAACAGCAATTTGGGGTGCATTGACCGAAGGCAGCATTCCCATGCATTAAACAAACAAACACATGCAGAGCAAACTGCATCTACCTCCAGTGTATGTTTGAAGGAGAAGAGCTTGCTGGATCAGCCCATCTCGTGTCATCTTTTGCCCACAGTTTTTCAGACCAATTATGCACCATACATTGTGAAGATTAGGTGATTCATTTTTCACACACCACAAAACTGTAACGGTTGTTCTTTTCTTCCTGATGTTTAGTTGGAATCTCCTTTCTTGTAACTTGAAGCTATTGGTTTGTTTCCTACCTTCCAGAGCAGGGAAAAACAATCTTGCTCCATCTTCCACGTGGCAGCCCTTGGGATATTTGAAGATGGCTATCATATTTCCTTTCAGTCTTCTCTTATCCATGCTAAACATACCCAGCTCCTTCAACTGTTCCTCATAAGGCCTGGTTTCCTGACCCATGATCATCTTGTTGCACTCCTCTACACACGTACCACCTTGTTAATATTCTTCTTAAATTGTGGTTCCAGAACTGGAAACAGTATTTGAGATGTGGTCTGACCAATGTAGAATAGAGTGGTACTATTACGTCCCTTGATTGGAACACTATACTTCTGTAGATGCAGCATAGAATAGCATTCACTTTTTTGCAGCTGTATCACACTGTTCACTCATGTTAAGCTTGAATTCAGAAGTATACTGCCTCCAAATGTGCAGGCAGAGCATAGCTCTCAAGGTGGGTTTTAAATAATTTCAGTAGTAGTATTGATTCATAGGCATATCATATTAAGTCATATTTAATCTTCATTTCCACACTGGATCTTGCAACCATAGTAGTAATGTTTTGTACTAATAGCGCCACATTTCCAACAACATGGTCTCTCCCCCAGATGTGATATTTCATTTTTATGAGACTGAAAACTATTTTAAAATAACTCCACATCAATTCAATTTCACTCTGCACAGAGTAGCATATTTAGTTCCATTACTGGAACTAAATTCCTACTGATTGTATATAATTGTTGACTGCAGATCTCTCTCCCATTTTCTTTTCTATATCCCAGAGGATCTGTCATTTGTGGAGACAATCAAATATTACAAATCGAACTCAGCAACCATTTTGTTCCATTATAGTTTTCCCTTATTAACTCTTTCCCCCCCTTAATAGGATATCTCTCTGGAGTAACATAGTAAATGCTTTATTTGTAGGTATTGGGAGAAAGGAGGTGAGCATTGCAACCTTACCTGTTATAACTGCATATGACACAACACTTACATCTCTATTAGGGATGGGCCAATCTGACAATTTTGGTTTTTCTCACTTTATCATTTTGTTCAATATTTTCCAGGTCAGTTCTCCACTTTACCACAAAGTCCTCATAAAAAATCCTATCAGTATTTTACTGAAAATATTTCCCAATATTCACTCAATTCCCCCCCTGAATATTCATATTTAAAATAGCATTCTATCCTGGGTTTCCAAGTCATTTGACTGAGCTGACCTAGGATCCAGGCTAACCCCATGCCTCCCCACTTTGGTCATGCCTCTACTGCACACCCGGAATACCCCTTTTTTGAACTTACACTAGTCTCAGCTAAGCTGGCTCAGCCCTGGTTGAGGTGGGGTAAGCAAGTTTTGATGGCATATATTTGGTTGTGCTGAGTTGCTTGTCCTGGTGGATCTTTCCATAGCATTGCCTCTATATGTATGTCTATGCATCTTCTTGATATATTCAGAGTCATCCAAGGAGGTGGGTGGCGCTGTGGTCTAAACCACAGCTCCTCTTGGGATTGCAGATTGAAAGGTTGGCAGTTTGAATCCATGTGACAGGGTGAGCTCCTGTTGCTCTGTCCCAGCTTCTGCCAACCTAGCAGTTCGAAAGCACACTAGTGCAAGTAGATAAACAGGTACCACTGCAGTGGGACAGTAAACAGTGTTTCTGTGCGCTCTGGCTTTCGTCATGGTGTTCCGTTGTGCCAGAAGCGGTTTAGTCATGCTGGCCACATGACTTGGAAGGTTTTCTGTGGACAAATGCTGGCTCCTTCGGCCTGAAAGCAAGATGAGTTCCGCACCCCATAGTCGCTTTTGACTAGACTCAACTGTTCAGTGGTCATTTACTTACTATTTAATTGCAGAGTCATCCATTCTGATTCCAGAGCGTTATTTATATTCTGACATTTCACTGTATTTTTCAGTCAGACGAAATCTCTGTTGATGCTATTTCAGGATTAGTCATAAAAAATAACCACATTGCCGGCATGTTCCCCTATGCACAGTCCCAGATATTACCCTAGATCCTACAGTAGCATTTCTAATTGCTACTGTCAGGGACTCAATACACAAGAAAAAAATAATTAATGGAAGAGGATGGATTCTTGATGGATTAATACTAATAACAATATTAATAATAATAATTTATGAGTATTCCTCATTTATTGTGACATTAGCCTTGGGTTGATTGTAAATTAAAGAGTGTTAATGCTTAAATTGTTAACCAAATATTATGAACTAGGTACCCAAACTAATCTATAGCATGTATATATATATATTATATGTCTTTTCAGTGATGGAGGTTTGGTTTGCAATCTACAGGTAATTTACTTGTTCCTGGAGGCAGAATCCAAGGTGGTGGACTTTTGCTTTCTTCTTTTCCTTTGTGTTCTCTATGTTTCACAAGATTCCCCCCTTCTTTTTATAAGAAAAAGCATCAAAATGCCGGAATCAATTTGTACTTCAGTAAACTAAATGTAGCTCAAACACTCTGTGATTCAAAAAGAAACACTTTGCTTGAAACCACTGTTTTTTTTAAAATGCAGAAAAAATTTGGAGTGCTTTTTTGAGGCATTGGGGGGAGTTAAAAGAAGACTTCCAAAATCAAAACAAAACACTCAGGTTTTATTTCTTAGCAGAGGGCATATTTATTTCCAAATCTACATATTCAGCCTCCTAGGCCTGAGGTTCTCCTCCCCTGTCCTACATGAACCTGCCCATATGTTTAGTTAATATATGGAGGGCCATCTGAAGTTTGGGTGATGGCTTTGAGCAATAAAGGCTTTTCTACAGAGGCCTATTGTGCTAGATCTTTTAAGCCAGAGTTTCCCAAACTTGGGTCTCCAGCTGTTTTGGAGTACAATTCCCATCATCCCTGACCACTGGTTCTTCTAGCTAGTGATGATGGGAGTTGTAGTCCAAAACAATTGGAGATCCAAGTTTGGTAAACCCTGTTTTAAGCTTTGGCCATTTTCATGAGTAACTCTATTGCTCTTGATAACCACATTTCCTTGAAGGTAAACTTATCCAGGCACCACATGCCAGATATAGGTGTGACTGAAGCCAGTGACTGGGAGGGGCAGAGGCAAAGGTAGGTCCACGTCTCTCTTTCTACCACCCAAATTTCTTACTTTTTGTCTCTCCCTCCCTCTTTCTCCCTAACTGGGTGATGGGAAAGGCACAGAGTGCTCTTGCTGGAGGTCTGAACTGATCACTAGTGCATAGTTTTTGAAATCAGTACATGGGCTGCATAACATTCAGCTGAGCACTGCATTAAGCCCTGGGGCTGTAGGTTGAGCACCCCTCAAAATGGACTATATACTAGATTAATAGGCTTGCTATACTCTGCTTTTTCATTGTGTTTTCCCTCGTTTAGGTCGTTTTGTTTTATTGCTGATTTATTTTGATTTAAATGTGTTTTTTAAAGAGGATATAAATTAAAATAAAATCATATCACAACAATGATTGTTGGCTCCTGGGTTATACTCACTGAATACTGCAGAAGTCTGCCTCTGAGTAGCCCTTGCTGGGCAGTGATAGTGGGAGAGTGTTGTTACACACACTCTGTATCCTGTGTGGATACTCCCCATAAACATCAGATTGGCCAATGAGAAACAGGATGGAGTCCTAGATAGGTCTTTGGGTTGATCCATCAGTGTTCTTCTTATGTTCAATTAGGAAAGCGTAGAACCTCTAAGTGCAGCCTAAATCATGTGGTTAAGAGATGCTATTTTAACATACTTGGGTCAGACTGTGTCATCAGTGGGGCACCTGAAGTTGGATCAGGGACATTAAAGACTTGGGTTTGGGCTCATCCACACTTCCATTTGTGCTCCAATTTGTGTTCCATTTCTAGGCATAGGTCTGTGATTTATAGGCATGGGTCTGAATGGTTTATGCCCCATCCCTTCCCCTGGGAAGACTCTGAAATGGAACAAACATCAATCCAGTGAAAACCTGACCGGCATCTGTTCCAATTCAATGGAAAACTGTGGGTTTTCCTGGGGAAAGCAGCAAGGCAAAAGCAAACAAAAAATATGCCTATAAATCATGGACTTTTGCCTAGAAAGCCCTCTTTCTGTGCACTCAGGTGCATTTTGCCATTAAAACAGAGTGATTGCATATATATATATATATATATATATATATATATATATATATGCAACACCAAGCTGATTAGGGAAATGTCCTGAACTCAAGTGGAGGCGGAGGGGGGGTGAAGGGAGGGGCTGGAAAGGTAGAAGGAATCTTTCATTTATGATCAACAGATATATATCTTAATCGCAGTGAATTATTTTCTCAGGGCACTCCAATCACAGTGATTAGGGGAAGGGCTACTGAAATAAATAAAAAGGTGTTATTTTTATTGCATTCCGTAAGTTAATTACAGTTTCTATAAAGAAGCACTTTTTCATAACACTGTTCAGTCATTTAACAAAATTAATTGGCCACAGGTTCAGAAGAGGCAAAAATAGAGTCAAATAACATTATTCCTCCACTCTCTACATGATACCCATAATTTTATAAGTCTGATTCATGTGTCCCAGCAGTCATTTTTCTTCCTAAACTGCAAAGGCCCCAAATACTACACCCAAGGATGGGGACCCTGTGCCCCCCTAGATTTTGCTGAACTACATCTTCCATCAATCCCAACTAGTATAGCCAGTGGTCAAGGATGATGGGAGTTGTAGTTCAGAAACTTATGGAGGGCCACATACCCTACCCTCCTACTTTAGCTTAACTTCGTATAGATTATGTTCCTACCCCTTTATCATATTCTGTTACTTTTTCAGTTCTAAACATGGAGAAATCTGGTGATATACACAAACACATAACAGTGCTGTTGGAACTAGTATTGACAGAAGGTTGACCTGGGTGACAATTATTGTTTTCTGCTGACGGAGCTATGTCACCTTTGGAAAGATGACTGTGCATGTCCTCATGTCCTTAGAGAAGTGAGTGGTAATTGAATTCCTGGCAGCAAGTCTATCCTAAAGGAGAGAAGTGGAGGGTGAGGACTACTAATTTAAGGAATTTATAGTACAGTGCCAACTAGCAAAAACATGCATATGCTTTAAGCCAAATGTTGCTTGACCACAACTGCCATAATCCTTTACCATTGGTCACACTGCTGGGAGTTGGAGTCTAAGAACAACTTGAAGTCCACAGCTTTCCCACTTCAACATTAAGCAGCTCTGTCTAATTTTGCATCACAATGCTAAGATTGTCAAGTGTTTAAGTAAAAGATATAGTATGAATACTAAGCAACTTGGAGGAAGGATACTTAGTTACAAGTCACTGCTCACCCAACTCCACAGAGGGTAAACACATACCTATTCTGTAGCTTGGTTGAGAAGCTCAAGGAAAGGTTGTAGTTAGTTCTCTACTTTGAGGAACGTGCCTGTGAAATTGACATAAGAGCCTGTGAAAGAAAAAGTGTTTGACTGTAATATTGACACAGGATATTATGTGGAAGGAAGCAAAGGTCAACATGTTCAGTTCACACTCAAGGTGGGAGACAAAAAGGCCGGAGGGGAACTGAGGTCTCAATGTAGCAAAAGGTCAGATCTACATATGCGTATGATTATTTATTATTTAACCTCTAATTTCTCAATATAGTATTACACAATACTTTCCAATATAGTAAAGGTAAAAGGTAAAGGAACCTTGGACAGTTAAGTCCAGTCAAAGGCAACTATGGGGTTGTGGCGCTCATCTTGCTTTC
Organism: Podarcis gaigeae; assembly: GCF_964106915.1. NCBI lineage: Eukaryota > Metazoa > Chordata > Lepidosauria > Squamata > Lacertidae > Podarcis > Podarcis gaigeae. The sequence continues at coordinate 20,771,883 of NC_139677.1, forward strand.
AGGCCAAGGGAGCCGGTGTTTGTCCACAGACAGCTTTCCAGTACATGTGGCCAGCATGAATAAACCGCTTCTGGTGCAACAGGACCCTATGACAAAAACCAGAGTGTACAGAAACACCATTAACCTCCTGCCACCTATTTATCTACTTGCACTGGAATGCTTTTAAACTGCTAGGTTGGCAGGAGCTGGGACCATGCAATGGGAGCTCACCCCATCATGGGGATTCGAACCACCAGCCTTCCAATCAGCAAGCCCAAAAGGCTCAGTGGTTTAGACCACAGCGCCACCCATGTCCCTATTTTCCAATATAGTATATAGTATTATACTCTCCTTTGGACAACATCAGTGAGGACAAGACTTGTCATCTGGGAAGCCCAGGACCTCCATACACACAGCCTAGGCTTGCACCCCAGAGGGCTTGCACCCCAGAGAGGTCACTTTGGTGCTGCTAACACAGTGGCTTGACTTCACCCCTCGAGGAGCACTCCATTGTCTCTTGATTGGTGTGGCTCTATTGTGGTTGGTGAGACTCCTATAAGAAAAATCATGGCACATGGCAATAAGGTATTGTATATCAAATGTTTACCTCTCCACCAAATGGTTTCAAGGTGACTAACAGCAAAATGCAATGCGAAATACAAAATACCAATAATCAAGCAAGCAAGAAGAAGTGAAGCTATGGGTGGTATTCAACTAAGCTTTACTCACACTAAACCTATTGAAATTAAGGCTCTAACTTAGTCATGGTTATTAATTTTAGTGGATCTACTCTGACTAAAACAGGTTAATATGACCATACATTTTGGGCAACCTTGCCCTTATAATCCAGTGGATTTACCCTCCAGCCCTCATGGGTTCCCCATATGCAGCCACATTCAGTGTCATCAACTTAGTTGTGTGAAGGGAAAATCTGCTGGCCTGGGAAGCACTGTTTTGAGAGCCAACACCTCTGTGTAAGAACATAATAGTTGCTCTGCTGAATCAGCCCAAGGTGCATCTAACTGAGCATTTTGTTTCCAACAGCAGCTAGTAAGACACCACTCGAAACTCATAACTGAAAATAATACCCCTTCTCCATTTTTAGTTCCCAGCACCTATGTAGTATTCAGAGGTATACTGAAAATAGACTGCAATCATTAGATTGAGACGATGCACTTCCCAAAAGTCTATCTTTCAAAATAAGCCCCTGCATTTTAGATTTCCAAAGTACTTGGAGTTGTTTCAGTATAGAACCATGCAGAATTCAGGCTGACGGAATATACTGTATTTTTCACTCTATAAGACGCACCAGACCACAAGACGCACCTATTTTTTGGAGGAGAAAAACAAGAAAAAAAATATTCTGAATCTCAGAAGCCAGAACAGCAAGAGGGATCACTGTGCAGTGAAAGCAGCAATCCCTCTTTTCTATAAACCTGAAAAGAACTTCTTATTCTTCACCTTCCCATCTTCCAGTTGTCTTCCTCTTCCTTGCCATCTTCATTATTTGACTTTCTACTCCCTCTGCATAATTTACTTCTGCCAAGCTCAGCTTTTTGGCAAACAGAAAGGTAGGATTTGGCTTACTGCCTTTAAAAAATAAAAAAATATATAAATGTGTCAAAACGATGTAGAATGGCAGCTTTTCTTTTCCCCACTCCCTATTAAAGGAGAGAGAGAGAGAGAGAGAGAGAGAGAGAGAGAGAGAGAGATATGGTGGACAGGCCTCTGTGGTTCTTCACATTATGATTGAATCCCATTGGTGTTGTGGTCATCTATATCTCTAAGGTGAGAGGATTCCATAATTGTTGTGCCACTAAAGATAAGGATCTACTCCAGATCACCACTCAGCAACCTAAGGCCATTGGTGGTACTGGAAGCACCCACAAACCTCAGTATGTGGGCTGGTTGGTATGGGGAGAGGCATTCCAACAAATACCTATGGTACTCCCTTATTTCAGACTCTGCAGTTTGATGGGTTTGCCTGTAATTTTTGACTAAAACCAATTCACATTATTGGTGGGGTGAGCAATATGGCTAACCGAGAGACTTAAATATTAGAATTTAAGTTAATTGTTTAAAATACTTGGCCATGTTCATCAAACAGAACTGGGGGGTACACTTTGTTCTTCCTCCTGGAATATAACCATGGCAACCAACTTAAATCTAAACAAATGAATAACTCTGAGGCAATATAAAACTATCACACAACATTAGTTGGATAAGAACTAAGATTATTTGAAGTCAATCTGCTCTGATCACTTACTGCAACTGAAGAAGCCAGCCATTAAAATAAATTAGACTTCAGTGAGTATATTAATTATGTTTTGAACTGGAGGAAAAATAGAGGTAAGTCAATACTTCCTATTGGGTCATATTTTATTCCTTTGTAAAAATGTTTGAGCTTTGCAATATGACATGTAATTTGATATGCAAAGCACCAAAGGGCTTTTCATGAAAAGTTCTTCAACCATTCGAGGGCAATAAATCCTTTAGAAGTGTCTTTATGTGTGTATTTTATGTCTGCATGGATGAGTGTGTCTGCATTGCTCCTAGTATGAGAGAGAGGTGTGGTCACACAGGACAAATACAAACGACCATGTACATCAGGGCACCATTTTCAGTCCAAGGGATGAATTCCTTTTGAGCAGCTTTCTGGGGTGCTCCTGCAGGTGACCCTTCTATGTCAGTACTGTCCACACTGACTAGTATTTCCTCTCTAGGCTTTCAGGCAGGAATCTTTCTAAGTTCTACATGGAGATGGCAGGGATTGAACTTTGGACCTTCTGCATGGTCAAAAGCTAAAAGGACCCCTGGACGGGTAAGTCCAGTCAAAGGTGACTATGGGGTAGATGCGCTCATCTTGTTTTTCAGGGAGCCAGCGTTTGTCCACAGACAGCTTTCCAGGACTTGTTGACTGCTGGTGGCGCTGTGGTCTAAATCACTAAGCCTCTTGGGCTTGCTGATCAGAAGGTCGGTGGTTCAAACCCCACGCAATGGGAGTCCTGTTGCTCTGTTCCAGCTTCTGCCAACCTTGAAGTTTGAAAGCATATCAGTGCAAGTAGATAATAGGTACCGCTGTAGCAGGAAAGTAAATGGCATTTTCATGCGCTCTGGTTTCCATCATGGTGTCCTGTTGCGCCACAAGCAGTTTAGTCATGCTGGCCACATGACTTGGAAAGCTGTCTGTCAACAAACACCAGCTCCCTTGGCCTGAAAGCGGGATGAGCACTGCAACTCCATAGTCACCTTTGACTGGACTTAACCATCCAGGATCCTTTACCTGTTACCTTTACCTTTGTGTGTGTGTCTATGTGTGTGCAAATATTTTTATTAAAAGTTTTCAACATAGCATACACTAAAAGCCAAACTAATCTAAAGAAAAAGAACATAGAAACACCTATAAAAAACAGTTTTTATATAACAAGAAACTCTGGTTAGTTTAAAAATAGTAGTGAAATCTTCCAATCTACTCATAACCACACTATGTATCGTGCTGGTTTGCATACACAAAACTAAACCCTGTTTTAATGTTACATCTAAAATTGCCCAAAATGATTACTTGCACCTGTTTAAAAAAGCAATTGCAGATCAAACAGCATAGCCTGAGGTTACACATCAGTTTGACATAATTTCATTGGAGACAGTTTTAATAATCCATTATTAGTCATCAAACATGTCAGTCGTTAAACAAGCCAGATGTTGTAGAAATCATGTTAGAAGTAAATCAGAGATCAAATGTTCACTAACCTATGAAGCTTGCTAGATGACATGGGGTTCCTTCTCAGACTAACCTGTTGCGCAAGATTATTCTGAACATAAAATAAAGATAGTGAGAATGAAATATACTCGGAGTCCTGTAGTGATTTCATGCTCTTTATTGCACCTTGTAAAACAGTGGTTGAATTTCCCCCGCAAACCTCAGGCTTTTATATACATCATTTACACAATGATTCCCGTCTGATTGGCTGATACTGCTTCCTTCCTGGAGCCTGATTGGTCTCTTCCTGCAGGCCAATCAGTTGTTGCATCCTACGATCCTACTTGCCTATTGTTCTGGGATCCAAGCTTAGTACATAACAGAGAACCATGTTTGCTACGCTCAGCTAAAACAACAACAAGAAGAAGAGTTTGGATTTGATATCCCGCTTTATCACTACCCAAAGGAGTCTCAAAGCAGCTAACATTCTCCTTTCCCTTCCTCCCCCACAACAAACACTCTGTGAGGTGAGTGGGGCTGAGAGACTTCAAAGAAGTGTGAGTAGCCCGAGGTCACCCAGCAGCTGCATGTGGAGGAGCGGGGAAGCGAACCCAGTTCACCAGATTATGAGTCTACCACTCTTAACCACTACACCACACTGGTGGCGTAGGAATAACAATGAAAGAAATGTAATCAAATGGTTAGGCATCAAGTGGTGTACATGCATCTTATTTATTTAGAGTTCTAAATATTTCTAGACTCAGAAGCCCTCAAAATTTCCCTCTTCAGGCATGATGAATAAAAGGAGGAAGAGCAGAAGCATGTTTCCTGGCCTTGCCTCCTCCATCACAGTAACTCATGGGTAGGCAAACTAAGGCCCAGGGGCAGGTTTCAGCCCAATCACCTTCTAAATCTGGCCCGTGGATGGTCTGGGAATCAGAGTGTTTTTACATGAGTAGAATGTGTGCTTTTATTTAAAAGGCATCTCTGGGTTATTTGTGGGGCATAGGAAATTTGTTCATTATTATTTTTCCCAAAATATAGTCTGGCCCCCCACAAGGACCGAGGGACAGTGGACGGACCCCCTGTTGAAAAAGTTTGCTGACCCCTACAGTAACTATTGCCACTTTCCATAGCCTTCCACATGTTGCTGACTAAATTTTTGCAGTGGGGAATCCTTTCAACTCCATGTGCAATTTCAAATACAGATTTTCCCATGGCTCTCAAACATGCAAAAATCAGTCCCTAACATGTGGAGTGATGGGGGAGCATTGACAATGATGGAAGGAAGGGAGCTTGCCTCCTCTTTCCCCTATCCACAATGACAATTGTGTGTGTATGGGGGCAAGATGAAGACTCCAATGGAATGTATTGTAGACTAGAAATCAAGATTTAAATCATCTTCTAGATGATTAACTCCACCTGCTGTTTTATTCCACTTCCTTCCTGGGGCTCCAAGGTCACAGTTACATTCTACTGTGTTGTGCAATCAGGCTAGACAAAGCGAATGGCAATCACCTGGAGTGGAGTCATCATACTTATCATGTATGTAATGCTATTTCCCCCTTCCTTCAATTCCTGATTGTGTTTATCTCCTACCACTATCACAGAAAGATGGGGCCAGAACATGAAATGAGTTACAGTAGCTGGTAAAAAATAAAAAAGGACAAGAAAACATATAGCTGTCACATTTTTAATTTCTTGATCTCATAAGAACATAGGAAGATCCTGTTGAATCAGAGGAGTGACACTTCTAGCCAGCATCCTGCTCTCACCATCCCCAGTAAACTGCATATGCGAAGCCCAAACACAAAACGCAGGAGCTGAGCACAGCAACACGTTCTCAACTTGTGATTCTCAGTCCATCTATTGAAATTGAAATACTTTATTGTCACTTGTACAACTTGTATACAGTGAGATAACACGAGCACCTCCCCACTCAGCTCTCTTAGTCTTAATTTCCCTCGTTTACTGATGCACACCCACCAAACCCAAAAGTCAGTTGCCCTGTTGTTGTCTTTTCATTCAGCAGCCTGACAGCCCACGGATACTTTACCCTGTTGGTGCAACTAATCATGCTTCTATATCTTCTGCCCGAGGGCAGGAGATCAAGAAAGTGCCGGCCAGGGTGTGAATAATCCCTGAGAATTTTCCTTACTCTCCTGAGGCAACGTTCTTCCATGATGTCATCCAGCAGATTCACGGGACAGCCCATAATATCTTGTGCTGTATTCACCACCCTCTGTAGGCACTTCCTATGAGATGATGTCAAACCAGCGTACCACACAGTGATGCAGTATGAAAGGACACTTTCTATTGTTGACCGGTAGAAGGAGATCATCAAATGTTGATTGACATCGTTCTTCTGCGATACTAAAATCTAGAAACCATTTCAACAGAAGGTGTGTGTTTTTTCAAATAATAATAATAAAAAACATTCATAAATTCAACCATAACCATAAATTACTTTCTGCCGGATACTCAGGACCTCTTCGGGGCAAGTCCAGGGTTGTATCCAGCAGAATCAGCAGGGGCACACCCAAACACAACAGGGATGGATTACAGTCAAACCTCGGTTGTCAAACGTAATCTGTTCCAGAAGACCATTCAACTTCCGAAACGTTCAATAACTGAAAACTGAAAGTGGAAGCCTCAATACAATAGGGATATTCAAAATGAAGGCCATGTAGCACATTTGGCTTCCAAAAATCGTTCAAAAACCAGAACAGTTACTTCCAGGTTTTCAGCGTTTGGGAGCTGAAGCATTCCAAAATGGAGGCTTTGGGGAACTGACATGTGACTATACTACATTTTGGAGTAAGTGAACCAGGGCACAGAACCATTGAAATATTCTGCCCCCTGCCCCCCAGTAAGGCCATCATCTGGAGTCTAAAGGAACCTAACTAGTGACACTATGAACACCTCTGTTTTTCTTTAAACATATTGCCTTACCGCAAATACCAGAAACACCTCTCTGTGCAGGCTGCCTCTGGTTCATGTGAGGCATTTAGGAAAGTTGATGCTGAAGCTTTATGACTTGAATGGAGTCAACAGTCTTCACCACCCACCTTTTAACATGTGTCACGTCTATCACTTTCCCTTACTTCACTTGTTGACGATGATGAGCCAGGATGTCTTAGATCCAAACATAGCTGAGGCTCTGTCTGTTGTTATAGAAACAACTTTCATCATTGTTGCTTCTTATTTAGAGAACATATTTGTTGAAGTTATCATAAAAAGCTTCTTTCCTGCTTGATATCCCTGTCATTGGAGCTGCCATTTGTCATGAACGTTTCAAACTTCCACTATGTGAAGGTCCCCCGCTGAGTCACGCCAATGATGTATTCAGATTCACATTCTCAGTGGATGACAAATGGCTTCTGACGATGACTTTCTTAAACGTGACACCGTGTCTATGTTTTCGCTCTTGTCCTTTGTTCTTAACATCATTTCCTCCTTCTCTTGGAAGGTTTATCCTTTGGGTAAGAACCTTTTCAGTCACTGCCTGGTTTTATGCTGCTCCATAAGCAAAAGTTTTTCCAATAAACAAACAAATCACAGCATCCTGGATTCATCAAATAAAAGCACTGGGGGAAACCTGAAGACCTGGTTCAACTCCTAAATTTCCACTTTAAAGATTAGGTGCTTCATGTGCTAGTACACATCTATGCCACTATATATTAAGCACTGCACATTATTCTACAGCATTGTACTAATTAAGTTTGAGATAGTTGCCATGACAATGCTATATGACAGCTTTGCTTCATTGTGATATGTTGGGGGGGGGGTTTTGCACTGGATTCAAGAGAAGTCTCAACTGCAGAAGTGACATGCAGAGGGATTTTGGTCTCATCCAAGGTGAAAGGGGGATCTGTGTGAGGCTACGTGAATCAAAGCAGAGACTCCTGAACCATCTCATGGTGTCTTTGCAATGTGGGGAGATTATGGAGAGCAAGCAGCCTTGCAAAATACAAATTTAGCTCATTGGCTTAAGGAAAATGCCAGGAACGGGAGAGAAGGGGGAGCTCCTTTGTGACTGGCAGGTCTAGCTTTTAATCAGGCGAAATGTGTTACCAGTGTTTTTCAGTTCCAGTGTTTTGAGGGAGGAAGCAGTTTTGCAAGAATGAGACACTAGCCTCTACTACACTTAAAGGGGATGCTAGAATAGTGACGGGAGAGTTATGTTTGGACTATGTTAAACTGTTTCTTACAAGGTATTTTAATTGCTACAACCAGCTTAGGATGGTTAATAAATTAAAACAACAAATTTAAGCTTGTAAGTGCCTAGTTAAAAAAATGAAAGTCATAAAGCTCTATTTGTCTGTAATTGTTCCTTTAAAAATAAAAATAAAATTTCAGAAATGACTAGCCAAATAGCTAGACTGCATGATAGGTCAATGATTTACGGGCCTGTAATTTGACAGGTTTTATCCACCCTGAAGGCTCTACTATGCATGCAAATTTCATCCACTACTGTCAAAAGGGGGGAAGTCATTGTTGATTTCCCAATAGTGAATGAGCTTGGGGGAATGAGGTGGATTTCAACCCATGAGCCAAATCAAGCAATTTCTGACACAACACCCCAGCTGATTTGTGCTGTTTTATAAAACATCACATTGAGGTCCAAACTGAATCTGACCCCTATTTGCAACTAATTGTGTTTCCTCCCCTCCTAATAAATATTTTTATCATGTGTTTATGCATAAGGAAACAAAACAAAGGAAATATACTACAGCAAAACCACAAAAAGACATACACCAAATATATGTATACAATTCTATCCCATGGATACATAATCAGAAGTAATCTATATTGCATTTTAGTTATGGATTTCAAATTTCCAAGGATACTGCAAGCAACCGTTGGAGAAGGTTTGCCTGGCTGAATATGTAAGAAAATTCAAAAAAACATCCAAAGTATCAATTCCTTGTAGAGATTGCAAATTCTAAGTGTGTGTTCTCTCATAAAATGTTAATATTCCACCAAGTTAGAAATTTCAGCCTATGCAATTTTTCCCATTTTGGACAATAGTCTTTCTCACAGCAACCAGTAAAAATATTGCAAGGTCCTTAGATTTAACTGATGTGTTTTCTGTTCAAATAGAGATTTGATTTCCCCCCCCTTTTTTAAAGGTATGGAGTACACCGTAGAGGTTCTTGAGTAATATTACTGATTTCCTTCAACATCTTCTCCTGGAACTGTTTTACTGGAAGACACTTCCACCAAAGCTGATAATAAGTGCCTCTAGCACAGCACTCCTGTATATTGGTGCCCTGTTAGCTGTCATATGATAAGGACTCCTTGGTGCAATGGCACTTCTCCCATTTAACTTGCTTAAGAAACTGACTGAAATTAAGCCCTTCTAGCGGGTGGCGCTGTGGGTTAAACCACAGTGCCTAGGATATGCCGATCAGAAGGTCAGTGATTCAAATTCCCATGACGGGGTGAGCTCCCGTTGCTCAGTCCCTACTCCTGCCCACCTAGCAGTTTGAAAACACGTCAAAGGGCAAGTAGGTAAATAGGTACTGCTCCAGCGGGAAGGTAAATGGTGTTTCCGTGCGCTGCTCTGGTTACCAGAAGCAGCTTAGTCATGCTGGCCACATGACCCGGAAGCTGTACGCTGGCTCCCTCTGCCAATAAAGCGAGATGAGCGCCGCAACCCCAGAGTCGGCCACGACTGGACCTAACGGTCAGGGGGTCCCTTTAACTTTACCTAGAATAATGTTACTTTCATTCCCTCTTCTCCCCCTCTATGCCCCACAAATTGGCTTGTGGAGGTCAAGAGAACCCCCACAGCATCCCATGCCAGGAGGAGAGGGGATATAATTTAGTTTGGCAAAAAGAAATTTTTGCACAAACAGAAAGGACATGATAGTGTTACACTGAATTCCACCCAATGTTTCCAATTTGTTTTTCGTTTTCTTGATTAATTTAGAGTAGGCCCTATTAGATCCAGTCAATTTGCATTTAGCCTCCAGTTTTTCAATATCTTGTACTTTGTTGTTGTTTAGCCGTGTCCGACTCTTCGTGACCCCATGGACCAGAGCACACCAGGCACTCCTGTCTTCCACTGCCTCCCGCAGTTTGGTCAAACTCATGCTGGTAGCTTCGAGAACACTGTCCAACCATCTTGTCCTCTGTCGTTCCCTTCTCCTTTGTGCCCTCCATCTTTCCCAGCATCAGAGTCTTTTCCAGGGAGTCTTCTTTTCTCATGAGGTGGCCAAAGTATTGGAGTCTCAGCTTCACGATCTGTCCTTCCAGTGAGCACTCAGGGCTGATTTCCTTAAGAATGGATAGGTTTGATCTTCTTGCAGTCCATGGGAGTCTCAAGGGTCCTGCACCCTTAAATAATTTTCCACCATTGAATGATTGGCTACTGTGTGTTGATGAATGGGTGTCAATATCAGCTCTGGGACCAGGGACTCAGATATCAGCACATTATCAAACTTAGAACATAGCTGTGTGTGTTTTTAATTATCCCCCTCCCAGGTATGATCTCTGGTTCTCTGTTTCAACTCCCTCCATGCATCAAGCAAATTATATATATTTAATTAGGAAGCAACATTTTTATTACCATAGCTTCTATGAGAACAAATTGATTTCCCCCCCCCAAACTAGTCCCCCCCCCAGCACAAATTGAGTTAAAATCTCCTGCAGTTGTGTCAATCTAAATAACAATCTAAATGTTTTAGCTATGAAAGAAAATAGGCCCCAATGTATTGGCCGATTACCCAACATTCCAGTTAAAGATACATAGCTAACCTCTGGGTCATATTTAATTTTCTGTATCTGAAGATTCAAAGATTTACCCAATATGATGGCAACAACCTCTCTTGAGTTCTTGCTGCCCATCATCATATATGGATGCTTTAGCAATTTGCCCTATTTGAAGTCAAGATGCATTTCTTGAAAGAAAGAAAAAACACCTTACTGATATTTCTCATTTCTGATGTAACAACTTCACAATTTCCAAGCTTATAACATCATGCACAGTGACCTATAATGTTCACCTTTGATACAAGGCAATTGCTGAAGCCATTGAGTTCATTTCAACTTAAGGTTAGTTTTGATGATGAAAGACTGCTCATGCCTCTTCATGTACCTGTGCTGGTGATGGAGGTGTAAGGACATGAGGCCTGAGTAGAGGAGGCTCAAATGAAGCCTCCATCTCTTGAACTCAGAAAATTTCTACAGAAGTGTCCCAGGCACTAGGAAGTTTGGAAAATGTAGTTTCCCAAGGCTGTCCATGTTCATGTTTTTGCATCGATGCCATGTTAAACCTTAAGGTCCATAAATAACCATAGGGCCTTTTCAGTGACAGCTCCGACCTGGTGGAATGCTCTGTCTCATGAGACTAGGGCCCTTCAGGATTTAACCTCCTTCCGCCTGGCCTTTAATTTGAATTCAGCCTGATCCTTCTCTTCCCTCCCGCTCCCCTTTTATGAAGATTACCCACTCTGAGACCCCACAGCTAATTCTGCCCTGGTCTCCTCGCTGGCCTAAGTAGGACCAATTCAGCCAGCTAGCCCTGGAGATTATATAATGCTTATTGGATGGATTTCCCCAAAATTGATTTTTGAACTTTTTGAATTTTATTGTTATTTATGTTCTTATACTGTATTTTATGCTGCTTCTATGTTGTATTACAATTAAGTGTTTTATATTTGTTGTTGTTGTTGTTATGAAGATTTTCTTTCTTTCTTTCTTTCTTTCTTTCTTTCTTTCTTTCTTTCTTTCTTTCTTTCTTTCTTTCTTTCTTTGCTTGTAAAATTGATATGCCAAATCTATTTCCAAACTGAGATCAGGTGGGTGGGGTTTGCTACTAATTAACAACTTATCTGTGGTTATATTTGGAGACCACACCATTAAGCAGAGTTTGGACGGTGCAGAGTTTGGTCTGATTTCACAACCCCATGACACCAAGACCATTCATATCCGTAATGGTTTTGAAAACTCCGGCTACACCCTAATATCCTAGATATGGTGTGTGGATGGGAGGGGGGATGTTTTGAAAATGCTTATGGACAGAAGGACCTTTAAACAAAAGAAGCAGTGAGATGTAATGTGGGAGATTCATGATTAGGATGTGCCCCCTACCAGTTTTTAAAACATAGCTGCCACATGTGCGCATGAGTGGGTGTGTAAATTGGAGTAATTCCACAACACTGAGGGATATAACAGCTTACCAGGGGTCTCAAATCAGAGCATGACCACAGCACTGAGTGAGCTCCCCTGCACAATTTCTTTTCCAAAGAAAATCACTCTCCCGGCCCAAAATGTGATATGTCCCACAAAGAGGAAAGTTCTTCAGCAAAAAATGAGGGCTTGGTTCTTCTTCAGCCTTAGTCATCAAATGCTCCCTGAAGTGCCTGCCCTGCCATCCCTCACACATACCATCAACTGATCACATGACATACTTCACTGCCTTGTTAATTAGCCACTGTCCATTTTTGTACATTTCAACACTATTGATCACAGTGCACATGGAGCTGTGTGTGACAGTGCTGGTAATCCTTACCATGCCCAAGCAGAACTTTGGGAGATAAGAGAGAAAGCATCTTAAAACATATGTTGTTGGCAAATCACATTTTGCCAGTTTATCAGATCAGTCATGTTTACCAAACCCCAAAAGTGTGCCTACCAAATCTGCATGGAAATGAAATCATACAGCATTTCCTAACAAGCCATTGCCATTTGTCCACAATACACAAGGTCAAGATGCAGCATTACAGCTATAGCTCTTTGAATGCTACGAATTTCTTAAATGTGAAATGTAATGTATGAAAATGGAGAGAGAGAGAGAGAGAGAGAGAGAGAGAGAGAGAGAGAGAGAGAGAGAATACCTTAAACCCTCAGATCAGATAAGCAGATTAGCATTCCCCAAAAGCTAGCCACTAAATGCATGTTTGTGTCCAAAAAAAGAAAGAAAAAATTGCCACAATATCTATTGGGCTTTCAACCAAATCAGCAAAAACTGTGGCTCATTAGCAGGAAAAGAAAAGAGCCAGTGTAGTATACACAAATTTGCATAAATAGTTTTTTTTTACCCAGTTTTATGTTTTGTTAAATATAACAAAATGTATGATTAGAACCTTTGGGCTTTTCTCAAAAGACTTAAAAAAGAGAGAGAGCTTAGACTTGGTTTATTTTTTGTTACGCTGATATGTACCATGCTGATAAGAACGACAGCTTCTACATCTTCCTGAGCCTCAGCTATGATGTAGCTCATTACATTAGCACAAAGAAAGCAGGAAATAAATTACCAAAGTGTATTCAGGCATGGCTACAGATTTGACAGCACCTACCCTGTAGAAGATCCATCATTCTGGAAAGGTCCTGCATTCTGAAGGGACAAGCTTCAATGAAATTGAATTCCTAAAATAGAGGCACTCTGTTTGCAGACTGTTAATATCAGATGCAAGGAGGTCTGTCATAAACACAAAACGTTATTGGATGGAGCCATTTTCTTTTCTTGGCAATCAGTACCCTTAATTTGTGCCTCATAAATGAAGCAAGTTAGCAAGCATAAGGAAGTGGTATTTCACGCTTTAGGGCCTATTGAGGTAGCTTCTACAGAGCACTAAATCTGTTGACTTGCCGATCTGGGTAAGTCTGAGTGGACAATGTGAACTGAAATTCACCATTGATCAAAGTCAGTTTCACAAATTTGCTGCGCAGATTATTAACTAACTTTTCAATAAATGTTCATGGTGCAGATTAATACACTGCCTATTACTGTCCTCCAACCTGGCATGCCTGCCCAAATAACAGGCATGCAAAAGGATATCTATTATTCTAAAATACCAATACAAATTAATATTTTTCCTCGCAATGAAGTAATATTTTCCAGTGGAGCAGTTGCATTACACGAAACGATGAAAAGGGGTAATGGTCCAGTTGCAAACAGAAAATAACACTGCAAAAAGTGTAAATTAGATAGGCATTCTTCATTCTTTTGCAGTGTAATGTTGTTTAGAAAGCAGATGGAAAACGGAATGTGACTACATATGATGCCCTTTCAGTATATTGATTAATGACTGGCAAAATATCCCATTGTGCAGAAGTTCATTTGGAGGGAGATGCTGCTTAATCAAGCTGCTGCTCTCTTTTTAAAAAAAGTTTGGACTATCTGGAGGATACAAAAACAGCTAGAGAAAACCATAAAATATCTGGTTTCAGCTAAATGATTTTGGATCCATAAAACTGGGTCCAGTAGATCAACTCTGAGTAAAATGTAGCTGAACACCATCTGCAGTGTATTGCTACTTCCTAACAATATACAAAATGGCTGTGCTGGAGCAGCAAGCCCATAAATGTTACTCCACCCTTCCCTTTCTTGTAAAAAGTTGTGAAAAGATTGCTAGTATCCCCGGTATAGGAACATGGCCCACAAGCAGAGACAGACATTTGTGTGATAGGCATGTACAAAGGGAGATAAGCTCTTGTACAACGATGTCTACAGAAGTTCCTGCTGTATGGACAAGACCTGGGCTTCAACACCAACATCCTCAAACTATGATCTGATGTGTAGTGAACAGCCCATCAGAACAGCTGAAATGAGGCTGTAAAAAGCCTACATCGTTACCAGATTTTTTTCAATTAATCCACGGACACTTTTTTTTTTTTAAGCTGTGTAGCAACAGGGAGTCAATAGTTGGGATGGTTAGGCAAAAGACCTTGGGTCCAAGCACACATGCATATTGTATAAAGGTGCAAAGCCCTTCTTTCGCACCCTGTGAAACATAAATGCACAGAGATTTTAAAAAACTGGGCAACAGCGCGCCGTGCGCCCATGACTCCTGAGCCTTCCCCAATCTCCTGCCCCTTTCCCCCTTTGTTTTGACAGATTGGGGGAGGCCCAGGAGTCGTGGGTGGGCTGCCATTGCCCAAAAGGGGCAGGCAAGGTGCAAAGCCCTTCTTTCACACCTTGTGAAAGATAAATGCACAGAGGTTTTTTAAAAAACTGGGCAACGACTGGCTGCCCGCGACCCCCGAGCCTCCCCCAATCAGTCAAAACAAAAGGGGAAGGGGACATTCCTGGTTCCCCTTCGGAAGTAGTGGTGGCAGCGGCCACATCATATGGGGACTTCCGCCAAGGAAAAATGGCGGGCTCCACGGCAGCAAGTAGCTCCTGAAGCAAGCCAGAGCCAACTGTGCTACCAGGCTGGCTCCGGGGGCAGATTTGCAAATCTGGGGACATTCCGGGGACAGAATTTGTCCAGGGACAGATTTGCAAATCCGGGGACTGTCCCAGGGAACTGGGGACGTCTGGTAACCCTAGATTATGGCATGTAGAATAATCTGGAAACAAAGCAGAATAACCTAGAAAATAATAAAAGAACATCATATTTACGTTCCATTGTTATGTGTGGTTAAACTCAGTTTTCCTATCATTTTCAGCATGGGTTGGTTATTATCAGACAAAATGAAGGAGGCTTGATAACAGCAGTTGTCAGCCACTTTAAGAACTGGTAGCTTCTCACCATCTGTGTTTGAACCATCTGACTGGAATGCAATTGATTAAATTTAAATATATTTGCACATTATAAAATCCTCAGTATATATATATATATATATATATATATATATATATATATATATATTGGAAGAAATGTACTTTCTAAACTAATAAATGTGTGGTATCATCAACAGTTTTGAAAGAAAGGCATCACCAGTATTATCATTTCCATTCCTTGCTAAAGTGCCAACAGAACCAAAATACACTAAACAAACATAAGCAATGTTCCTCAATTAAACTTGGCTCCACTGACAAACCAACAGAAATGTTGGTAATTAAAAAATATGATTAATCACTTAATTAATTAAGGGTGTGATCCCACGGCCCCTGAGACAGCTCCAACACTGACGAGAGAGATCAGATGCAGGGTTGCTCTTTCCTTTTGTTGCTGAAGGCTCCAATGCCCTGACCCAAGGAACAATAGGGACAAAAGAGGGGTATGTTGGGGATGTTTCTGGGATCTGCGGTCTAGACCACTGAGCTTCTTGGTCTTGCTCTATCGGAAGGTCAGCAGCTCAAATCTGTGCGACAGGGTGAGGTCCCGTTGCTCTGTCCCAGCTTCTTTCAACCTAGCAGTTCGAAAGCACACCAGTGCGAGTAGATCAACAGGTACCCCTATGGCGGGAAGGTAAACGGGATTTCTGTGTGCTTTGGCATACATCGCAGTCCTCCATGCACCAGAAGAGGTTTAGTCAAGCTGGCCACATGAATTGGAAAGCTATGGAAAAACTCCAGCTCCCTCAGGCTGAAAGCAAGATGAGCGCCACAACCCCATAGTCGCCTTTGACTGGACTTAACTGTCCAAGGGTTCTTTACCTTACTACCAGTAGCAGAGCTTCAGTGGCAGAGCTTTTCACCACTACATCAGGGAATCCTTTTCATACGGACCTCCTTTTTCACCTGTGGAGATGAATGTTCATAACATCCCAACATTCACCTCCTTAGAGGAGCATAATTACTTCCTGAAGCTCATAGCCCTTATATTAAAGCACATTATGAAAATGCTATTAGGTTGTTTGTATAAGAACTTTTTCAATCAATATTGAAGTATGGAAATATACACTTTTTAAAATGTGTCAGGAAAAGCACAGCAGGAGAAAGGCTTCAAAGGATGTGAATAAAACTTGTCTGGAAATTATTTTTTTCGGGGGAGGGAGGTGACAAAACAAAAATGGCACAGAAAGTGAAGCTGTGACTAAAAATAAAAATAAAAATATATATCTTATTTTTAAAAAAAGAGTTTCTAGGGAGCGGAAGGGAGCTAAGAAAAGACAGCTATAATTTAAAGGAGTTATGGTAGTTCAGAGATAATCTCTCTTGAAATAAGTATCTACTAGAAGTTGCAGTGATGGGACAGACAGAGATCAGGGAATTAATTAGCAGGGGGGAAAGAAAGCAAAGAAGAGGTGTGTAAACTCTTTGCTTTGAATTTTTTTGAATTCCTATGAATTCAACCATTCACCACCTTTTAAATAATTACATCATCAAAATCATCACTTAAATTTCTGTCCCAGTCTTCCTCCAAATGGAGCCCAGGCTAGCAAACACCAAAATGTTAAAACAATAATATTAAATTTTTCTTTTTTTAAAAAAAACAACATAGAAAAACTTTTTTTAAAAAAAAAATACAAGAACGCCTAAATTCATTTAAAACAGCGACATACAGTACAATCGGGTCTTACATACATTTAACTTGCATAATTTCAACCACAAGCAATTGAAGGCAGGCTGGTTGAAATGCTGCAAGTTAAATACAAGGGAAGTAGAGAGCTTAAATCTCATTTTGCAGGACAGCTGCTTGGGGTTATGCAGTGCACAACAAGCTTTTAAGCTCTCTGCCTTGCTCAACATTACTGTAGGTAAATGGAGATGCTTAGACGAAATTTTGCAAGTCGCCTTGAAAGAAAGATCTTGTGTTAGCATCCCGGAATCAACGTGCTGAGCAGGTGAAGAAGAAAATAATATTTATTTATTTTTGAATTATTTTTTATTAATTTCCAATAAAAAAGAATTTTTAGTCATACATTTTCAATACAATCACAGATACATATTTTTGACTTCCATCAGTTCATCCGTGAATCCTCCGTGTTCTCATCTTTATACTGCAAGTTCAAAATTTGTCATTGTCTTTCATCGTAAAATCCACCTACTCCCCCTCTTCCCTTTTTTACAATGTTTCTATACATATTTCTTCACAAAGCTTCCTGTAAACCCACAAACGTTATTTGTTCATCACATATGCTTTTCATATAATCCACAAATTTACTCCAGTCCTCAGTGAACTTGTGATCTCGTTTCGGACTTTCCCTGTTAATTTATCGAGTTCTGCGTAGTCTGTTAATTTCATTCTCCCCTCTTCTATAGATGGTAGTTCCTCCTGTTTCCATTTTGGGGCCAGTAGTATCCTTGCTGCCGTCACTGCATATAGAAATAATTTCTGATCTTTTCTATTTATTTCATTTTGAACCATTCCTAACAAAAAAGCTTCTGGTTTTTTAGTAAATGTATATTTCAACATCTTTTTCAACTCATTATATATCTGTTCCCAGAATACTTTAACCTTGTTACACTCCCACCACATATGGTAAAATATTCCATCTTTTTCTTTACATTTCCAACATTTATTACTTACTTTATACATTTTTGCTAGTTTTACTGGAGTGATATACCATCTATAAACCATCTTCATCACATTTTCTTTCAGTGCAGTACAGGCTGTAAATGTTATCCTTTCATTCCATAATTTATTCCACTCATCAAATTGTATATTATACCCAAAATCCCTGGCCCATTGAATCATTACTGATTCTACCTCTTCATCTTTAGTATGCCATTCTAGCAGAAGAAGAAAATAATATGGCTGGTTACGAAACCATGGAGATGGCACCCAATCTCAAAAAAGATGGAATGTTAAATGTGGCAGAGTGGCTGAGGAAAGCCAGTCAGATGTGTGTGTGGAGGGGTACCTATGCAGGTTTCAGATTGTACCCAGCGCTGCTGGGGACATCTAATGGTTGACCCCACATGCGTGTGAGAGTGCTCACTGGAACAGCTTTATTGCTTATTACTCTTGCTTGAAACTTTTGGATAAGTTGGCAATGGTTACTGAACAGACTGGAGAAGGAAAAAAGAATAGGCTGGTAATCCATAATGTGGATGCCACATGCTATGGCTTGCCAAACTGCAGAATAAATATCTCAGGTCACTTCTAGACAACCTGTTTATTGAGCATTTATCCAGATTTGTTTGTAGGAGGGTAAAACAAGTCAGCTGTTTATTGAGCAGTCATTATCTCACACTTTCCAGTGTGTTTCCCCATCTCTTTCCTTACTGCAAAAATAAAAAGAATCCAGTTTGGTTTTGACAGAATAGGTTTTTATGCAAGACCACCAAATCAACTCTAACTGCACAACTTGCAGTGACTGATACAAGACTAGATCCCACCTGAAAATGGTCTGGAAATATCCTTAGCCTCAATGCAGATTTGGTGTATGCTTTTTCAAATAAATGCTGCACACGGTAAAATAGGGAAATTAAATTTGGGACAAGGGAAAAGAAGATAACATACCAGTACATATAAAATTCTATGCAGTATACTCTTCCAGGAACCAAATGCATTGAGGAGTTGTTTTCAAAAATTATTGAAACCATTAATCCAGTATATTGCTGTAGTTAAGAAACAGCAAAGAGGCTCATAGGCTGTATAGACAGAGTGAGATAATACAAATTAAAAGAAATACTATACTTAAAAAGAAATTGCCTGTGTTTTACCTCTAATTTGGAATAGGAATTCATTGTTCCTTTCAGTCACTCACTATTCTTTCTTTTCTTTATTTTTCATTTAATAAACAAAAAAGAGCTGTATTGCACTAAGGCAGCAGACACAGTAGAGAGAATATATTTCAGGAATGTTACGAGGCAAACAAGTTAAGTTTATTCATTGTGGGTGACCTAAATGAAGGCTTTTTTCTGAATTGTGAAGTGTTGAGAAAGTGAGATAAGGCTGAAGAAAATCCAAAGTATAGAGGATAATCCCAAGAAAGAAAGAGAGAAAGAGGAAGGGAGGAAATTTAGAAAGAAAGTAATTACTGTGTTTGAGGTAAACACCAACTGAGATGCCAAATGCAGGAAATAATGCAAATAATATAAATGAATAGTAAAGTAACAGCCAGAACCACCACCACCACAGCCAGAGACATGGAGCTTCATTCCCACCTTCCCAAGGCATTATAGTTCTGCAAACAGGAGGAGGGAATATTTTAGAGATTTTTGGTAGAGAATTTGTAATCCTTTACCAAATTACATTTATCAATGTAGACATTAAGGGAAATGCTGTAAAACATTTTACAATTAAAGTGTTATAAAACTAGTATAGATATTCAGTTAATATCTATACCACTCCCATCGTTCTACTCAGACACTGAGGTCCCGCGCCTAGGGCCTTCTGGTGGTTCCCTCACTATAAGAAGCCAAGTTACAGGGAACCAGGCAGAGGGCCTTCTTGGTAGTGGCACCCGCCCTGTGGAACACCCTCCCACCAGATGTCAAAGAGAGCAACTACCAGACTTTTAGAAGACATCTGAAGGCAGCCCTTTCTAGGGAAGCTTTTAATGTTTGATGCATTACTGTATTTTAATATTTTGTTGGAAGCCGCCCAGAATGGCTGGGAAAGCCCAGCCAGATGGGTGGGGTATAAATATTTATTATTATTATTATTATTATTATTATTATTATTATTATTATTTAACAGCAACAACAGCAACTTTGTTTAATGTTGCTTTCCATGATAAAACTCAAAAATGTTGAGATGCTACACCCACAACAGACATTATATTTAGGAAATATGGATATGGTATCCAATGTTGGCTTTGTTCTTGGGCTTCATGGTTGCATTCAGTTTGAATGTCAATTAGGAGTAGATGGGTGGACCTAAATTCCAGATTTAGTCTGTTCAAACTCAGGCACCAGCTCTTAAATTTATGGACTTCTTAGAACAACCAGCTGGATCAAAATCCTAGTGTTGGAGGGCATGTAATCCTTTCCCTCCTGCTGAACTCCCAGTGTACACCCTTGTCCTCTATTAAGCTTTGATTTGCCTAGTAAGTAAAATCGGTTGAGGGATTGACATCAGGAAAAGAGCACAGGGGACAGGTTTAGCCCCCATAACAATGTGGTCCTGGTTCAGTTCAAGAGGACCCCTTATTGATTCCTTTAAAATAATTTTGAAGAAGCAATATTTCTAATCACAAACCTTAAACACCTTACCCGTATGGGCCTTCAATGATACATTTCAAAGTAAGAACTTTTAAATGGGATGAGGGTGTTCATTATAAAAGTTGTTTCTTTGAAATACATTATTGCAGGCAAATTGAGATAAGATGTAGAAGATACTTCAAAGAAAGACACTTCAAAGAAATGGCCAGACCAATCCATGAACTGCCTATTTAAGGATCGTAGGAGACTTGGTGCTGGAGAATTCTGCAACTGCTCAGGTTCCAGAAATGCAGTACAACGTATGTTGCTTGCTATAATTTCCTTTGGTGACAACAATGATGGCTCCATGGCCGAACATAATCTCTGCCACTGGAGTGAAGTCAGCAATAGGCTACAACCTCTGAGATGCCAAGGTCAATAGGATGTACAGGTGGCTATTTCCATATCTGTAACTTCTGTGATCTGTGCACCTGACCCAACGGCATTTCACAACTCTATCTAGTTTCAATGTGCCATTACAAGCACAGAAAGCCAGTGATTCACAATATTCCCGCTTATAGAAATTAAAGAAGGAAGCTGTATGACTATCTCACTAAGGTGTGTTAGTCTGATGTCTAACTGACATTGGACCGATGACTCAACATTAAATCACGATTAGGCAAAACAGCCTTTATTTTGTTTTTAAAAGGAAAGCACTGGGAATCTTTTCCAAGGAGACCAGGTCTGCTTCCCAAATGATAATTGCTTAAGTTCCTTCAATACTGCTGCCCTCAGTGCCAAAGCAAAAGCAGTCCATTTTCTTCTTCAATTACTGTGGGGCTTTGATGTCCTCACTAAAGTCACAAACATCATGCTGCAGCCTGAGGAAGGAAAAAGGATTTTGGAACCCAGTGGAAGGAATTACTAAAAAACAAACAAACAAACAAACAAACAAACAAACAAAACCTGATTGATTTGTTAATCTAGGATGCAAGTTGCCAATGACTTTTCCATTGCAAGCCCACAAGCTGCATGCTTGGAAATGACAAGGGCTGCCCTTTTAGTTGCTTAAAAATCAAAGAACTCTATACAGGGATTGTTAAGAAATCAAATCTTTGCAAACACTGATATGAACCATGTACTCTTATATACTCTTAGGCAACTGTGCAGAATGGAACTTAGTTACCCAATGGCTTTCACACTTAATAATAAGCTCTCAATAATGCAAATATGACAAACCTAGACAGCATCTTAAAAAGTAGAGACATCACCTTGCCAACAAAGGTCCATACAGTAAAAGCTATGTTTTTCCCAGTAGTGATGTATGGAAGTGAAAGCTGGACCATAAAGAAGGCTGATCACCGAAGAATTGATGCATTTGAATTATGGTGCTGGAGGAGACTCTTGAGAGTCCCGTGGACTGCAAGAAGAACAAACCTATCCATTCTGAAGGAAATCAGCCCTGAATGCTCACTGGAAGGACAGATCCTGAAGCTGAGACTCCAATACTTTGGCCACCTCATGAGAAGAGAAGACTCCCTGGAAAAGACTCTGATGTTGGGAAAGATGGAAGCCACAAGAAGAAGGGGACGGCAGAGGACGAGATGGTTGGATAGTGTTCTCGAAGCTACCAGCATGAGTTTGACCAAACTGCGGGAGGCAATGGAAGACAGGAGTGCCTGGTGTGCTCTGGTCCATGGGGTCATGAAGAGTTGGACACGACTAAATGACTAAACAACTAAACAACAACAAATGCAAATATATCAAAACATGCATTTCAATATGCATTTTTAGGGGAACATACACATTAATATGCGTTTGGAGAGAAAATGCAGCCTGTCACTGTAGTCGTTTCAGGGCCAGCAGAAGCCTTACTAGAAGTGTATCACAGCCTAGGAAAATTCAGGGCAAGGCTAGAGGTCTGAGGGGTAAAAAATATCTCATTTCTCATGTACCTTAGTTGGATCTTTACATCTGTAGGTTTGATACAATGATCTGAACCACTACATTCTTCTTGCAGTGATCCAGCTCAGGAACAGAAGATAGTGAGCAGTTCTGGGATGAAGTTTTAGCCAAGACTTTTCATTACTTTTGGGGGAGTAGAATAACAAGAACTATCCAGTGTTTTAAGGAAAACCCACCCAGTTTGCACATCCCCAAATAAAGAGCGCTAAAATGTAATTTGTCTTGAAATGCTGCTGAATTTTCATGAAAACTTTTTTTAAAAAAAATCACACATGGAAATGTGGAAAACTGAACTTCAGATTAGAAAAAAGAGAGTGAAATGGACACTGACAAAGTGAAATGGATAAGATCTGTCCATTTCCATGCACCACATGATATCTAACTTGTAGTGGCCTTTTGAAGTAGGAAATCCATGATTATTTGGCAAATCTCTGAAATCAGCAGTCTTAGATTTGATATGCTTAACAAGGGACTCTGATTTGAAAGCTTGTACACCACTTCATTAAAATAAACTGGCATCACTTTGACAACTTTCATAACAATCTGTGAAGTGGAGCCGCAGAACGACAGGCCTTGTTGTCCTAGTAACAGTTCCTGGAAGCTAGGGGGAGATATCAAGAATCAAGTTGCTCAATTCCAAACTCTTTCCACTTACAAAAAAAAAGGGGTGTGTGTCTGTGTCCTGCTTTTGCTTTAAACCATCATAAACATAATGATGCAATCAACTAAAGGATATTAGCTACCTACCGGTAATCATTTATTTTGTGAGCTGCTTGGAGAATCTCCTGCTAATCAGTAATATTATTACAGGTTCCAAGGCATTCTACCTACTGTATCCAATAAAATCTGGAGGATATCTCTTAAAGGGCCTGTTAACTCGGAAGCTATTTACTAGTCAATGTGAAATTGAAGCAAGTGCTCAGAAATGTGTGAAGGGTGTGGAAAGGCAGATAGATACCATTCCTTCAGCACCAGAAACAGAGATGGACCTGACTGCATCAGAGGGCAAGGTCAGTCAGCAAGGATCCTGGTATTGGGCTTCCTGGGACTCAGGGATGTTTTTCAGCTGGAACTTGCTGGAACACACTTCCAGCACCTCTCAGGCAGGTGCTATTGCCATGATAAGAGAACAAGGGAGGCATTCATGGTGAGTTCCAGCACCTCTTTTTTTGTAGACTGTAGACCAACTGTAGGGTTGCCATATTTCAACAAGTAAAAACCAGAACACCCCCAAAAAGTTTTGTTTTGTTTTTTACATTTTTTTTTTTACAAGGTTCCCATTATGATGCTATCGATGCAATTGGTTCTTTCTCCCAGTGATAAAACAAGGCCTGGGAAAGTATTTGCACAGTGAACAGGTGGATGTTGTTTAGTCGTTTAGTCGTGTCCGACTCTTCGCGACCCCATGGACCAGAGCACTCCAGGCACTCCTGTCTTTCACGGCCTCCTGCAGCTTGGTCAAACTCATGTTCATAGCTTCAAGAACACTGTCCAGCCATCTCGTCCTCTGTCGTCCCCTTCTCCTTGTGCCCTCAATCTTTCCCAAAAGCAGGAGGTAGACAGTGCTTAATTCTTCCTCCATCAGTCATTGCATGCAAGCAGGTCCTCTCTCTCTCTCTCCTACACAATAGTGGCTGATGCCCCCAGTGGTAGAGCAAGGCAATTGGGCCCCTGGGGCAGTGCATGTGCATGTGCCCTGCGCCCAGGGGCAGGGCCGACTGCTCGCGGGGGTGGTGCGAACTGGGGCAGGACGCTCCGCAGGGCCTCCAAGGAGTTTGCCTGCCTCCTCCAACTCAGCCGCCCTATCGCTGAGGGAGAGGCGGCAGGGCCAGTGTGGAGCCTGTGGGCACCCAATCCACTGCGTCACTCCCAGGAGTGGCTCGGGCATGCTGCAGGCCCTCTGGTGAGTGCCGCCCAGCATTTTGTCACCCCCTCGGTGGTGACACCCAGGGTGACCCACCCCCACCACACACCCCTTCCTCCACCCCTAGATGACCCTACTCACTTTTCTAGCCAACCTTTCCTACCTGCAAACCACTTTGCCAAGACCTTCCTCCACACATTATCAGTGCCTCCTCCCTTTACATCTGACCAGCCCCTCTCCTTTTAACTACACCTATCCCCTCACAACTCACAAGGGGGGCAGGGACCTTGCAGTGTTGCTTGCCAAGCTGCAAGGTACTTACCCACCCCTCCTTTAAACAGCTTACTTAGGTTGGCTGCCACCCACCTGCTGCTGTATTTCTGTCATCCTGCTGGACTTGGTGCAGCCACCTGTTGGTAGCCATGCAAACTGCAACATGATTTTTTTATATAAAAAGATACACACACACAAAACAACCAACTGACAAGCAAGCAAACACAATCAGGACAAGCCCTTTTAGCTTGTTGTATGTCTCCAGTTTTGCTCCAAAATTGACTCAGAATGTGGGGAATTGACCTCCATTGGTGGGAGAACGGAGGGAACATTTGCAGTAGAAAGATTGCAGGTTAGAAAACAGCTAAGCACTCTTCTTGTCCACCAAATTCATCCCCTCCTGCTCCTTCTGCATTAATGCCCACCCCAAAGGAAACAGAAGCCTTGAGATGCTCCTTGAATTTCTTCCAACTTGAGGAAGTCGGGAACACAAAGCATTACATCACTACTTTTTCTTGGATTTTTGCTATACTATATGTCATAGTTTGGATGTTTTGTTACTCGCTGAACAAGTTAATAATGTACAGATTTGTATTTCAAGAGATTTTCATTTTGTGTACTTTCTACAACTGCCAATGGAGTGAGACCTGCTGTTGTGGAGCAGCAAAAGAAATATACCCCCCCCCCCACTTCTCCTTTTTCTTATTATTATTCAACTTTAACAGCCAATTTGGCTCAGGTTATAGAGGAAGCCGTTTTGCATATATATATATATATATATATATATTTGTGTTCTGGATCCAAGCCAGACCGAGATATTTCACAGCAAAAGACTTATTAGCTAACCTGCGTGCGCAATTTAATCAGAAAGAGTACCAACATAAACATGGATCTTTGAACAGCTGGCAACACCCCAGACTTTGCCAGCATAAGTGATGATCTATATCCAGCGTCTTCCTTCTTACTAACTTAGGGATATTAGCGGGAGATTAAGCATTACTGTGGCACTTATACAATTTGGAGCTCTCACTGGAACAGTGGCAAATGAAGCTGGTTTTATGCATTTTGGCATTGGGAAGAAGCTCAGCTCAGAAAAGTAGGAACTATACTTCAGTGATAGATGCATGGAATCTATAGGAGCCATTCTCACATGTTTTTCTCTACTCTTTCCCCCTTCTTTCTTCTGGGTCTCTTCTCAATCTAAACTAATCTTTACAAAAGTTTGCATTTGAACTGTGATTCATAAAGAATCCAGGTTTTATTTAATGCCCTTTTGACTTGAGGCAGACTAAATCCTCAGAGCGTGGTGGGCTCTGCTTCACTGGAGGTCTTTAAACAGAAGATGGATGGGCTAGGTGGCCCTTGGTATCCCTTCCAACTATACAATTCTATGATTCTAGGAAATCCTAGTAGTCCATCAAGGTGTTCACCGCACACAATTTCCCCCATTTTGCCACAATGTTGTGGTTTTGTTCTCCTTGCGCCAAAAGCTGGTTAGAATGTGGGGTATTGTTGTTCAAAATGTTTTAGTGTGATTGCTTTTATGAAATTTGAACACTGTCTTGAGAGGGCAATTGACCCAAAAGGTGGTCTATAAATCAGGTATTACCATTAGCAGCAGTAGCAATCTGCAATAAAATGCTTGCATCCAATATACTGGTAGGTAACCATTCCAACAGTGTAACGATTAATATTTGCACAAAGAGACTTCTGTTCCAGAGGGTTAGGGGGAATCTGATAATAGATTTGGGGGCACATGGCTGAGAAGGGGGAGGGAATCCCATTGTACGAGCATATATCCTTGTGGTAGTGGGACAGCACTGCATTGGATACAAGCGAAGAAGAAGAAGAAGAAGAAGAAGAAGAAGAAGAAGAAGAAGAAGAAGAAGAAGAAGAAGAAGAAGAAGAGTAGTAGTAGTTTGGATTTAATATCCCGCTTTATCACTACCCGAAGGAGTCTCAAAGCGGCTAACATTCTCCTTTCCCTTCCTCCCCCACAACAAACACTCTGTGAGGTGAGTGGGGCTGAGAGACTTCAAAGAAGTATGACTAGCCCAAGGTCACCCAGCAGCTGCATGTGAAGGAGCGGAGACGCGAACCCGGTTCCCCAGATTACGAGTCCACCGCTCTTAACCACTACACCACACTGGCTCATGCACCCAACATGCACAAAAACCCAACATGCACAAGTTCATTACTGTTCTGCAGCATTTTTTGAAAGGACAGGGGAGCTTTGCCCCTCCAGCATTGGACTGCAATGCTCATCATCCCAGGTCATTGTCCATGCTGGTTGGGGCTGTTGGGAGCTAGAGTGCAACATCTGGAAGGCCATCACTACATCATCCTTCAGCTAAATAACATACAATTACCACTGAAAAGGTCAAACAAGGCTCAAATCACCGGACCCATTGCACATATAAAATGCCAACATGCATAGGCCAACACTTCAGATTACTTTATCTTATGTAAACTTTCTATGAAAACCAAAAACATCGGGTAGGAGCATGGAAAACTGTGCTGAAATAAAATGATTGGTTTCCCATTCCTAATCCAAAATGAAACAAAGGCTTTGATTCACTGGTTCTATATTCCATTTGTCTCAGAACAGCAAGAAAGCCTTTTATAGGTGTCAGTAGACTCTAATCTACTGGCATGGTCACTGTGGCCATTCTTCATGTGGTTCAGTGCTGGAACCAAATCTAACTTGATCTGCACAGGTTGAATGCCCACCTGACCTTAGTGAGATCACAACCTACTTCAGTCATGGCACAGAAATCACTGCATATGATAAAGTGCTTCAGTTTTTAGGAGGAGGGGTGTTTTGGCTCTGACATATTTCACATGACCTGGAAATTGTTGTTTCTAATCCCAGAAATATCACGCTGGTTGCTGCAGTCAGCCACTCAGCAATGAAAGATTGGTGCTGTTCCTTTCAATTGAGTGGTGTATATTTAAAATGTTGGTGGAATCTCCAGGCTGCAACCCTATTTCTCACTTACCATCATCAACTTCTATCTTTTAAACCAAGAGTGTCTCATGAAGGCGCCTATAAATAAATGCACATTTCTTCTAATCCAACCAGGTTTCAATCAATTAGATAAAGCACTGACAAAATGCAATCTTGCTTCCAAACAGTTCGCTCCATAAATAGATAAATTGTGTTGGCAAATAACTCCTAATTTTTGATCTGTTCTCTTTTAAGGAATCTCTCTAGATAAATGATCTTCACACTAAAGTAAAGATTACTCTTCAGAGAAGAGAGGCGTGGGATAAGACATGAAATATTTCTCCCAAGAGAAACATTCATTTTTCTCCATAAAAACAATGAAGGCCGCCCTCCTCCTATTCTAATTGTTTAATAGAAATAGAACTAGCCCTTTAAATTTCCCATGTGCTTTATATATTTCCAGTACAATTATCTACATTATTAAATATTGTATTTCTAGAGAAGTTTGTACTATATTTATTTGATAAAGAAGCCCATTGATACACCTTTGAGGGACTAGTAAGGGAGCGATTTTCTACAACAAAGAAAACTTCTTTCTCCCTTGTACAACAATATAAAACATATACTGAAGAACAGAAGACCCAAGCTGATCATTGCTTATTCTCATGCCTGGCCCATCTTATCCTCACAATTCAGAGTAAGTCACAACCATCTGATTTCAATACAGAATGGCAGATTTAACAGACCCACATTCTGCCACTTTGCAAACTTTGAGGCAGCTTAAAACAAACAATAACAAGCACACATTCTAGTCATCAAGGGGAGAACGCCAGTCTTAATGTAGCCCACACAGAACTACCCACTCACAAGATGGTGTTATCAACAGGCATGGGAAGGAAAATGATCTCTAGGGAAAATCACATGATAACCAGCCACATATGACCAACATGTCTAAGTCTAATTAAAGCACAGAGGTGTAAATATAATAGAGGAAGCTGCCCTGTCAGGCTTAGCTATGTCCATTTACCTTAACTTGGGAGGAAATGGGTAACTAAGCCTAGTGTTTTCCCCCAGTCTTCAGCATGTGAAGAGGTAAAGCTGGTTGCTCCAGTTTAGCTGCATGGTTCTCACAAGCCATTCTTGAGTTCCTATACCAATAATTTAAGAACTTTCACCACTGTAACTAAGCAAAGTTTTACTGCCTGTGCAACTTTTTCAAAATGTTGTATGGAACAGCACATGAATCTGACCTTTGGAATGTTTGTAAGTAAACAATTTTTAACTTACTAAATGTGTGGTCTTTTTATGCTAGGGGAATTGGGTAACTTTAGAGGGAACTTAGAAGGGCAGGTTTTAAATTTACAGTAGTCTATATTTTCATGCTTTTACTTTGCTGCATATTTTGTGATTTGAAATCTTTGCTGAGGTTCTCACGCCAAATAGTTCTTGCCCCAAACTTGGATCTTGTTTCTATATACCCATTTTTTCTTTGAACCAACAGAAATGACCTTCAATAAATGGTGAGGGAGGCTAGTACAATGGAGATTGAGTCTGCTCAGTAGCTACAGAAGGCCGGCTGATTGGTGGGAATGGGGAAGGGAAACTAGAGAGAGGGAATGGAATGGAGTGGCACAGGGCAATATTAATCTACCATGTCACATCAATGCAAGTCTTTCTGCTTGCGCAATGGGACTTCCCCTCATCCTCCTCTATACCATACAATTTTCTCTGGAGTGTGGGGACTTCTAGAACAGATCTAGAGGGTGCACAGGGGGAGAAGAGGAGGAGCACATTTTGTTGCAAAAGCAGAAATCCTTATGTAAGTAGATTGCTTACATAGTGCTACATTAAATACAAGCCTGAAATTTTAAAAGCAGGTCCTGCTTTTAAAATATAACACTCTGAACATTCAGAACTGAGAGTCCATTGAGCCTATTAAAGAATCAGTAGCAGAAACTACTATAAAATGTGCCACAGTTCAGTAACAGCCACATAGCAGAACGTAACAGGATCCAAAAACAGTCATCACTGTTCAAAAGCCTGATAAATATTATAGGCCACTTTAGTTATAGCTCTGGTCCATGGGGTCACGAAGAGTCGGACATGACTAAACGACTAAACAACAACAAGGCCAATTCAAACCACTGGATTTAAGTCCATTGATCACAGTGGGTATACTCAAACACTAGTGTTTTTCCCTCTTAAACAATCAGCAATGATGTGAAAGTCCATCATGTGGATTTGCAAAGTCACAGATAGGTTTTTATTCCAAAATGGACTCACAATCTAAGGCTATGATCTCATGCCTGCCTGCTTGAGAATGAAATGTGCATTGCATTGTGCTATAACTAATATAAGGGGAAGAGCAAAAATCAAGGGAAAGCAATTTCTCCCATCTCTTGGGAATCATGTCAGCGACTGCCAAATTAAACTACTATTAAACACAAAATGTTTAATAGTAAATAAGGGTAGTGAACCTGATTCACTGCCTATAAACCAGTGATGACCAAATAGAGTCAAGCCACTGTTATCTATAAATAGTGGGTATACCTTGCATTGCCACACTACTGTTTTTTTCTGAGCTTTATGGCATTCTATTCTTCAATAATCTCTTGAATGTCATGAGATTGTTACAGTAACGAAACTACCAGGAATGCTGTCCAAAGATCACAGTCTACTTCTTTGTATTGTATTGGAGGTTTGGGGAATGACTACAGGAGGAAGAGAGGAGATCTAATACAAGTTTTAACTCTGAAAAAAAAAGCATGAAAAAATAGGAACTATTTTAAATCAGCAAACCCACCAGGAATCCCATGAGCCAAGTATGATATAGGCAACAGCTCTTTCCTGCTATATGCCCTCATACTCTGGCATTCGGGGGTAGGCTTGCTCTGGAAATGGAGGTTTCATTTCAGTGTCATGGATAATAGCTATCAATAGACATATCATCCATTAATTAGTCTAAAATATTGGGTTTTTAAAAATAAAATAACTATACAGGCAAGAAGTAGTTGACCACTACAGATCAGGCCTAAAGACTATACAAAGCATGGAGGAGTGCAATAATAAGATGCGTAAAATGTCATCCTCTCTTCACAATAAAATGAATAATTCTCTTCATAATAATATGGTGCAAGATGACCACTCAGAACCACCAAAGTATATATGCAGCATCAGCAGAGGTGTTCAGAAAATTGTGCAGCCTGAAAAGCCTGGCCTTGTTCCAGCAATGCTTTCTCACCAACAAGTAGCTCATTTTAGCATGCTGGACAAAACACTTCTTTCACCGAGAAGCAGCCTGTTACTCCCTTCCTGGCTTTCCCTTTAACATTCCCCAAGACATCATTTTCACTTACCGCTTCAACTTTCTGATGCACCATGACAGCTGCTGGGAAGCCACTGCAGCCTCACCAAGCCTTTTGAATTCAAGTCGGCTGTATTTCAGCACAGCAGGCTGCCAAGACTTATCTTGCCTTTTTGATTATTGTGACAAATGGAAGGGACAAAGGGCTAATTAGAGAATCGTAGCTTCTTGAATTGGTAAGTCCTGGACAAATGCCAAGCAATTCTTGCTTGATGTTTGTGTGTGTGAGTGTGTGTGTGTGTATCCCATTCATAAATTGCTTCCTATCAAGTACCTTCAAGCGATTTCACTGTGAAATAAGATCCATGATAAAAAAATACAACAAAATATAATTTCATGCACCAAACATGAGAAAGCAATTCCACATATAAACACAATTAAAAATAATCTCATATCTAAAAAAACAATTTTGAATCTGATCCAGATATAAATACAGGCTAAACTAAAGATCTCCACTTAAAAGGCTTTTTGGAAAAGGAAGTTCTTCAACAATGCTGAAAAGACAATGGGAGTGGCACTTGCCTGGTATATAGTGCTATATTTCTGAGTTCCTGCGAGGTCCCCTTGAAAAAAAGCCCTGTTGTTATGTAATATGAAGGAGTTTCATAGCCAAGGTGCTCCCACACTCAAGGTCTGGGGCTGCATTCAAGCACAGAATCGTAGATTTACAGAGTTGGAAGGGACCAAAAGGGTCATCTAATCCAACCCCAATCAATGCAGGAATCTTTTGCCCTACGTGGGGCTCAAACCTACGACCTCTCCCAACATAGCTATCCCAGCAGATACATTGAAATTCATGACCATAGCTGTGGGCTGTCCACATGTCCTCTTGCTGAATCAGAAGAAATGCAAATTCCTGTAGATTGTTTGCTCTGATTCAGTGGTAAACAGCGAGTTTTCCCTGGGGAAAGTGGTGGACCAAATGGAAATTGCACTGACCTTTGTCTAGAAACCACAGGACAAGCGGAAAACCTCTTGGGACAGTGCTCTCTAGGCACATGGCAAGGTGAAGTGTGGGTGAGCAATCCTGTGGGAGCAATCTTAGGCACAAGAAGCTGGCATGAAGCAAGTCAGTGTAAGTTAAGCCAGTGCAAAGTTGTGCCAGATCCAAACCCTGTTCAGCAGAGGGGCAGCTGCTGCTGTTCTGACAAAGCCTGGCAGAGGGAAAACAAGCCAGTATTATGTTGGCTTGCTAGGTCACATGACCAAGCTGAATGGGCTTTGAATCCAACCTAAGTCCCACCCCACCCTGACACTGGTCTCACTATGCTTCCAGAATGCCCCAATCTTGACTCAGCACACTGAGCCTCAGCTAAGCAGGGATGAGCAAGTTACAATACAGTGGTACCTCGGGTTACAGACGCTTCAGGTTACAGACTCCGCTAACCCAGAAATAGTACCTCGGGTTAAGAACTTTGCTTCAGGATGAGAACAGAAATCGTGCTCCAGCAGCAGCACCAGGAGGCCCCATTAGCTAAAGTGGTGCTTCAGGTTAAGAACAGTTTCAGGTTAAGAACGGACCTCCAGAATGAATTAAGTTCTTAACCCGAGGTACCACTGTATTTGGTTGAGCTGAGGCTGAGGATTTAGCAACAGCTGGTCCAGAAATCTGGTGCATCCTGAGCTTGATTGGGGCCTCTGACTATAGAACCATAGAATTGTAGAGTTGGAATCATAGAATCATAGAGTTGGAAGAGACCACAAGGGCGATCGTGTCCAACCCCCTGCCAAGCAGGAAAGGACCCCAAGGTCAGAATCCTAAATCTAAATGCCATGTAAAGCAAGTATATATTTCCAGGGCAACTTTTAGCAACCCAATTAAGTGATTCTAATTCTAATTTCTTCTCCGTTTCAAATGGAATTAGATTCTTATGGACATTCTCCTCATTAAACATTACTGTAAGTGCTATGATTAATACAGAAGCACCAAACTATATGATTATTTTTAAAAAATATATATATGCTGAGACATAAAATATAGACCTATGCACATAGGTGTATCTGGGCAAAACTTGCTATTAAGAAAAACACATTTTCAAAAAATAGAAAAAAATGCAGGGGGCGGGGATCTATACCAAGAGACTGAATAAATAGCCAATGGATAAAATATGGAGAACAGAGAATTAACATTAAAAAGAAATATAGGATGTGATCTTTTTCTTCCAAATGTTAGAAGAGTAAGTGAAAGTTTCATTGTTTTTCACATAAATCATGCTCATAAAAATGGACTGTAACAATATTGCATCACAGGATAACTTATCACACAGATCAATGCATTAAATTACCCTGATGCTATTTCATGAGGGTCATCAACAGAGAGATAAATGCTTCTGTCTGCTCACACTTCAGGTATTCCCTTCACACAGTAAATCCTCTTTACCTTTTCATTAAAAAATAGTAAACTGGGGGAATATTGATATGTATATTTTTTGGCCAGATTTCATTCTCATCCGGCAATTTTTGAAATTAAATAGTCATATCATAAGATCCCACACTAACAGAACAACCTAACACATGTTCAGAGAGTTCAGCTAGCATAGCCTGGCTGCAGTGGGAGTCTCCCAGCTCATATGGAGATCTGCTGGATCCCCACCTTCTCATCCAGGCAAATATTGCTATGGGATTACTCTCCAAGTTATGCCACACTAGGAAATATGTAGTTAGGCATGGATGCAGTGTATGAACAGCTGTGCCAGGGTGATATTCAACTAAGTTGCACTCAGAGTAGGCCATTGATTTCCACTATGACTATAGTACACAACATACATTACATCAAAATTGCAGCAGCATTATAGGAGGGCTGACCCACCCCAAATGTTACACCACTAAGCAGAACAACCAAACATTCCCTCTCTCACCTGCTCTTAAGGTGTGGAATTTGTCGACGAAACTGAATCCAAATCTATGATACTTTCCAAATGACAAGTGCAAAGATGTAATTTGCACTTTTTGTCAGAGCGTTATCAGAGCTTGGAAATTAGGTTAGATGATAAAAGACAACCAAGGGAGACAAATCAAGATGTTAAATGGGGAAATAAACAAGTAATAGAAACATAGAGTTGTAGAGGACCCTGAGAGTCATCTAGTCCAAATACTTACAATGCAGGAATCTTGCCCACAGCCATTCCTGGTTGGGCTTGAACCACCAACCTTCTGGTTAACAGCCAGACAAACTGACCCGTTACACCAAAGAGGGTATCCCCAGATTGCAATAGTACAGGGCTATTCTCTTTATTACTTTTGTATACTTATTATGGTTTTTGACATTCACATATAATATGCTTAATGATTCACTCCAAAACTCCTAGAAGTGTTCTAAAAGAGGCTGGTAAGTTTTACTGTTATTAGAAGGAAGGAAAAGCAATCAATATGCTAAGTGCCTTTGTCCTCTGTAAGTGCATGATTGTAGTCTGGAGCAAGATGCAAAAAATTAAAATACTTACCTGCCGAGTTGATTCCAGAGAATGTCCTCTGGAGTATGTCATTTGAGGTTTTGAGGTGATGTCATTATCAAATTAAAAGCATTTTGCATAAATACTTGCAATCTCTTTGGGGAATAATTATGTAATTACGTCAATATGATACAAACATGCCAACTAGAATGCTACTGTGAGAACAATGAAGCTCCTTTCTCCCTATCTCTACATACCATCCTGTCTTGGTCACCATCTGCACTTTAGTGCAGTATCAAACCACTTTGAACAGTGATTTCCTCCAAATAATCCTGGGACATATGGTTTGATAAAGGTACTGAGAGTTGTTTAGAGGCCCCATTCCCCTTAAAGAGCTACACTTGCCAGAATGATTTAAAGCAGGCATGGCCAAAAATGGCCCTCCAGATGTTTTGGGACTACAATTCCCATCATCCCTTACCACTGGTCCTGTTAGCTAGGTATGATGGGAGTTGTAGTCCCAAGACATCTGGAGGGCCAAGTTTGGCCATGCCGGGTTTAAAGTTATTCCCTCTTCCTGGGGAACTCTGAGAATTGCCGCTGTGTCAGGGGAATAGGAGTCTCCTAACAACTCTTAGCACCCTTAACAAACTACAGCTCCCAGATTTTTTTGTGGGAAGTCATGACTGTTTAAAGTAGTAGGACAGATGGGGTCCCAACCTTTCAAGGATGCTGCCATCCAGGGGGGTGATGATTCAGAGAAGGGGACAAGAAGTATGGCAGTTAGCAGGAGCTAACATGGAGCAGGGGAGGTTCAGGACCCTGGACAGTACTGCAAGTACTGGTCAAGAAATCATTGGCACATGTTCGGGACTATGACTAGCAATCCTGGTAAAGGTAAAGGGACCCCTGACAGTTAAGTCCAGTCGTGAAGGACTCTGGGGTTGCAGTGCTCATCTCACTTTACAGGCTGAGGGAGCCGGCATTTGTCCACTCCGCAGACAGCTTTTCCAGGTCGTGTGGTCAGCATGACTAAGCCACTTCTGGTGCAACGGAACACTGACACCAGAGCAGCGCACGGAAATGCCGTTTACCTTCCCGCCTGAGTGGTACCTATTAATCTACTTGCACTTTTGGCATGCTTTCAAACTGCTAGGTTGGCAGGAGCTGGGACTGAGCAACGGGAGCTCGCCCCGTCACAGGGATTCAAACCGCCGACCTTTTGATTGGCAAGCCCAAGGCTCAGTGGTTTAGACCACAGCGCCACCCGCGTCCCTTTTTAGCAATCCTGGAACTAAGTTAAAATACCAGTTGCCTTTGCACCAACTCACAGTTGCTAAGGTTTGATAGCCTAGCCAGAAGAGTCCTTCTGGAAGCTCCATCCCTCTGTACTGAATCTAGCTATATTGAAGGACTTGCAAATTGTTTGGCAGGTACCAAGCTGTCTCTCAGAGGTAAAGGCTGTTGCAGCGATCTGGTTGAGAAACATGCCCAAGGAGATTTCCTGATCACTCTGTCAAATGTCACTGTTATGTCCCTGGATTTTAATGGATGGAATTCAGGATCAAAGGTGGATAAACCTATCTGGGAAGGACTGGTGAGTGTGCTTGACTCCTCCTCTTAGCTGCTGCAGTCGGAGAGCTTGGTCTTAAATGTTTTTGGCTCAGGGTCATGAAACACCTACAGGCAAATATCTGGGTGCTGATAAAGCCAAGTATTTCTGTTTTTCTGTCTGATTCTTACTATTTTGGTTGCCCCAACGGATATTACTTTCAAATAAATGAGAGTGATTTTATAGTATTTGGCCGTGTAGCTATGGTTGATTGATGCAATCCATTACTTCAAGGATGGAGTGTTATTTAACAGATATCATTATTATAGAATACAATACAGTACAGTACAACAACATATAATTGTATATGTAGGAGAGGAAAAAAGGACTGCAATTGAAGGATACACTGCTATTATTTTACCTTGTGCACCTGTATGATTGCTGAACTCGTCCGTTCCAAAGAAATAATAACAAGATATCAATGAGAAGAATGATTTTGTACTCTTTAGGAAATACAAAGAATATAATATGTCTCAGCCAACTGCTCTGAAGTCCCATTGATTCAGTAGGAAAGTCAAGCACTTGGTTAAATTTGTTCCATTGAAATCAATAACACTTTCAAGTGTTCAAATTTGACTAGCTCCTGCCCAGATTATTATAATTTTTATTTTATTTTTAAAGCTCAGAATCAGTCTTATTTATTCTGTATAATGACACTGTCGAACAACTGCGTTTCATCCTTGCATTTTTTTATTCTCTTTTAAAAATAAATCTATTTGAAATTATAAATACTTCAAAGTCACAAGTTTAGATAAAGATTTCAAAAAAAAACAACAACTGCAGGAGGAAAAATGTGGTAGATGTATTGAAAACACACACCCTTTTTTCTATTTCTTGTTTAGAAGTGTGCAATCATCCCAGAATGATTTTGGCCTAATTCCTCAGTTTACATGGCCCAAAACATATTCTCCCAGAAAGAAAGAAAGAAAGAAAGAAAGAAAGAAAGAAAGAAAGAAAGGAAGGAAGGAAGGAAGGAAGGAAGGAAGGAAGGAAGGAAGGAGGTATGGGGGGCATATTAAGTAATTGAACATTAAATAATATATTAAATTTATATCCTTCACTTCTTTTAAATAAACCCCCTTTTTGCAGTCCAGTTCCCTTTTAACCACTCTCAACTGTTCCAGTCAGCTGAGCAGCACAAAGGAGACTTAAGAGAGAGGGACAGTTTACACCTTCCCACCCCTTTCCACAATGCTGCTGGAACCCACCCTCTTGCCTCTATTAAGCTTAGGAGAAAGCCTAGTAGCCCAATAATCATAGGAGTAGCAGAGGAGGGAAGGGCCTGGGAGAGACAGAGTGTGAAGTGCCCCTGATCTTACTCAGTGCCTTTTCTGGCCTCACCCACGGCAGGGAGGCAAAGTTAGTATGGTCTTGCATGCCTAGCTTCCCAATGCTGAGTACAACTGCTGAGAGCAGGGCAATGTGGCACAGGGAGATCAGCAGGGTGCGAGCATGGCAGCAGGAACCTTAGAACTGCAGCACACTGAGATCCCCACACCTTGCTCTTTCAGCCCTCCATTATTGGTAACTGCAGGTAGCCCGACCACTCTGTTAAGCCCAAAAACTTCTCAGCCGAGGGTTTGGATTGCAGTGTCCAGAAATGGCACAGGCCATATGGATAGTCTCTGAAATTATGTCAGTCAATATGAGAATCTATCTAACCCCACAAAGTGTGTTTTCCCTAAAATGAGAGCAGATGTTGTGGTGGGGTCTCCTGAGCCACCACTCTGTTGCCTGGTCAGGGTTGCTAAGTTGACCTCTGGCAGTGATTGGTTGACTGGGTTGCTGGGGGAATTTCATGTTGCAGTTTTGTGGGTGGGATCTAACATGTTTAAATTCTGGGCACGCAGCTTGCTGCTTTCTCTTTTGCTGTGTGCACCGGATCACCCGCCCAGCCGCCCTCAGTTTAATGGTTTCGTGTTGACCTTGCTATGCCTGTCATGGAGTCGTCTGCCTTTGGGGCAGGGGCTTGGTAGGAATTTTGTCCAATTGGCTGATTGGCCGGGCCTTTTGGTTTTTTTGGTTTTTATCTACTGTGAAAAGAGATTCCACCCCAAATGTTAGCATAACTGAGAACATTTCATGCTCACTGGAGTGAAAGGCAGAGTTTAAAAAATTGCCAGCGGTGGCTGAACCTCAGTTAAGCTGGGTTGAGGAAGTTAAGCCAGTGTATCTTT
Source organism: Podarcis gaigeae (assembly GCF_964106915.1). NCBI lineage: Eukaryota > Metazoa > Chordata > Lepidosauria > Squamata > Lacertidae > Podarcis > Podarcis gaigeae. Next base: position 20,809,867 of record NC_139677.1, read on the forward strand.
GACCGAACTGAAGTTGGGAGCTTAATGCTATCTGAGGCCAGCTGAGCTGGAAATCAGGCAGATGAGCTAGGAAAATGCTGCATCCTAAACTGCTCATCCTGGTGGATCTTTTCATAGGATTGCCCTCTAAAAATATGAAGTGAATATGTAATATGAGATGTATTGCTTTAGAGTCTTTATCCAATGAGGGCTTGAATATTTCAAGCGTACTTTCGAGTAGCTTCATTTGGGAACCACTGCTCTATAGCAGTGTATCACGTTGCCATGAGAAATAAAATGACTACAACTTTGTGTGGGCGTCTGCATAAGTGTATTGAAAAGATTTGGTAGGAAAAGAGTTATTATGTATGTGGGAATATTTTCATTAGCTTTATATTTTTAGATATGACACACCTCATTAACACCTTCATGAGGCAGCATTCTTTATCACAAGCAAAGTGATGTGTTGAATGCACCAGTGCAAAGAATAACCTCCTGGGCAGGAGGGATGGATCTCATCAATCACTGAGAAACAAAATTAAGGGAGAAATCCTATACACAAGTAGTTGGCATTAATAATAATAATAATAATAATAATAATAATAATAATAATTTATTATTTCTACCCCGCCCATCTGGCGGCTCCCAATCAAGTGTTAAAAACTGTACAGCATTAAATATTAAAAACTTCCCTGAACAGGGCTGCCTTCAGATGTCTTTTAAAGATAGGATAGCTGCTTATTTCCTTCACATCTGAAGGGAGGGTGTTCCACAGGGCGGGCGCCACTACCGAGAAGGCCCTCTGTCTGGTTCCCTGTAACTTCACTTCTCGCAATGAGGGAACCACCAGAAGAAGCAAGCGGGTGTAAATTAAGCTGGCATAAAGTTAACCCAGATCCAAACCTTGTTTGTAAGAGAGACTGCTGCTCTGGCTAAGCATGGCAGAGGGAAAACAAACATTTCCAACAGCTCTCTCCCAGATTGCTGGGTCAAGTGACCAAAATGAATGGAATTAACATACAGCCTAAGTCTTCCCTCTTTAGTCTTGACATGCCACACCCTGGTAAGTCCCCATTTTGACTGAGTGCTAAGCCCCAGATGACTGAGTTATGCCAGCATGATGATGATGATTTCATTATTTGTACTCTGCCCATCTGACTGGGTTGCCCCAGCCACTCTGGGTGGCTTCCTGCATATACAAAAACATAATAAAACATTAATCATTAAAAACTTCCCAATACAAGGATGCCTTCAGATGGTCTTTAAAGACGAGGGTGTTCCACAGGATGGGTACCACTACCGAGAAGGCCCTCTGCCAGGTTCCCTGTAACCTCACTTCTTGCAGTGAGGGAACCACCAGAAGGCTGAATGATATATCTTCACCTGAGCTAGCCTTGGAAACTTAACACTGGCTGAATCTGGCTAAACCAGGAATCATGTGCACTAAATCTCTCAATGGAATACGTATTGTGACTCAAAATAATACAAATTTCAGGCATATACATATATTCTCAAGGATCTTAAAAAAGATCTATACAGTCTTACACTGCTGTGCAATGCGCCAAGTTCAAGAGTTCAAAAGTTCAATTGTGGTGTAATGAAGACCAGAGTGTGAATCCTCTTTGCTGAATCTTGTAGTAAATCATGTAGATAGGACTGATGATGAGACAGCTGGATAAGTCTCAATTTTGTGTTCCTTCTTCAGGTCAGTCCAGGTATAGTAATACAATGGTAAAAAGGTGATTTAGTGCTCATAATAGAATCATTACCTGTCTCACATAGGCTCTGAGCTCCTAGTAAACTGTGCACAACATATTTCTATCTTGCATACAGAGTTGTGTTTGATGAGGTTCTATCCTCTGTATTCCTTTGTTGTGTACTAAACCAGGAATCAGCCAGCTGAGCTGGAAATCCACAGTATCCCAATGCGTCTTCCTGTAGGATTGCTACCTAAATTGTTTCCTCCCCTGTTTCCAATATAATTCAACATTATAAGAATATTCTTCCCAGGGCAGTTTGGGTGTGGCAAATTCACCTCCACTTCAGGGTGAAAGCAGCATGCTCACAAGCCAATTATAGCTAACCAAGTTTGATTGCAAAAGATCACAGCAAAGGTTTCAGCAGTGTTGCTGTAGGCATTTTCATGTAAACCAACATTTCACCTCTAAACCCTTTTCTCCAGTGAACAAAGAGAGAACCTGCAGCCCATTGTTAGCTATTTTACTTGCATCATTAAAAAAGGGCATTAAACCAAATCATAAAGAATAATTTCTTTAAAGTTAGGGATACGTTTTCCTTAAATGTAGACACCTTTTAATTTTATGATCATTCCATCACTAATGGAGTGGTCTGAAGGTCATTTGATTTGCAAAGCTGCACAAGATTAGTCTATGTCGTTTTCCTTTCAAGCTCTTTATTCTTTCTTGTAGTGGTATGTTTTGGTGCGAATTGCATCTAATCATACTGACACACAATAACAGAGGTTGGAAAGGGGAACTGCAAAGGGAAGAAAGACCTAGCTATGTGCATACATCATGAATCCATCAGAATTCCCCCATCACTAAGACTACTTGCTGCCAAAGTAGATGAGCATGTACCATGTATACTTAAGATCAATGCCTGAATAACAAAGATTAATAATTCATCATTTAATAATGACTTAAGGGAGACTACTTCCTTTTTATGAAATGGCTAACTGCAGTGTTTCAGAGCCTGAGGCAATCATGAAGCTTGAAAATGATCTGGCCTATTGATCATTGTTACTGTTAGCTACCATTACCACATAATTTGTGAAGAAGAAGGATAGCCATGAGTAGGGAGCATAAATTCAGAGCTTAACCGAGCACAGAACCAGACGCAGCATACTGCTTCTCAGACTAGTGGCGTCTCCTCAACAGTTAAAAAACCAAAATTATAATCAGCAATGAGAACAAAGCAATATTTTGTCTTCCACCTTCCAGATACTTCACATCCCAGCTGTATCTGTGGCACAAAAAGGCCTGAGAAGTGTGGTTTCCAGGTCACCTGATGTGGTCACATGATGTCTACAGTAGGGGTTCAGGTGTCCAGGAGAACTACATTTCCCTGGCTCCCTGCTGCCAGGGATGTTGCCTTTGCATCATTTTAGAGTCCAGGGAGGGAAAAAGAAATGGAGGACTCACACAAAGTCCTTTCTATTGCTGTCAATCCTGGTTGGGTTTTGGGAGAGGAAAGGGGCAGGTTTGGGGCATGTGTTTTATACTCCATTGCTCTCCCAATGGCATAAACAGGAGTCTCACAGCAAGAGTTCAGAAAAGAAGCATTGTTTTCTGATTGATTGATTGATTGATTGATTAGAAAAAATGTCATATGCAATGTCAAAACACCCTGATATTACAGCATATAAATAATGGTATATATGTACGTTTACAGATAGAATAGATAATCCAATCTTCTGGGCTGCTATTCAAATCACCAGCATAGAAGCAGTTCCAAGAGAAACCTGATCATCGCTACCAGCACTGCCATTGCTTCCAAATCAAAGATCTCCTGAAGTGCTAGCTTTTCATGAGACTTGGAATGAGAGGATGAAATGGCAGGCTACCTTCTTTTCTTTGCAGTCAAAGCACAGGAAACGTTTTAAGACTCTGCAGTTCATACTTTTGCTGTTTCCCTTTCTCTCCCCTAAATGATGCCTCCAGTGCATTAGAAACATGTTTAGCTACAAGCTGCTTAGCTGGGAAGGGTTAGGGAAGGGTTGGACTTGATGCCTCAATAGATTTCTGAAAGGCTCAAAGATAAAAAGATTATCAGTAGTACAGATGGACAAATCAGTCTCTTTCTGGTCTGTGCTAATTTCCAGTATGCTCGTTCTGTCTCACCTGTTTTAGAGAGAAATCCTATAGGAAGAACTCCCAGGGTGAGCAAAGTTAGGATCCAGCAGAACTCCAGTTGACCTGGACTATGCTGGCTTAATTCCTCATCCTTAGCTCATCTGAAGATATGCTAGTGTATCTCCCCCATGACTGAGCATAGCTTGGCAGATATTAAGTCAGTGTAAGCTCTGAAAGAGGGTTGTGGTGGGGGCCAGGCCACAGAGGAGGAACTTAGATGGGTTCCTAAGCCTCTTCAGCTCTATCACATGACCTGGCAGCCCAGTGTAAGGTAAGCTGGCAAAATGGTTGATATAACTCAAACATTATTTTAACGGCTTATTTTACCTCTGCTAAGCTTAGGACTTTCTCAGCAGTCGTAGCTTCACTGCTGAACTGAGTTTGGATCTGGTGTAACTTTACACTGGCTTAATTTATATCAACTTGCTTTATGCCAGCTATTTGTATATATGATTGCTCCCTTGATTGATCTATTGGTCTACTGATATCAACCTATCTTCTTTAAAATCTTGAAAAATAGTATTTAGGAATCTACTTATTTTCTCAAAAAATACCTATTATTAAACATATTTCCTTGCAAAGTCGCATTTATAAGGTATTCTAAAATACACATTTGGATACATTTTTTGAGCCAAGAACTGCACCACAAAATTCAGAGAAGTGTGAAATCCAAAGAATAACCGTGTTCTAAATTGACAACATTGTTTATCAGGTTTATGTTTTGAAACTTACACAGCTGCCACTGGAAAATACATGGTGTGTTTGTTTGTTTGTTTGTTTGTTTGTTTGTTTGACAGTTTACCGTAGCTCTAATGGCTGCCAAGAAGCATAATTTTTCATGGCATCAATGTTTGCCTTGTGAAACACAAAACCTGGGCTGCAATCCCTTGATTGCCTAGGAGGTCACCCCAGGAGCTAAAGGATGTTTCATGTCCACCGTTCAGACAGTGCAGAGAGAGAGGTCCTCTGAGCAGGATATCCAACCCTACAAGGCCACTCTCTGCTGCTTTAGCAAAGGCTTACCCAATGCCTAACCTTACAAAGTTGTGATGATTGCTACAAGACAGGCGAAAACCACTGGTGCCAATTTGCCAAGTGGAAAAAAATCCTAACCGCCCCCAACAATACGGCGGCCAACAGTTGTCCATAGCAAGGTCATAAACGAACAACACATAAAAAGAGGGTGGGTGGGTAGGGAGGAGCGGCAAAGGAGCGAGAGAGGAAGGCACCTGCCAGCGAAGCTCAGATGCTGACAGGAGGAGGGGAAGCAGGCACAGGGAGAGGACAGTTAACAGCAGAAAGCAGAGAGGAGGGGAGAGCAGCTGTAATCTGAGCTCTGACCAAAGGGACAGGGCTGTGCCACAGTTAAATCTCCCGCAGCCATGCCCATTACCAGTGCTGACTGGCGAATGGGACCATGCAAGGTGTGGCCCCACCCAGCGCTGGTGACACAGCCGGGGATACATGCTAAGGAGGTGTAGATCTCTGCCCCTGCACTGGAGCACTATTGGGTCCCAGATGCCCAGCCGCAATGCCACCCACTGGAAAAGGTGAGCAGTCCTCTCTGCTGCTTTAGCAATGTTGGAGCTCTGATGTTGGTATAACCAAAACAGGGACATGCCTAATACCTGAGATGTCCCCCAAACAGGTGGAAACATACAGCAGTCGTGAGCCGGCATACACATAAGAGTCTGACATTCACCCCCTTAACCCAAAATAAAACAGTCTGGAAAGAACAGTGCTGGTCTGCCCTCACATATACCCTGGCACTACAACTACCTCTCCCCACCCCCTGCCCCCACTTGGATTGCTGTGTTAACTATACTCAATCAAGAATTACAGAAGATTCATTGTGTCTGAATGACCTACTCAAAAGGCTTCTTCATTTCTGAGAGCATTACACATCTGTTATCCCTGGAATACCTTCAGGGCTTTGTTATTACTTTTTAAAGAAACTAATTATGACTTCATTTAGAATCATGTTTCTAACACATTAGCTATTGTTAGTTGAAAGCAATTTATTATTATAAAATAGGACGCAGGGTAAGCCTGCGTTTTCCACACACACCATCGCCTAGCATAATGCCTCTGTCTCTTCATCTTATCAGTACATATCAGCCCTCATCTAAAAGCAGATGGGTGTTTTCTTTCTTCTTTTTTGGCACGGGAAACAGCAGCCCGCTAAATGAAGTAGTCATTGCCCTAAGTAGCATACCAAAATGCTCTCACAGGCTGTTGAAATAGTAGTGTAAGGAATTGTGATATGAATATAGCAAGGAACAGCCCCACAACTGTGGCTCAAATTCAACAAGATTTTTATCCATCTTACCAACTGCAAATTGAAACAGAAATTCGATGAAAGAAACCTCAGACCATCCACTAAATAAACCTCAAACGATCCACTAAATAAATAATAGATTCCTATTATATAATGAAGATATATAATGAAGGCACCAGGCAAACCTCCCTGGGAAGAGCATTTCACAAAGGGGGGCCACTACAGAGAAGGCCCATTCTCATTTCGCCACCCTCGAGATTTCATGTGGAGTAGGGCACACAAAGGGACGCAGGTGGCGCTGTGGGTTAAAGCCTCAGCTCCTAGGACTTGCCGATTGAAAGGTCGGCGGTTCGAATCCCTGCGGCGGGGTGCGCTCCCGCTGCTCGGTCCCAGCACCTGCCAACCTAGCAGTTCGAAAGCACCTCCGGGTGCAAGTAGATAAATAGGGACCGCTTACCAGCGGGAAGGTAAACGGTGTTTCCGTGTGCAGCTCTGGCTCGCCAGATGCAGCTTTGTCACGCTGGCCACGTGACCCGGAAGTGTCTCTGGACAGCGCTGGCCCCTGGCCTCTTAAGTGAGATGGGTGCACAACCCTAGAGTCTGTCAAGACTGGCCCGTACGGGCAGGGGTACCTTTACCTTTACCTTTAGGGCACACAAAGAAGGGCCTCAGATGATGAGTCCAGGACAGTTTATATATTCCCGTGATGAAGCAGACTCTAGCCCACAAAAGTCCATGTCATAATAAGTTGGCTAGTCTGTAAGGTACCACAAGATTCTTTTCTTTTGCCACAGACTTGTTTTTGCTTCAATTGACGAACACACTTCAGAAGTAGTTGGGGTGGACTATCTCATATTAGGGGCAAATGTTGGGTAAAAACTACTTTCAAAAATTCAGCCATATGGGTGGAACATGTATGGCATTTAAAAAAATAATCTGTTGTTGTTGCTGGCCTGAATCAAGAACTAGTGAAAAGAAAAGGGAGTGGTTCTTGTAGCCCATGTGGTGATGTAATCCATTTCTTCCTTCAAAAAGCAAGCACCTTCAATGTCAAGCTCAATGTATTTCCAGTGGATCCAACACCTCATCAAGCATTAACCATTAACCATTCGATTAAAAATGGAGCAATCCACAGGTATATGAGAAATAAGAGTGGACTATTTTTTTTGTGCTTCTCATAGATATTCATTCATAATTTTTTGTCGTATTTCTGCATTCACTTTTTTTTATTTTTAAAGCCTGTATAAACTTTGTATCTAATAGCATAAATGCAATTGTATATGTATTTATGTATTTTATCATAATGTACACATTTCAAAATGTATTCCATTTTATAAGCCCTGTTCCATGCCCAATAAGCACGGGGTGCCTTTGCCCGGCAGCGCTGTATCCCATAGATTGCAGCAAAATACTGGGCAAGGTTCTGCCCAGTATCTTCTCTGTGTGATGGGCTCATGGAAAAAGCTGTCCCATGAGACCTTGCTGCAGAGAGGAGTGAAAGCCTAGATAAGGCTGCTTCCCCTGGAACTCACAACCATTTTGCTTTGAGAGCTTCCTGCCCTCCCACCCTTGGGTTAGAGCCTTCACTAAGCAATTTGGGGTCATTGGTTGATAGGGCCGGAAATTAATCCCCCCCAAAAAAAAACCTGATTGGCACTTGGTTGGTTTTTTCTCCTTCTTCTGCCTTTCCCCCAGTCAAATTATGGCTTTCCTTTGTTTGTATGAGCGTGGAAATAATAATAATAATAATAATAATAATAATAATAATAATAATAATAATTTATTTGTACCCCGCTCATCTGGCTGGGTTTCCCCAGCCACTCTGGGCAGCTTCCAACAAAGATTAAAAATACATTAAAATGTCACACATTAAAAACTTCCCTGAACAGGGCTGCCTTCAGATGTCTTCTAAAAGTCTGGTAGTTGTTTATCTCTTTGACATCTGATGGGAGGGCATTCCACAGGGCGGGTGCCACTACCGAGAAGGCCCTCTGCCTGGTTTCATGTAGCTTTGCTACTCGCAGTGAGGGAACCACCAGAAGGCCTCAGTGGCGCTGGACCTCCACAATGGGTGTGGAGACGCTCCTTCAGGTATACTGGGCTGAGGCCGTTTAGAGCTTTAAAGGTCAGCACCAACACTTTAAATTGTGCTCAGAAACGTACTGGGAGCCAATGTAGGTCTTTCAAGATAGGTGTTATGTGGTCTTGACGGCCACCCCAAGTCACCAGTCTAGCTGCTGCATTCTGGATTAGTTGTAGTTTCCAGGTCACCTTTCAAGATAGCACCATGTAGAGCACATTGGTCAGGATCAACATAGTATAGGGGACCCCACATAAAGGGCTGAGGGGAGGATTGACCACAGCAAACCCAAGCGTGGGTTCGGTATCTGCCTGGTTGGAATCTGCACCCTGGCCCCCCAGTGAGACTTTGCTTGCACCATGGCAAGGTTCAACACAGGCTGACTCCCACTGAACAGGTTTGGAGTGATCCAAACCCATCAGATCCATTCCATCAACATGGGGCTTTGGGGAATGATGAACTGATCCTGGGACCTAATGCCATACCAACCCCTGCCCTGCCTGCTGCTATCAATAAAGATTTGGCCCGATTTTATCCTGTCGCTATTGTACAGTCTGGTTATTTCACTGCTCTCATAGGTCGCATAAAGCACACACACCCCCGAAGACTGTATGGTGAAATTCAGAGAAGAGTGAAATCTGAAGGTAAGCCATGTTCCAATCAACACATGAATCCAGGAAGTGTAGATTCCATCAGCTCACATCAGAATTCACAAAAGAAACAAATAAACAGTATATCTCAAACATCCCTAGAGTGAACTGGCCCTTCTTTTTCTTAGAGTTGAGGCTGGTCCACACACACACGAGAGAGAGAGAGAGAGAGAGAGAGAGAGAGAGAGAGACTACTTTGATGGCTGCAACATCAAACAACATCAACAAGTAGGGACTGTGAATTAGCTATCACTAGTCAAACACAAAATGCAGAACTTTTGGCCTGCAAAAAGAACACTTTGCATTAGGGTCAGTTCACACATTCAGCTGTGTGCTAGGCAGCAAAATTTGAGCAGGCAAGAGATAAAAAATTACATTTTGTGATTGCTTGCTGGAAAAGGAAATGTGTGCAACAGAAACACTGTTGCAGGTACAGTGATACCTTGTGTTACGTATCGTCCCCCTTACGAATGCTGCGGGTTACATGCTCCGCTAACTCGGACGTAGAAGTAGAAGCCCCTTGTTGAGTGGAAGTTGCACTCTGGCAGCAGCAGAAGGCACCATTAGAGAAAGTGTGCTTCATGTTATGAGCAGTTTCCTGTTACGAACGGACCTCTGGAACAGATTAAGTACATAACACGAGGTACCACTGTAATTTTAGACTCAAAGAATAAAGGCAGAAATTATTAATAGTGTAAAGGGCCTAGTATGGGATGTGGATGGCTCTGTGGGTTAAACCACAGAACCTAGGACTTGCTGATCAGAAGGTCAGCGGTTCGAATCCCCGCAACGGGGTGAGCTCCCATTGCTCTGTCCCAGCTCCTGCCAACCTAGCAGTTTGAAAGCACATCAAAATGCAAGTAGATAAATAGGTACCACTCCAGTGGGAAGGTAAACGGCGTTTCCGTGCGCTGCTCTGGTTCGCCAGAAGTGGCTTAGTCATGCTGGCCACATGACCCGGAAGCTGTCTGCGAACAAATGCCGGCTCCCTCGGCCAATAAAGCGAGATGAGTGCCACAACCCCAGAGTCGGTCACGACTGGGCCTAATGGTCAGGGGTCCCTTTACCTTTAAAGGGCCTAGTAGTGCAACTGTCATTGAGCCAAATAATAGTCCATATAATCAGGGGGGCTTTTAGCCGGAACTCACCGGAACTCAGTTCTGGCACTTCTTGGGTGTGTTCTGATACCTCTCAGATGGACACCATTGCCATTCTAAGAGAATGAGGGAGGCATTTATTGTGAGTTCTGGCCCCTCTTTTTCTTCAAAAATCGAACTGCAGAGAATTTTAATTTTTCTCCTCCTTTACAGGTTCAGCAAGAAAGCCTCTGTTTGTTTACCATCTTCTTGATTAGCTCCTGAACTCTCTTCTCAGATCTATTCCTAAAATGCAGTCTGGAGTTCTCAGGCTCAAATAGGAGCAGTGCAATCCAGTATCTGTGTCTATTTGGAAATAAGTCTCATTAGTTTTAGTAGCTCCTACTCTCTAGTAAATGTGGTTATCATAGCGGCAGGTTCATACTTTTCATACAAAGTACCAGAAATACTGCATAGCTTCAGAGCCTTTTGTATAAATTTTCCTCCAAAAACATTCCTCTCCCATGACTAGGATTTCAATGAACTACATCTTCTGTATAGTGCTTCAATAGTTCCCCAAATGCTTTGTTTTCGTATTTGTAACCCAAGTTGAAACACAATGGTGCAAAGAGCATTCAGCCATTGTCTTCACATGTCCTCAAACTTCATGTATACTCCAGTGCTGTGGTTGCTATGGAAACCATGACAGTTTGCTCTCCATTATTATTATTATTTTTAAAAGACATCATTATGGTACATGACCCAAATGTAGGAAGCAAATTGTTCCTGGGTGTTTGATGCGTAGTTCTTATCACATTACGGAAGATTGGTGGGATGGCGTTCAATGAAACTTTGGAGCAGCAGCTCAGGAACTCCACAAACGTGTCAAACATTTAATATGATTTAAAATGTCTGTTGGTTTTTCCCCCCCTAACTGTATGAAAAGCATGAGGCTTTTCTTTCTTCTGAAGTGGCCTTTCAATTCCATCATCATAACAGGAGGAATATAAAAATGACAATATTTATATTACTTTTCTAAGCACCCAAAGCACTTGACACATATTACAGAGTAATATCACATAAGCTGGGTATTCTCCCTTCAAGGTAAGCTAGTATTATAATTACAGATGGGGAGATAGATAGATAGATGATAGATGATAGATAGATAGATAGATAGATAGATAGATAGATAGAGATAGATAGATAGATAGATAGATAGATAGATAGATAGATAGATAGACAGACAGACAGACAGACAGACTAACAGACTAACAGATAGTAACTGTTTCTCTTCCAAAGTACACCATAAACGTTTAAATAGTTGCTAAGATATATGATGCACAAAGGGAAAAGGTACCAGCGAGAAGAGCATTAAGGTTGCATTGTTGATCATCAATGGCAATAACACACCAACTTCCCATAGATATTATATTTAAATGTCCTAATAATCTGCATTAAAACTACATTTGTAGCAATATACAGTTAGCTTCCAGTATTTCAAATTACCCCATCAGACTCTTTCAGTGGAGAGTGGATTCAGTTGCTTATAAACAGCTTGCATTGAATTGCTGCAAAGCTCACAGGGCCATATACAGTATTACACCAAAATCCTATCAATTCAGAATATATTCCCAGTTGCAATATAAACACTCCACCTTCCATACAAATACAAAGCATTGTAGGATTCCTAACACACACACCAGACCTGGAAGAATCCCTTTGTGTATTATGAATATTCAGCCATGAACATGGGAAAACAAAGGTACATAAGAAAAAAGCTAAAATGCAAATCATCGAACAAGAAAAATGTGTGCTGTGCAGAAATGGACACATAGCTACACGGGATAATATTTAGCACAGGAGGATGGATAGGATGGAGCTATATTGCAATAGGGGGTGGTTTGTGGTTTGTTTTCAACATTTTTGGAAGGAGAAGGTTTTTCCTGTTCATTATGTAGTTTAGATGGCTTGCTAAATCAATGTGGTTTTGATTCAGATCTATTTGTTTGTTGCTGCTGCTTCTGAAAGGGGTGGAAATGCTTATAGAGTTTATTTAACATCGCTTGTAGGGTTACAAGAAGTTTTGTAAGAAAGATTTTATAAATCATTGTGAAAAGGAACGAGATTAGTTGATGAAGGATTGGACTTATAACAATAAGCATAATAATAAAAAGCAAAACTAGAAAGAAATTTGATAAATCATTAGAAGGGGTTGAAGGAAGTCGTTGGCTGTGATAGCCAAAGATTTGTCATGTTGTTTTGGAGTTGGTATGTTGGGGAATTTGTGCAAAAAATAATAAAAAAATATATTTTTTTTAAAAGAGGAAATGCTTATAGAGTTATTGTGAATGAATGACTACAGCTATAGGAACAGTGAGGAAAGGATCTCAGCTGAAACACCCACAAGCAGGACCAATGATATCCCTCCAACTCACACATTCCTGGACCCTCAGACCAGGAACAGCCTTGACAGTGAGGAGAGATTATGATGTGAGTGCTCATTTATCTTGCTCTCGAGCAAGCGGTGCATAAAGAGCAATACCACGAGTTGACACTACGGCTTATGACCTCCATGCGCCACAAATTCCTATTAGCAGAGTGCAGGCAGGCGTGACAGTCTACCACAAGTCAATTGAAGAGAGCAACTTCAGTGCTGCAGCGACTAGGTGTCGGGAAGATCACAGGACACTGCGTGTCAGTGGCGCAATCTTTACAATTAAAAATGCTAATTATATTGTCATTATTGGTGGTCTACTAACAATGCTGAAGCGCCCTGCTAGGAATAGAAGTGACTAAACTGAATGAAAGAAACAGAGAATGGACAGATGCATGGAGTCATGTGTAGGGAAAAATCCAGCAGCCCTGGGTATCACGGAACTTCAGCATCACCTTAATACATCTGATACTTATCTAGGACACATCACTGCAGTTCAATGAGAGTAGGTGCTCTTCTGTGGACTTCTGTACCATTTATTACATTGTGCTTCATATTAGAGGGATGCAAATGTCAAGTGCTGCATTGCATTTTTGCTTTGAGGGCATATATGTAGAATTTTGCCTTGGGTTTCATGATCCCTCAATTTTAATTGCCTTCATTTCAATTTTCACTCCCAATACATCATGACTTCTGCTGCTTGGACCATTGCTGTTTCCTGTCAGGCATAGCCATCCAAACTACAGGGAGCTGGTTTAAATTATTTCAGTGTAACTTACCTTTATGCCAAGCTCTGTTCAGGATTAGGGCAGCTGCTTGCTGAGCTGGACAGAGCCCAGCGGATGGGGAACTAGCTAAGATAAGGTTTGACTTAAACCACTCTTTTATCCAGTGCAAATTCCTCTTAGTTGCTAGGTCACATGATGAAGCTGCATGGAGCTTTGAGTAGGATATGCCTCCTACTGCCCTGTCCCCACCCTTTCCACTTCTTATTTTTTTTAGGGGGTGGGACTTCGGCTGGCCTTGGCTCAGCTGACTTAGGTCTGGCTGAGCTGCAGTGGAGGGCTTACGCCAGAACATCTCTGGCTGAGCCAGGATGAAGTATAAGCTCCACGAATCCAGGCTCAGCTGACTCAACTAGAGATCTGCCCATTCCATAGTCTGTTCATCTCAGCAGATTTTGGGTTTGGATTGCATCCTGAATGTCATAACATTTGCTGGCATTCTAATACTTCACCAAAGCAGCAGGCCTACCAAAATGAGTGGTTTTTAGAAGCGATTCAGAGTGAAGAGATGTGAGTTTTCCATACTTCAGTGAAGACTTACAGAACAAAATATAAACTCTCTGCTGCCATTGCTGCAGTAGCAGCAGAGGAACGGGATGCAGGTTTGGGGAGGCTGCAGGGTGTCTGCTACGGGTGCCAAAACTGGACAGTCCAGATGTGCAAATGGGAATTCTCGCACTGATAGGAGGTGCTTTTTGGATTCCACCCACCGAAAGTAATAGGCTCAACTTGCTTAAATTCAATTATTTCAATGGGTCTGTCCTGAGCATGACTAACATTGGATTTCACCCTATTAGATTCTAAAATGCAGTGCAATAAAACAGAGGAGAGTGCAGCAGATAGTGTGTGACTCTATCCAGATCTGTGATGTGAGATTACATGCAGGAAAGGACATGCCAAGCTCTGGTGGAAGCTTGTGTGTAAATTGGGCTTTGTTTAATGTAGTGGAACTCATAGGAAGCGAAGTTATTTGAAGCAGTACAATTTTTGCGCTGCCATATATTTTGTGGTTTCATAATCCTGCTTTTAGTGTGAGTCCATCACACAACAGATCAGGACACTTTGTTCCCCGTGTGTCTTATAACAAAGTGGCTGGAAAATCGCACATGGGAAAAGTGGTTTTCTGAGTGTGCCAATAACATAAGATGAGAGGAGGTTGCAATGCATAGCGACATCTCGATGTTAGAAAAACTATATTTTCAATGGCCATATTAGCAATGGGGAAACGAAGGAACAGAAACAGAATAGGATCAGAAAATATAACAGAAAATAGGAGCAGAGAATAGAACAGGAGCAGAAAGTCTATCTTAACGTTGTTTAATTTGGCGTTGGAAGGTAAATGAAAGAGTGGCTTTGCCTTTTAGCCATATACATCCACTGTTTCATTCATCACATATACTCTTTAATTAATTTGCTCTTCTACAACCTGTTCTAAACCTGTCAGAGCAGCTCTATGCAATGATATTTACAGAGCTTAACATCTTAGAGATGTATGACGTTCAAAACATTGATATGACTCAAAAGAGATAATCCAAATTATTATGTGTGGTAGGGAAATGTGCCACCATTGCTTCAAATTGCCTGAGTGTGTGTAGGGCTTGGGTCAAGGTGTAAGGAGTAGTTATTCCTTGACTGTAGAAGGAAAAAGTACAGCAGATGTTGAATGGAATAACAAGGTGATCCACCAAGTTTTAAGGTAAAATAAATCATGCATATGTCTGAGGATATGATTTACATGTAATTCCAGGGGATATTCCAATGGCAACCTAGAGAAATGGTTCCCAAACTGCCCCCATCCCCGGCACCAAAATTTTTGAGGGTTTTGGTGGACCACTCAGTCACTTTTCTGCCTGCTGTTTATTAATTGTAATGCATTATATTAGATGTTAAATTGTGTGTGTGTTAATTTTTTTAAAAATGGAGTTCAAATTTTAATACAATAAAAAAAAAAGAAGCGATAAAAATGTATTTCAACATCACTACGAATACTTTAATGGATGTGTCTTTTGTGCTAAACAAAATTCTGTTATGTTCTGCATGGCATTTGCCATCTTGAGTCTTAGGTTAGATTCAGCATTCATTCTGCTTCTGAATTTGGACACACACACACACACACATATGCCAACAACTCTCACTCTAACTCACCCTCTTTCTCTTGTTTGCACTCTCTCTTAGCTTCTTCCTCTCTTTCTTGCTTTTTCTGTCAATCCCTTTCAGGTGCCTTGCCAGCCTCTTTCCCCTAATTAGGACTTCAGCCTTTCTTGCCACCAGATGTGGCTTTATTTTTCTAAGGGAAGCAGAGGTTCCTGCTGTCACTTCTGGTCTGTCCTGCTCACTTTCCAGATGGTTCTAAGAAGGACAGAACAGCCACTGTGCCCACACACACATTGCACTCACCATTCTTTGCAAACACCATTCTTTGCATACACACACACTGTCTTTCACACAAATGTAGCTACAGTGGTACCTTGGGTTACATACGCTTCAGGTTACATACGCTTCAGGTTACAGACTCTGCTAACCCAGAAATAGTGCTTCAGGTTAAGAACTTTGCTTCAGGATGAGAACAGAAATTGTGTTCCGGCAGCGTGGTGGCAGAGGGAGGCCCCATTAGCTAGAGTGGTGCTTCAGGTTAAGAACAGATTCAGGTTAAGTAGGGACCCCCGGAATGAATTAAGTACTTAACCTGAGGTACCACTGCATGCTGCTTTGGAGAGTCAAAATTTGCTTGGAATAGTGTGCTAAATGAAATTTCAGTATCTAAATCTCTGGCACTCGGGGGCGGGGGGCGGGGAGAGCAGTGCATCTTAATGCCAAATGTGTGCTATGTGTTTATGGCTATTCAGCATAAAGGAAAGACACTCAACATGATACTATTTATTTCTAGTATACTTGAACTGAGTCCTGACATTAAATAGAAGTTCCAAGGTTAGGGTTACCATCCTAAATACATTTACCAGGGCATAAGCCATAGTGAAGATAACTGGACTTACTTCTGAGTAAAAATGCATAAGACGGTACTATGACTCCTAATGAGTGAACTCTGGCTCAGGTGAAACCTGTAAACCATATACAAACAGAGAAAGGAACCATTTGTGATTTCATTATGAAAATATCTAAATGTCATTTTCTGATTTTATTTGAATATCAAGTATACACTTAAAGAGGATAAGAATTAGAGAGCTATCTCAATCATTTTCAGAAGCAACATTCCATCTGGCAATCACAGAAATGCCTTAATGAGGGGGAAGGACAACAAGTTTTTTTTAATAAAAAAATAGAATATTCATAAATATCATTTTGGATCATCTTAGCTTTATTAAGATGGAAGAAGTATGTTTCATTTTGGCCAGTATCACAATGATATTAAGTGGCCACTAGTGAAGAAAAAGAGAACACCATTATGATGTGCCATAACTGCAAGTATAATTGTAAATATTTTGCTTGCAAGTTAGTATAAAAGCAAGATAAAATAAAACAAAATAATGATTATTAATATTAGTCATAGTAGCTGTAATACTAGTAGCAGGTGAATTCATTTTGAAGAAGGAAAAGTTATTTCTGTATTACTAAATTCTTCAGATACAACTGAAAATAAAAAATACAGGATCTGTGCTCTTATGTCAAATTAAATAGAGTGTTGCATTACTAACATGACTGCAAAAGGAAGAGAATGTACAGGAAAAGTATAATTTAATTATCATGAAATGTCTAATTTTAAGGAAAACAAAGGCGGTGCTGACTTCAAGGTATGTGAAGAAAGTAATGAACAAACTGGAAAATTGAGGCAAACTGTTGCCTTGCTTTACTTTCTCCCACCTTCACTCCACCCCCCAAATAAATTAAATAAACCAAGGTTCAATCCTTGGACACTATGTCTGTCTAATAAAACAGGCATAGCATTGCGCTGCATGGAACCAGTCGCTCTTGGATAAACATGTTGTTGTTGTTTAGTTGTTTAGTCATGTCCGACCCCATGACCCCATGGACCAGGGCATGCCAGGCACTCCTGTCTTCTACTGCCTCCCGCAGTTTGGTCAAACTCATGTTAGTAGCTTCGAGAACACTGTCCAACCATCTCGTCCTCTGTCATTCCCTTCTCCTTGTGCCCTCAATCTTCCCCAACATCAGGGTCTTTTGCAAGGAGTCTTCTCTTCTCACGAGGTGGCCAAAGTATTGGAGCCTCAGCTTCAGGATCTGTCCTTCCAGTGAGCACTCAGAGCTGATTTCCTTCAGAATGGATAAGTTTGATCTTTTTGCAGTCCATGGGACTCTCAAGAGTCTCATCCAGCACCATAATTCAAATGCATCAATTCTTAAGCGATCAGCCTTCTTCATGGTCCAGCTCTGACTTCCATACATTACTACTGGGAAAACCATAGACTGATTAATAACATGATTGACAAAGGATAGCCAATTTTCAGGGTTTGTTAATCTGCTCTTGTATATTTGTCAAAGGGAAATGAATCCAGATCAACTCACAGTATTTTTGGATTTACAAAGAGGAAGCCAGTAGTTTCTAAACTAAGTATGCAAAACATCAGATATATACTATGATATATAATATTACATCTGAACAAACATGTATATCATTGACTTAACTGTAGCCCAGCAACACCCTCTAAGCCAAGTCTACTAATTTATTCATTTTTTTATGTCAGCTCTTATAAGTCACGTTTCCATCCCAAAAGCATACAATTGTTATAACACATTTTGTGTGTGCTTTGTGATAGCTAATTCACAGTTCCTATTAGACATTACAGCCATCAAAGCAGTTTCCATGTAGGAATAGTGTTTTCCTATAATACAGCTATGTCGGCGTGGGACACAGGGAACACACGCTATCCAAATCAGAATAAACAATGCAAAAAAATGCACGCAACGTAACCATATCAACTTGGAAATAAATCCCATCAGCTCCAGTAGGTCAAAGGAGTTGTGCTTGGATTTTCTACCTACATTTGGGATAAGTTCATAGGCATGCACTTTAGCTGTGTGAGAGAAAGCCAAGATTTTGCAACTCTGCTGCACATTAGTGTTACTACCAAAGATGCCTGCTAAAATATAGCTCCACATCCACAAAAACTGTACAGAATATTTTTACTTCGTGCCATTAAAGGTGCTAAATTATTTAATTTTGAGATATCAATGCTTATTAAAATCTCTCACAACTTAACACACCTTGCACGGCTAATTGTCTGCAGACTGCTGGCTAATAAATTATGTTTGACTTCATTTTTTTCCCCTCAAGCAATGCAATTAAAAAGATCCTTAATCAAAGTTAGTATAAATACATCCATACTTATTTAGAGTTATAAGGGGGGGATGCCTCTTTCTTTTCAGACATCATTAACAAGTGATGAAGAGAGGGGAAGGAGGACTAGTGAATTTATATTAAAGCACTGATGTATATAACCTGTGGTTTTCCATATGTTGTTGGACTCAGCTGTAGTCCTTGTGGACAATGGTGCAGTATAATGGCATTTATGGTCTACCAACATCTGGAGGGCCATCGATTTCTCACCCATGTATGAACTCATTTTTCTTACGTGACAGGCAGTCCCAGACAGATCCTCAGTACTCTACCTTACTACCATTACTTCAAGCACTCTCGACCCTCTTTCATATCCCTTCTGCACTCCTCTGCTGCAACCCTGAACAACTCTAGATCATTTCACTGGTACATACACTAAATTTCCCCCTGTTGTTGGGCATTCCTTGACCAGATAGTGGAGCATTTATGTGTAGGGTGGAGGTAGACTATCTAATGATATGATTGGCAACAGAGGTGCCAACTTGAATAAAATATTCGGGGGGCCCAGGTAAGCGCCGCTCAGCATCATCGATCAGAAGACACAGCACACACACACCGTGTGAGTGGCAATGCCCATCAACTTTGTGGGGACCAGCTCCCTCAAATATTTAATGGGGGATGGACAAAAGCACCCCAGCCCCTTGGAGTTGATTCTTATGATTGGCAACAACTTTTAAACCTTTCACTGCGTCATGTAAGGGTTAGTGGTGTATCAGCTAATGAGCTTCATTTTCAGCAGTCATGAAGCTAGTACCTTTGATATTTTTCATAGCTGTTCAGCTAGCTGTGCCTCTATGTCACATTGATAAACATTCAGATAAATACTTTAAAAAAACCCAAAAATTATATGTTAACACACAACTAAAGCATATTAAAAAATAAAATACAGTGGATTTGGGAAGCTATGGCCCTTAATTTGTTGAGTAGTGATGTTGTTCACCACTGACCAATGGTCATGCTGGCTCAGGCCATTGGGAGCTGGAATCCAACAAAACCTGGAGAGCCACAGGGTTCCTAAACCTGTTATAAATGTAAAGTTATTAAAATGTCTAGTAAATATTACCATAAGTATATTTTTTTAACCTGAAACATCAATCCACATATTATACTTTAACAGTATAGGAGAGACATATTTCTACTTACAGCCTAATCTTTTTATAGGTCACACTGCACTTAATTTGGGCTCATATTTCCTGGTAAAGTGTGCTAAAGACTACAGCTTTAATTTCATTAAATTCATGACCCTTTGTGACATATTTACAGAACGGTAGCCACTGTTCTTTTGCCAATCTTCAGCCACTGTCTTGTAGGGAAATGGTCATATTTGTGTCATACAAGCTGACCAACAATTGACTAATCCTAAAGGTGGTGAAGGATTTTTTAAGGGTTTTCACTAAATCAACCCACGAAAGTTATTTTTGAGACTATATGTCATTGTGAATATATCTATGTGGCACAAGCAATAATAACTCAAAAATTATACCTTAGTGAACATAAGTGTAAGATGACAACTGGGACACTTGAAGCTCCATTAGTTCCATGTTTATTGGAGAACAATCATACAGCTGAGGATTTTAAGATGCTGCAGTTGAGCAAGTTCATATATCAACACAGAAGGGACAAGAGCCATCCATCCATCCATCCATCCACCCATCCATCCATCAATCTCTTTTTCATCCCATCTTTCATCCAAGGAGCTCAAGGGTGGCATATATGGTTTCACCCCTCTCCATTTTATCCACACAACAAACCTGCTTACTTTCTGGGTGAGAAGCGTATGGGATTTAAATAGTTGTCCCTAATGGCCAAATGAATTTCACAGTATTTCTGACATAAAGTTAATTTTATAATGTCTGCTTCCACTTTGGATATATGTTTGAATCCAAAATGGCACACACACACACCGCTATGCATTAGTGATGAATTTATATTAAATGGTCCGCACACCACCCTACTTTATCAGTTGCTCTGTGATGTTTCTCCAATGTTACCACATTATTTCTGTCTGGAAGGACATCCTTGGGGCTTATCCACACTTAGCTTTTGCACCATGCTTTCCAGGCACACTTCCACACTTAAAAGCTCTGTGTCCAAGCGTGTGTGTGTGTGCTTGCCACAGAGCTTTCTCCACAAAAGTCTGTGTTTTAGTGCTCACTTGGAGCAAATTACAATTTGGGTTCTTTGTGGGTTGCTGTTTGCGTGACCCGGCCATGACAGCCCCAGCCCCCAGGAATCATAAGAAAGGAATAAAGACTCTGACAATGTGTTATGGAATTAAATTAGGCCACAACTTTATTAAACTTCTGAATGTAGGAAGACCTTGGCTTAGGCCTTGGGCATGTATCTCTCCCAGCCCCCCAGCCCGGGGAACTGGGGAACATCAGGGTAAATGGGATATGGGGGTGCACTGTGAGATGTATGTGTAACACGCAGCCCAGCCCATATCCCCACACATAGGGTAGTTCACTGGCAGCCCATTATGTAACCCCTTTTAACAGGGGACCCTGGAAGAAGAAGAGGAGTTTGGAATTGATATCCCACTTTATCACTAGCCTAAGGAGTCTCAAAGCGGCTAACAATCTCTTTTCCCTTCCTCTCCCACAACAAATACTCTGTGAGGTGAGTGGGGCTGAGAGACTTCAGAGCAGTGTGACTAGCCCAAGGTCACCCAGCAGCTGCATGTGGAGGAGCGGGGAAGCGAACCCGGTTCACCAGATTACGAGTCTGCCGCTCTTAACCATTACACCACACTGGAATCGACAACACGGGGGGGGGGGAGGGTGAGTCGCCACTTCAGCCCCCGCTCCATTATAAGGAAGAAAAGACTAAAGGATTCTGCCCAAGGCCTTAAACTGCCAAAGTTGTGATGAATTGCTATGGGGAAGACAAAATCTGCAAATGCAGGAAAATTTCTACCCAGTCCTTCAACAGCAACCAGTCAAAGACCGTAGCAGCACCTGCTAAACAGGAAGAAAAAATTAACCTGCAAAAAGAAAACATTAAAGTAAGGGAGGGGAGGGAGGGTGAATCTCCTGAGCTGACTGCCTGGCTACTGTCAGCTCCACCCCCTATATATCATTGGGACTGGCCCCACCTCCCAGCAATGAAACTTAACTACTGAGGCTGGGTGTGAACCTCCAAATAATATCACTGAGAGGCACGCCAGTCCCTGTTTGCCATTAAGTTCCCTGGGAACTGTAGCACCACGCACAATCCCGTAAAGGGCACTCACAATGTAAAGTGTGAGTGCTCATTACTGCAATTTAGCTTTAAAGTGCAGGCTTTTGTTGGGAAGCAAAAAAAAAAAAAAAAAGAAAAGAAAAGAAAAGAAAAACAGATGCTTGGACATTTAAAGTGCAGGCTGTGCCTGGAAACAGGGAAGGAAAGTTAAGTGTGGATAAGCCCTTATACTATAGTATAAGCACAACATACTGTAAGTGGGGACGCGGGTGGCGCTGTGGGTAAAACCTCAGTGCCTAGGACTTGCTGATCGCATGGTCGGTGGTTCAAATCCCCGCGGCGGGGTGCGCTCCCATCGTTCGGTCCCAGCGCCTGCCAACCTAGCAATTCGAAAGCACCCCTGGGTGCAAGTAGATAAATAGGGACCACTTACCAGCGGGAAGGTAAACAGCGTTCCGTGTGCTGCACTGGCTTGCCAGATGCAGCTTGTCACGCTGGCCACGTGACCCGGAAGTGTCTGCGGACAGCGCTGGCTCCCGGCCTCTAGAGTGAGATGAGCGCACAACCCTAGAGTCTGTCAAGACTGGCCCGTACGGGCAAGGGTACCTTTACCTTTACCTTTACTGTAAGTGGGGCCATGAACAAAACTGGAATGTTTGTGGTATAAAAAGCATGAAAATTTCAACAGGAAGCTAGGAGATTGCAAAGAAAGCATTATGTCTGCCCTGAAACCTTTGTAGGTGTGAAAAATATTGAAAGTGGAGATTGCCTATAACTTCCCAGATACAATCATGCGTGCAGATCATTATGAATGCACAATAAAAAGTGTCCAGAGAAGAACTGTTGTGTGAGATTTCTTTCCTTGGGCTAGTAGAGTTACAATAGTACTTTAGACAGCTTGCTTTGTTTACTGAAGCACATTTGGGACCCAGTAAGTGTGAATAATTTTGTTTTGATGTCTTTTCATGTCACACAGTACAGGATGATGCAGAGAATTATGTATATCTTGTAGGAAGTAATTTTCCTCTAAGAGAAGATGGATCAAGTTGGAAGTATTATGTCTAACTTGGAAAAATTCAGAAAGGCTAGTGCACTTTATTGTTGAAGCTGATAAGAAAGTTTTTCCCTAAAGGACTTAGAATTGATTGTTCGCCTATAAGAATCTGAAAACAGCAGTTGAATCTGATGTTTATTGGTGAGCTGTAACTTTAACTATGTACATTTTTGTACATGGCTGAAAACTTATTCATGCACTGCAGGTACTGTCTTGAGAACTCTTTAGGGTGAACAGACAGGACTTAATTTAACTAACAAAGAAATAAATATTTGGATATAATTTGGGTCTCTTTATTTATTATGCAGACTATTGTTATAAGTCTATTGTTGCCAAACTCAACATTTGCCACTTGCCAGCCTCCTCCTCTCCTTCTGTATTAGGCTGTGAGTCAGCTATCTAAATTGCTAAGGTGATCTGCCTTAATCACCCATTACTTGTCACTCAGTGTTGGTGACTGAGTCAGGCAAAAGCTAATGGTATGCTCTGAACAGCAAGACTCCTTAACTATATCAAATGAAGGATATATGATATTGGTACTAGGGATGGAAAAGATCCGTCAGTTTCACTTCTTTCAGTCTTTCAATTTTCCAGTATTAAATCCAGTTCTTTAAAAAAAAAAAATCCCCATGAAAATTATTCCACAAGAGTTTTGCAAATTTCTCCCAACAAACAAATTTTTCTAGGCAGTTTTGACTAGTATACACATTTTTTGCAAGTAATTTTTCCTAATGCATTTCTGCAGGCCATTTTCACTAATATATTCATTTTTACACACACTTTTAACTAATTGGATGCAATTCTGTGAACATTGGTTACTTGCAGAACTGCATTTACAAAATCCGGGTATATGTGAATTTCAAAGGCTGGCCATGTTTCGGTTCTCATATTGTTTGTCTGAAATTGGTATGTCCAGCTTTAAATGTGAACTGAACTGAATTTATCCCCTATCCCTGTTTGGGACTTGAATGAGGTGGTGGTGTCCTGAATTGTTAGAGCACAGCAGACTTTTTCACCTAAGATAGCCTTCCGCTGAAGTGGTACAGGCCAAAATTCTACCAGCTCAGAATTCAGTCCTACACATGTCTAACCAGAAGCTAAGTCTTAACAGGGCTTAATTCCATGTCTGCAGGCTCAGTCCACTATCTAATTCGTCTGCATGAGTAGACCAGCTCTTGGAATTGAAATTGAGGATCATTTCTGCCTGAGATATTTTATGCACCTTTCAAACATCACTGTGAAAACCATCTCTCAGATATGAATACAGTGGGCTTCTAAATGGTTCTTGAAGTGAATTGTGCTTGTTCTCATGATCATGCACTATGATTAAACCACTCAAACAACACACAATGTTGTGTAGCCTTTCACATTTGCGTGGACAGGCGGAGACACCCCCAAACCCAGGTGACCCCCGGGTGGAATAATGACACCTGACAACGTGTTATGGGATTAAAATTGGCCACAACTTTATTAAACTTTCAGATGTAGGAAAACCTTGGCACAGGCATTGGGCGTTTATCCCTCCCAGTCCCCGGCCGGGGATCTGGGGAGCATCAGGGTTATCCAAAGTGTGTGGGGATTGGGCTGACTCTGAAGAACATCTGTTCAAGTAGAGAGACCGTGCCCCATTTCGCCGCATCATAGGGGAGAACACTGACAACCCATTGGCATATGGCCAATGCCTCCCCTCAAAATACCCCTTTAATGGGGAACCCTGGGATTGCCGTCACAGGGGGGGTCATGGGTCACCGCTTCACCCCCCCCCCCATTGAGGGAAGATAGACTAAAGGATTCCGCCCAAGGCCTAAAAACCGCCAAAGTTGTGATGTTTTGCTACGGGGAAGGCGAAACCTGCCAATGCAGGGAAATTTCTTCCCGGTCCTTCAATGGCAACCATCAAAGACCTCAGCAGTCCCCACAGAGCTGTAAAGAAGAAGGTTAAACTGCAAAAGGAATCCATAAACTGAGGGAGGGCAGGGTGGGGGAAGTTCTGGAGCCAACTGAGGACTAACAGGTAAGTTACACCCTCTATTATGAGTGTGGGGTGGTCCTAACTCTACCTGGCCAACCCCCTTAGCAACACCCCCCCTCCCAGCTGGGATTGGCTAATTGTGGAGGCTAGGCAGGAACCTCCAGGTATCCAGCTTGGGGAAGGGGAGCCAAGCCAGCTACCTTGCTGGGAGTCTCGTAGTCCCGGGGGAGTTGCATGCGACCACACAAAAGCCCCCCCCCCAGTTAATGTGGGGAGCAGTCATTGTTGTCCTTTGGCATGAAAGGACTGTGACACTGTATTATCAATATGCTTGATTACCTTTCCCTACTATGTTTTATAACCATTTCTAGGAAGCACTCCTAATATGAAATAATTAGTTTTGAAGGCACAGCAATAATTTTCTTTCCAGGCTGCCCTCATCAGTTCCACTTGGCAGATAATGACCACTGACATGAGTAATTGTTCAATGCATGATTTTGGTTACATGGTCCTGAAATAAGTTTGCTACAAGAAGGCTAAAAAACATAAAATATAGGATTCATCTTCTGATATATCTCCTTCCACTCTGTTTATTAGCCAGTTATTGGGGTGGGGAGAGAATCATATAAACCACAGCTACTCAGCTGCTTACTGCATCAAAGGCAATTTGGTCAATTTAACACACTGTCGGGCTGATTTGAATGCATTTCATTTGACTGAACCCAAGAAGTATCACACTAGGGCCAGAATTCTTGAATGAATGAGCTTCTCCAGTCACTTCAGTGGAGGGGAAATCTCCCTATGAATGTCCCTTTGCACTTGCAGAGCTATTGAAGTAAGTGGGGAAGACTTTGGGGAAGGGATCAGCTGTGTTCCTGTCCCTTCCAGGAATTATATAAAGCTGCTTTTATACACAATCAGACCAGTGGCCCATCTAGCTCAGTATGGTCTACACAAGGGGTCACCAATGTGGTGCTCTCCAGAGGTTGTGGACTAAAGCATCCATCACCCTATATCGCTGGTCTTGCTGGCAAGGGACTTGTAGTCCACATCATCTGAAGGGCACCATGTTGCCAACCCTGGATCTACAGGAAAAGGTAGCAGGCATCCAGTTTTTCCCAGGTTTACCTGGAAGTTCTAAAGCTGAACCTGGGATCACCTGTGCACAAAATTGCCCTTTGACGATTTTGCTGGATTACGTTAAACATTAACTTGGGCTACTGCTTGATCTGCCTTTAAAGAATCGGGGGGGGGGGGGCTTCTCTCTCAGGTGTCCCCTGGAAGCAGCCACTCCATCAGGTGGCAGCAAAGGAAGAGATGGGAAGCAGGGCCTTTCCTGAACCAACAAGTTCCTCTGACAACTGTCTACCAGCCATTTCATCAGGCTGTAGTGCAGTACTGTAAGAGGAGCAAATTAGAGACACACCATTGGCTCTGCTGATACAATAGCCACATTTGGCTCCTATTCCCTCTGAACTCTTTCCATTCTGGAAGGCCTGTAGTGGAACTGCTATGTATTGTTAAAAATGCTGGTTTTCCTTCCTCCCCTATCCCCTTTTCCTTTTGTGTTATCATTATCTTTTTTTTAAGATAGTAGCTAGGGACTGCCTTGTTTTTATTTATTATAACTAAGCCACTCTAGTAGCCTTTCAGCAGAAGACTGGGGTTAAGATGCTTCATGACATTAGTCCTGTTAAGTTGTGGGCGAACATATCAGATGACACAGTGATTCTTCAAACTGCTCTTGTTTATTCAGAGGCCAGAACAGAACTGAACTGAGGAGCTCAGTCAGCCTGCTTATATAGAGCTCCAGAACAACGTAACTGTAGCAACTTTCTAAAACTATCCAATCACTGAACATCACTTTCAATCCTTCATTTGCATACAAACTATCCAATCACTGAATGTCACTTTCGATCCTTCATTTGCATAACTATCTACAGTATCCCCCTGCTGGCCCAGGGTAAGAACTTCAGTACATAACAAGTCCAGTGATATTTTTCTGACTAGCAGAGTCCCTGAAGAGGCCTTTTCCCCTTTAGCTGGAAATATCAAGGATTAAACCCAGATTTTTCTGTGTAGGAAACATGTGCCCGGCTGCTACATGGTCATCCTTTACTGCTCAATAGTAATTCAACCTCCCCCGCCACCTTTTAATTTGAATATTATTGGGCAGGGAAAGCCAGGTTCAAAACAGCAGATACAACCACAAGACAATAGAATGAGAAGATAAAATCTTTTTCAGCACAACAATAAGAAAAGCCAATAAAGCTTATGCATAGTACTGCTGTCAGAACCATTTTGACTTCCCACCCACCTTCCCCTTTAAACTAACATCCCACTCAACCGGCACAGTTGTAAAGTGAATTTAATATAAGCATATGCAGTTGATCACAGTAAATAAATGCTTTTATTTACTGGCTTTAGAACTGTTTGTGCGTGTGAGAGAGTGTGAGCATCAAATATGAAATGAATAAGAGCCAAGCTTCAAGAGCATTTTATCCTCTCTCTTTTTTTTTATTCTTCAGCCAGCCAAGTTTGTTCTATTAACTTGCCTGTGATTGCAAAATACCAAAATCTATATAGCCAGTGGGTTGATGTTGGCACTGTAGGTGATTTTCAACACTGAACAATACTTAATTTAGCAGCTGCAGGTAGATATCTAATTAAGCCTTCAGGTGTCAAAAAGGGAACCTTCCAGTCCCCATTACAAAAAAATCATCTGAGGGTGAACTTCATGCCAAGTGATTTCCTCAATCAGTCCTACTCTTTCTTTTAAAAGAGCTGGTATATAGGTGCAAAGACTCCCACAATACAACTTTTCCTCAGAAACAGGACCAGAAACAGTCTTAAGGATTTGTTTAATCTGGGATGGCATACACTATTCTACTAAAACACAGGACAGTGTTTCTATGGGGGAGGCAAGTGGGTCATGCTACCTCACTTTGTGTCCACCATTGCTCCCAACTTGGACCTTCCCCAATGCTGAGCATGTCTTGCATAGGGCAGTTTCCTAAATGGAACCTGGCTGGAACCAGGTTTTGAGAAATAGGGCCACAACAGTGGGCTCTTTTTTGTGTTTGTGTGTACCTCAACATCTGCATTACTCACCTTGCTAATAACAGTGTACATAAATTAACATATGCAAACAATTAGGAAGAAGCAAAGGCTTCAGACAAATGAGCTGCAGACAACCACAGAGCATGGCTTATTACATCCAATTCTGCAAGGAAATCACCCTTGTTTAAAGCTCTGGTCCATTTGATGTACAAGATTTTTGCTGAAGCTGGTCTTCTAAGAGTTCTCATGGGCACTAATAGGCTGAGAGATGCCTTTTGAAGTGCCCATTTTATAGCAGCAACACTCTCTGTTCACAAGTCAAGGTGTTCTAAAAAGACTGCTAGAAACTCCAGGCACACATTCCTTCTTTCTCTCTTATAGCCCAATTGACAGACCCTTTTTATGATCTCAGCTTCTTAATGTTGCGGAACATCATTTGCCAGTAACTTTTTGTGTGTGTGGTACATCTGCCCTCAGTTCCCTCCTCCCACTTGTGTTCCCTCCCTAAAACTCTTTCAACCCTGCATGCACATTTCAAAGCAATTCTTCTTACATCTTGTATGTATCTCTTTGAGGCAGTCATAAATGGAGTGACCTAGAGGTTTTGTGGTTCACTGAAAATCTTTGGATGGGCTGGCGAGCTCCTTCATGTCCTCTGATAAAATAAAAAGGTGCTGTCCAGAGTCAGCCGCAGAAGGTCACCTGTCAGCAATTGTTATGAGCTGCATAAAAAATTGGAAGCATGTAATTCTTTTATCTCCTGCAGAAGGTTTGACAGCACAGGTGAATTCTCTGTTAGGTAATTCATTGCCTTTTGCTGGAAACACCAACGACAAAGGCCCAGGAGATGTAGAAAATAGCATCTCATGTAATTTGAATGCTTTTAAGAAGAAGGCAGGTTATGAGAAGCTTTTACTTCCAAAAGTTCCAGTCAATAAATCAGGCCCCATGAATACTGCATATAAAAAGATGCAATGCTCTAGGGATAATTCAGGTGCTCAGGACAGAGGACGGGCAAGTATTTGGGGGCAGGAGTTCAATAAACAAGCAGGCAGAAATCCAAAGTTGGCAGGTTGAAGGTCTAGTTGCAAAGCAGTCTCTATCAGTAATAAATGCTCAGGCTGAGTGAAGTCAGAAGGTCTGGAAAGTTTTTAACAGGTTGACTTGCAAGGCCAGGAACTGTGGTGTTAGAACTGTCCCAGTTAGAACTGTCTGTAACACCTTCATGTATCCAGCCAATCCAAAGGGACAAGGTGCTAAAGAGGGTGGCTGCACTTCAGCATCAGACTCTCGTGGAGGATACTGATTATCTAGATCTATTTCAGTCTGGATTCAAATCCAGTTTGGGCACAGAATCAGCCTTGATCACTCTGCTTAGTTTCCCAGTGGCGCTTGATGCCATCAAACATGGTATCATCCTAGAACATCTCTGTTGGCTGAGAGTCGGAGTCACTGTGTTCCACTCCTATCTATGGGGGCCATCTCAAGAAGATCAGGGAACCATTTTGTCCCAAACATCATTCAAAATTTATATGAACCCATTGAGAGGGAAGTCATTAGGGGATTTGAGGTATGGCGACTTCAATGTGCTGATACTAACCAGCTCTGTCCAGCAACCTTTTCTCAGAATGGTCAACAAGATGTCTATGGAAAGCCATTGGCATATTGTGCAATACCATGTTCTAGTGCAATATCCTGTTCTAGTGCAATATCCTGTTCTTGCAGTGGTCCAACACATGTCTATGGGAAGCCCCCCCCCCCCCCGAAAGGACCTGAGCACAACAGCATTCCTCCCACTTGTGATTCCCAACAGCTGGCATCCACAGGCATACTGCCTCTCCCAATGGAGGTAGAACATAGTTTGCATGGTTAGTACAATTAATAGTCTTCTCCTCCATGGGTTTTGCTGGCAGAAGTTGTCATATGAATCCTCTGGGACCAGTAGGATGGGGCAAGGGAGGTGGGCCCTGTCATCCATTGGTGGCAAATACAGAGTTTATCTCCTTTCCATGTAACTGGGCATCATATCACATCTTGTGGCAGTGAATTATGTAAGTTAATTATACAATGCATTAGGATGTACTTTATTTTATCTATCCTGAAGCTATGACTAGTCAATATAATTTGACAGCTGATTGTTGATACAGTGCTGCGCAGGAGGGAGGAAAAGAATAGATTCATTGTCTCCACACCAGTTATAATTTAACGAACTCTCTATCACATGTCCCTTTAGTTACCCACACGGAAGATAAAATAAAAATTCAATGCTTAAGACTTTCCTTGTAGGGAAGGTACTCCAGCTGTTTGATCATTTTGCTTGCCTTTTCCATCACAAAATGTGCACAGTTGGTGATCAAAATCAGCTTAAAATATATTATTTTGACTTAACGCTGCAGTGGATTAGGCTGTAAAACACCATCCCCGGAGGCTATAAATGAGGTGCCATTTACTGGAACTGAATAAAAGGGCTGGCAAGGTTTGAGTTTATTATTATGAAAGTATTGATTGTGCAACACACAGTCTTCTTGGGATTCACTTCAAAGCATAAATTATATGGAAGAGAAATTAGGAGCAAGACCAAAAAAAGAAGGATGGAGTAGTGGAGGGCTGGCAAATCAATGTTTCTGGGCTCCATCTTCCATCAGCCCCAGAAGGTGGAGTCTGGCAGCATCTGAAGAACCACAAAGTCCCCGTCCCTAAAGTTGAGGTACTGAAAGTTTGAGACTAGGCTTCAAGCTAATTTATGCTTGAAGCTAATTCATTCTTGTGTTCTATTGCATCTGACCCACAAGTACAGTATACACACATAATTTAGGACTATGTTTTGAGAACATCCCTCGAAAAGAAAAGAAATCATATATAGCTATTCTAGTCTTCAGAGGGAAGGTGGTCATTAATTTTTGGCAGAATGGCACCACTTAGCTATAAGAGGGAGACATCAGTGGGCTTCCAGGGTAGGGAGCAGACATCAGGATCACACACACACACACACACACACACACACACACTATATGGGCAGAACACCTCTACAATCAGCCCAATAGAATGGAAAGAAATACAGAGCATTCTGCACTGTGTTCTACGAAGCTCACTAGGTGACCTTGGATAAATCATTGACTCTCAACCTAGCCAACCTCACAGGGTTGTTGTGAGAATTAAACAAAGGTGTGCACCATCTTGATAACCTTGGAGGAAAACTGGGATACATGAAAAATAAATTGTTGCAGGTCCCATTTCTAGACATGTAAACCTTGCAAAAACTTAAACTGGCCTTAATCTCGGACACAGAAATCAAAGGGAAAAGTAAAGTCTTTTCAGCACTTCAGAAAGACATTCCAGTTCATTGCCATCCCCATGGGCATGCTGCCTCAGGCAGATTTGACACATATGCATAGAAACATGCAGATGCTCCTGCCACATGGTATATCTAGACATTTAAAATCACAGCTTTGTGTGGCGGTGCTATTCATGCTTGCTGGAGCAAAAGGGGAACGTCCCGTCTGTGTTTCACTGTGAATTTCCCCACCAAAATTATTGATGCAGAAATGGTACAACAAGGCAACTTATTTCTGCCACGTATGACAGTGCTATAAGCCTTCCAGCGGCCAAAACAGCTACTGTTCTTGTCTCTTCTTTCTCTGCCCTATGTGATAAGAGATTCAATCTATAGGCAGTTATTGTTGTAATGGAGATACTATGTCAGGTGAAATTAACAAATAAAAGTACACACATATAGAACAGATAGTAATATGCACACAAATGTAAAATAAGTTGTCATCCCTCGCGGAGTACTAAATACTAGGTAGTTAAAGACAGGTTCTGCCTTAGAGATCTCCTGAAACATTGGTTTCTTTAAATAATAATAATATTTTTTATTAAAGATTTTCATGGTTGCTGGAGAGGCTGTTCCTCTACAGGCACGTTATCTCCATATGTGGTGGGATTGTCCCTGAATCCAAACCTTTTGGACAGCAGTCCTACAAGAAATATGTAAAATAACTGAACAGGTATTGGAACCCGCCCCAGAACTGACCCTATTGAATATTTTCCAAGACAGTAATGCTCACTCACACTATAAAGAGCTGAAGTATTGGTTTCTGAACGTTAGTGAAATGAGTCCACTAGCCAAATATTGGTTGAATTGCTGTGGTGACATGGAATGTTCATGAACCTCCTAGGTGCCAAAACTTTAGGAGAGAGGAAAAACAAACAAAGGTTTGTGAGCCTTCTATGGGAAGAGTGATGGTCTAGGTCTCTTAGAAATTTGGGTCTGTCTGATAAGAGTCTGGTTATGAGAGGTGAACAGACTATCAGATGCTCTCTGTGCACCTAATGTGGCAAAAGGACTTCCTAAGAGGATCAGGACTTCCACAGGACTGAACATTTGCTGATGTGATAGGACAAGTGTGTGTGTGTGTGTGTGTGTGTGTGTGTGTGTGCATGTATAAAACCACTAATGACATAGGCAGAAGGTCACAGACATGAGCATTAAGACAAGGGCTCAAAGACACAGCCCATGTGAAGAACAGCAAGACACAACATGGGAAGAAGTGATTTAGGGTGATTTAAGGTGTCTCTTACATTCTAAACATAATCCCATAGTGGTTGGAACCTTGTGAGCAGATGTATTATAGTGGAACCTTGGCATCAAAGTTACTGTACTAGTACAATACAGTTGTTTTGCAATTGTTTTTTGTTGAATAAATCTGAATTTTACCTTTTCTCATTTGTGGTCTGGATTCCTATTCCTAATTGTGTGGTCTGGTTAGCTGCTAACCTGAGTTATGTTAGTGCTTATAAGGAATGTAGAGAAATTAAGGCACATTGTGCAGTAATGAGAGGTGGATGATCAGTTACAATGAGTTATAGTATTCATGGAACAAACAGAAAAGGGACTACATTGAGTTGCTGAAAAATCTCCATTAAACACATACACTTCAGAGAACAGAAGCAGAAGGGAAGAAAGGACTGGTTTGAGTCCCCAACTCTAGTGTATTAGAAAGAAGTGAATTAACCAACTTCAAGGGCCACATATACATTTTCTTCTCATTGCCTTCCCACTGACAGCAGCAGAATACTATGGCCTTCTTTCATCTTGCATTTCAAATCATCCCCACGGGATTGGTCTTGATGCTTGAGAGATCACTTCTCTCCTTTGAAATCTCAACTTCAGATAAAAAGGTACATTTCACCGTAGTCACATCTAATTGAAATTCTCTCATTTTTGACCTTGCAGAAAACATAATGCAGCTATTGTAGGATGAGGCAATATGACTTTAAGATACTTCAGAGTTAATCCACATTGCAATGCTGATGTACCCACCTGGAATTTTGAAGGGAGGTGAAACCTCTTACACATGGGAGTCGGGGGGATGACCAGAATGAGATTATTGTTTATAGTCACATGTTATTCTCTCACCTCACCTTCCCATATTTCCTGTAAATAAAAAACTAATTGTTGGATCTTCCTCAATCTGGCTTCACTTGTTATTCAACAGACACACTACCATTCTAAAAACATGGCCTATCTATTCCATACAAGCATGGAGAACACAGCCATACTTCTGGACTCACGTCTAGGATCCTGCACATTGCTGGCCTTATTCCTTTGATGTATACACATCTACAAGTGTGACATATAGAAATGTCTCAGATGCAATCTGCATATGCAGATCAGGATCACAAATGGTGCATAATTATCATACCCTCCAACATTTCTCCAATGAAAATATGGACAGCCTATTCCATACCCTCCAACATATCTCCAATGAAAATAGGGACATCTTAAGGAAAAGTAGGACATTCTGTTGTTGTTGTTTGTCATTTAGTCGTGTCCGACTCTTCGTGACCCCAGGGACCAGAGCACGCCAGGCACTCCTGTCTTCCACTGCCTCCCACAGTTTGGTCAAACTCATGCTGGTAGCTTCGAGAACACTAGGACATTCTAGGATCAAATAAAAAACCAGGGTGGCTTCTGTAAAGTTGGGACTGTCCCTGGAAAATAGGGACCCTTGGGGGATCTGGTCCAATATTTCAAATATAAGCTCTGATATGGGAGGTATTTCTCAGATCTTAGCAGCGTTTTTAAAAAATAATATTTCAATAATTTTCCAGAAATAACAAACATTCAGTAACAATATATATTCATGTCCAAATATTTTTTAAAAATGACTTCCCCCTAAACTAGTGATGGCCAAACTTGGCCCTCCAGCTGCTTTGGGACTACAATTCCCATCATCCCTGACCACTGGTCCTGTTAGCTAGGGATGCCATAAACCCTTCCTTGGTTACATTGTGTTTCTTCACACCGCATGTCCTCTGTAGTTTGAAAGTAATTATTTTTTATTTTTTATCTTATTCATAATCACATTACAACTACTTCAAAATCATGTCAATTGACCTTTGTACAATGCTTCTGTATACAGTGGTACCTCGGGTTAAGTACTTAATTCGTTCCAGAGGTCCGTTCTTAATCTGAAACTGCTCTTAACCTGAAGCACCACTTTAGCTAATGGGGCCTCCTGCTGCCGCTGCGCCACCAAAGCACAATTTCTGTTCTCATCCTGAAGCAAAGTTCTTAACCTGAAGCACTATTTCTGGGTTAGCGGAGTCTGTAACCTGAAGCGTATGTAACCTGAGGTACCACTGTATATGCAGTAAAGTCCTTCCATTCTTCTTTAACTTTCTTGTCATCTCTTCTTTTTAGTTTTAATATCAATTTAGCCATTTCAGCAAGATCATAGCATCATTCTTTCTTGTTTTCCAGGAAATCCCATGGGTATTTGATCCAAGCAGGAACCCCCAAGTATACATTGAAATTTTGCTCTTCACAGACCCCCAAATACTTGAGAAATTTCTGTTGTCTCATCAAAACCACTTTTGCTTCTCTCAAAATGCCTCGCTTGCTTCGCCTGAGGAAACCCTCCAAATCTGACTCAGAATTTCACACTAGGTAAAATTTGGTGACTGCTTAACATTTCTGCAAAGAATGACTACCAGTGACATGTGCATGATATGTAGCAGTATCACTTCAGTAATACATAGATGTCCTCATTAAAATATTTAATAAAAAGTGCATGGTACTATTCATGACGTTCCATTCTTTCAAAGGTTTGCTGATGGATTTGCACTGTGTTTATGACATAAATGATCCATTTACTGTATGTTATAATGACCGCTCCCCGCTTAAAACGGGGGGCGCCCTTTGCGTGGACGCGTGCAGCCCCTGGATCTGGAGTGGCTCCAACAGCATAGCATTGGCTTTGCCTTCCCTCAGGTGGGATACCTGGAGGTCTCCGCCTACCTCAGTCAGTTGTCCAATCCCACCTGGGGGAAGCGTTGCCAAGGAGACCAGGCCAGGTAGGGGAGGGATTACCTGGCCACACAATAGAGGGAGGATCTTACCTGGGAATTCTCACTTGGCTCCAGAGCTTCTCCCACCCTACCCACCCTCAGTTATTGTCTTATTTTGCAGGTTAATTTTTCCTCACAGGTTTTGCAGGTTAACTTTTCTTCACAGGTATGCGGGCGCTGCTACGTTAAGGTCGCTGTTAAAGGGCCGGAAAGGAATTTCCCTGCATTGGCAGGTTTCGCCTTTCCCGTAGCAAAACGTCACAACTTTGGCGGTATCAGGCCTTGGGCGGAATCCTTTCGTCCAACTTCCACTTTGCAGCGGCGATACCAGGGTTCCCCGTTAAAGGGGTTTTCAGAAGGGAGGCTTTGACCGTATGCCGAAAGGTCGTCATTGCTCTCCCCTGCGGCGGTGGCATTACAGGGGCGGCTATCTCTGCTTGAACATATGTTCTCCAGAGCCGGCCCACCCCCCCACCCCACCCCCCCACACACTGGATAACCCTGATGCTCCCTAGGTCCACGGCTGGGGACTGGGGACTGGGGACGGAGAACGCCTAGTGCCTGAGCCAAGGTCTACCCATATTTGAAATTTAATAAAGTTGTGGCCAATTTAATCCCATAGCACGTTGTCTTGAGTTGTTATTCCACATGACGGGGGGACTGCGCGGGATCTGGGGACTCTGCCTGTCCATGCAAAGGGAAAGAAAAGTACACCTAAAATGGATTGAATGCAGAGTGTCAGAGTATGGTGGAACAATTAGTGGCTTCTTTAGGTTAGAGACCATAGAAAAAAATATTCTCATTAAATCGAGATGACATGAACTTGGAAATGTGACAACTGAGTCTGCCTTGACACCTTATTTTTGTCCACCGTGATATTGAAAGCAGAGTTCCCAGAGAGCTTCGCAGATCTGCAGGAAAAGTTTAATGTCAGTACATCATTTGATAGGTAGTCATGGAGATCACACAAAGCCATACCACTGAGATTTAATCTTGCTCTGATTTAATCGTGTGCTAGTCTAATTTCAAACAGCAGCATTTCTGTATAGCCTGAAGTCTTGGAATGGCTGATAAAAAGGAAATGATCATCAGCCATATATTACAATAGTAAACAGCTGCTCTGATGGAGGCTTGAATCCAAGATTATGTAGCTGTTGTGGGATGAAGACAATGCATTTGGATAAAGTATTGTTAAGATGATATGAAGGTGATTTTTTTTAGTGATAGGCATTAGCTCATTTTTTCTTAAGTGTATGAGCAAAGGACCATCAAACCAATAAAAGCGTATGAATGACAGAACTGGGACTCCCCTTTATATTCTCCAGACTTGCTCATCAGATTTCATCTACTCAGAAATGTTTCTGAAGCCCCAAAAGAACAGCAGTACCCTGCATAAGCCGGCTGGCAGAGGGGATCAATACTCTCAAGACCTAATGCAATAGCTCAGTGGACGGCAAGGCACAACATAAATTTAAGTTAAATTAAGTATTTGTTTTAGGAGAGCATGACTATCCTTCATCCATACTTATGATGTGAGGAGATAGCCATGATTAACTTCAAACGCTAGGAAACCTTGGAAGGTGAATTCAATCCACCACATACTGACACTTTTATTGAGGTTTTGCAGTTGTCTATGCTATGGGATAACCACAAAACAATGAACAGAGTGGTGATACAATGACTACTGCAACTGACACAAGATAAAACCATTAAGGCAACTATTGGTAAATGAACAATAAAGGTAAAGGTACCCCTGCCCGTATGGGACGCAGGTGGCGCTGTGGGTTAAAGCCTCAGCGCCTAGGACTTGCCGATTGAAAGGTCGGCGGTTTGAATCCCTGCGGCGGGGTGCGCTCCCGCTGCTCGGTCCCAGCGCCTGCCAACCTAGCAGTTCGAAAGCACCTCCGGGTGCAAGTAGATAAATAGGGAACGCTTACCAGCGGGAAGGTAAACGGCGTTTCTGTGTGCAGCTCTGGCTCGCCAGATGCAGCTTTGTCACGCTGGCCACGTGACCCGGAAGTGTCTCCGGACAGCGCTGGCCCCTGGCCTCTTGAGTGAGATGGGCGCACAACCCCAGAGTCTGGCAAGACTGGCCCGTACGGGCAGGGGTACCTTTACCTTTACCTTTTTACCCCTGCCCGTACGGGCCAGTCGTGTCCGACTCTAGGGTTGTGCGCTCATCTCACTTAAGAGGCCGGGGGCCAGCACTGTCCACAGACACTTCCGGGTCACGTGGCCAGCGTGACGAAGCTGCTCTGGCGAGCCGGCACCAGAGCAGCGCACGGAAACGCTGTTTACCTTCCCGCTATAAAGCGGTACCTATTTATCTACTTGCACTTAGGGGTGCTTTCAAACTGCCTGGTGGGCAGGAGCTGGGACCGAACGATGGGAGCTCACCCCGCCGCGGGGATTCGAACCACTGACCATACGATCGGCAAGTCCTAGGCACTGAGATTTACCCACAGTACCACGCGCATCCCTAAATGAACAATAAACATCCACAAAAATGGCAAAAGTAGTTTCTTTCCAAAATATGTTTTATCTTAAATAATTGCTAACACAGTAAATAAAGCGTCCACTTGTAATATATGAGTGGTTCAGCGCTCATTTCTTCTCTTTCCAAAATAAATTCTATCTTGAACAATTGCAAACACAGTAACAAAGAGACCTCTTGTGATATACCAGTGGTTCACTGCTCGGACGTCATTCCGGTATGCAGATGTTTCCTCGCTAAAGAGCTTAGTCATCGAGCTGTCAGAATCAATTGGAACAGAATTGCACTGAATTAACAAGTAGAATAAGGAAAATTAAAATTAAAAATACGTTGAGAATGCACAATAAAGACATACCTTTGTAGTAAATAATGTACAAGAGAAGACAGTATGGAAATGACATAAAGCAGGGGTATATCTACAAGGTATAAAGGTGAGACAATAACTAGTCTATTTGCACATACATAGTTAATACCGCCAGTCCCACTAATACAAAAAACCTCGATAGAAATTTACCTATCCTCACCTGCATGTTTCCACCAGGAGGAGGATAGAAAGAGGATAATGTCATTCAGTTTGTTAAGCCACCTTAGGAAACATGGGTGGGGCTCACAAATTTAAAGACATAGCAACAGAAAGTCCACAAACACAACTAAATGTAATTACATGAATCCTGCGAACTCTAGTGTTGAATTTTGGAAAGAAACTACTTTTACCATTTCTATGGATGTTTATTGTTCAGTTACAGAGAGTTGTCTTGGTGATATTATCTTGGTGATTGCAGTATGTTATGGGATGGCAGAATTAGAAGACAATCCTAACTCCCTCTGTATGTGGGAGAGGGAGGGCGGGAGAGGAAGAGAGAGAAGAGAGAGAGAATCTTTCAGCCCAAAGTTTTGTAAAGAGCAAAAACAAATGTTATCCAAATCTTCAGAGAGTGAATGAGATTTAGTTATATGGTGACCTCATGGAGGAGGGGGAAATGTATTCCGTTCATCATTTTCCCTCAAAATAGCTGGTTTCCAAGTTTAAAAAGGTAAAGGCCCCCTGACAGTTAAGTCCATTCACAGATGACTCTGGGGTTGTGGTGCTCATTTCGCTTTACAGGCCGAGGGAGCCAGTGTTTGTCCACAGACACTTTTTCCGGGTCATGTGGCCATCATGACTAAGCCTTATTTCTGTCTGTAAGCAAAGAGAAGGGATCTGCCGAAAATCCACTTTCCACCAGGGACAAGTCTGCAAGGTGATGATTTAATTGAATTATGCAAAGGGTGTTGGTAAATGAAGAGAGTTGTGCCAGATATTTGTTGAAAGAGGAAGAAAGTAAGTTAGTTTCATATGGTGTGAAACAAAATTACTAGCAGACTTTAGTTACGGTACTCAAACGGTTCAAAATGAAGTCAATTGATATTGCTTCTGCAACTGTACTCAAACCTTACTCCTTATATGTAAAATCAATACCTATATAGTTTAAGTCGGTGGTTCTCTGGAAATGTAAAGGCCAATTCAATCTATAGAACAAAAAAAAACCAAACAACATACAAATGTACAGCTCTACTTGCTTATTATAGCTCTTAGACAGAGATAAGAAGGGCAACACTGGACTTACTTGTTACTATTCATGTTTCCGGCAGGATAACAAGAAAATTACTTTGCCTGCCCTCCCTGGATATATGTACCACACATAATTATTTAGTATGGTCTTCAGATTGCCTTAAGGAACAGACGTGTAAGTTAGTTGATTATACCAATAGAAAGATAATGTAAGTTGCTTTCTGGATACGATAAAGGAAATGTTATCAGAAGAGAACACTGTGCTGAGAATACAAGGCTAGAAAATGTGGAAGTAAGTGTGGTTGATTGTAATCATGAGTCAACAAGTTGGCCGTCAGTATAGGATGTATTTTTTAAAACACTAACAGGAATGAAACAAACACTTTTCTTTTCATTCAACATTTATTAATAGTTGAAGAGGTTTTTGGTAATTCAAATCTGGAAATATATGTCCTGATCTAGTAATATTTACATCCCCATTGCTAACCAGAATGTAAGCAGCGATGCACATCATCCCCCCCCACCACAATATACCAGAAAAACAGCAGTTTTTTTTGTTTTCTTTTGTTTTTGTTACATTTCCATTGTTTGTGCCAGACACCAACAGCAGCCCACTAGGGGGTACCTCACTGTAGGAAGTAAGGGGCGAGGTGTTAGATGGTATCCAGAAAAACTTCACCACACAGGTTAAGCTGACACCCAACACAATGTGCTTCACTACGCTCACAGTGGGGCAACACACAATTTTACCCTGGATCTACCCCCTTATCATATTATCCATGGATCAGGAAAATGTGAGTTAAACTAGGACAGACTGTCACTTGGATGAGGATAACATCATGTGAACATCATTCATACCTGATATGCATCCAATCAGTGTGTGTACACAGCCAAAGTGAGTGTGGTGTTGGTGTTTAGACTGGGGAGACCCAGGTACAAATCTTCATTCACTGGGTAGCTTTGGGCTGGTGCTCCTCAACCTAGTTTACCATACCCTCCAACATTTCTCCAATGAAAATAGGGCTGTCCTATTCCACAAAAAAAAAAAACAACAATTTTATTGTTTATACCCTGCCCATGGGTTGCCCCAACCACTCTGGGAGGCTTCCAACACATATAAAAAATAATAAAACTGTAAACAGTAAAATAAAAACCTTTCCTATACAGTGCTGCATTCAGATGTCTTCTAAAGGTTGTATAGCTACTTATCTTCTTGGCTCAAGGGTTGCATATCTCCATCCCTTCCTACATTTCTCTGATGAAAATAGGAACATCCTAAGGAAAAGCAAGACATTCCGGGATCAGATCAGAAACTGGGATGGCTTCTGTAAATTCAGGACTGTCCCTTGGAAATTAGGGACACTTGGAGGATCTGGTCTACTTCATATACAGCATGGGTAGGCAAACTAAGGCCTGGGGGCCGGATCTGGCCCAATCACTGCCTAAATTCAGCCCACGGATGGTCCAGGAATCAGCGTGTTTTCACATGAGTAGAATGTGCCCTTTTATTTAAAATGCATCTCTGGGTTATTTGTGGGGCCTGCCTGGTGTTTTTACATGAGTAGAATGTGTGCTTTTACAGTATTTAACATGCATCTCTGGGTTATTTGTGGGGCATAGAAATTCATTCCTTTCCCCCCAAAAAAATATATTCCGGCCCCCCACAAGGTCTGAGGGAGATTGGACCAGCCCCCTGCTGAAAAAGTTTGCTGACCCCTGAATACAGGATTGTTGTGTTGTGAAAACACAGTTGCTGTTGCTTTCAGAATGTGGTGGTTGTAACGTTCACTCAGAACTACCAATCACACATAAATCTGTGGAATTTGAAGAAGGCCATGGTCTATTATTTTGTGGTATAAAGTTCTGAATTGCCAGATGTTGAGGTGTTCCAGCACCATTGTTTGACCTGGCACGCTAATTCACAGGTTTCCGACACTAAAGATGTGTGCCGTCAGTTTCCTGTTAAGTTAAAAATCTACTTTTCAGTTCTCGGAAACAGGGAAGTTGTTAATGTGAGTAAGCTTTGAATCTTTGTGCTGGAGGTCTGAGCATTTCTCTGCGCTATGGCCTTGCGCCACCTCCCTGTTAGCTTATCAGGCAACAGTGGCTCATATTTCATTGTAAGACAGGGCCTTGATTAAACAAAAATACTGCACATGAAACTCAGCCAGTGCTGCTTGAATTTACAACATGCTGTGCTGAAGCTAAGGGCATATTCCTAAAACCTCAGGGTCATTTCCTCCCTGCATGAGGTATACTCATGGGGGAAAGGCAAGGGATTTCACTAGTGTGAAATTCCCACAAGCCTCACTTTGGCTGCTCTTCAATAGATTTAATATGAAATTGGGGTTTGTGTGTGCTATGTATGTTAAGAGCACTCTTGCCTCCCTTTTTGTATCTCTTAATTACAATGGTCAACTCTACATAGCTCAGTGGTAGAAGAATGCATGTTTTGTACATGCATAAGAGTCCTGGTTCAATCACTAGCATCTCAGCAGGGTTGGAAAGGACCACAGGCTATGAAGGACTTGCTCACAAATTTATTGACAGCTGCACGAATTATTATAGCTAGGAAGTGGAAGGGGAAAGCAGAAGATAAAATGGAAGAATGGTATAAAGAGGTGTGGGATATAGCTAGTAATGACAAATTAACATGTGCCATTAAGGTAAGACGGGGAAAATGCAGGAGAAGTGATTTTGAGGAGATATGGAGGGTGTTTGTAGAATTTGTACTGTTAAAATGGAAAGGGGTCAAACCATTGAAAGAGGTGTTGAAATTCTGGGATGTTGGATAGTTGAAATGCAATGGTCTTGGTGGTGGGGTGTACATTTCTATTCTTATTTATTTATGATTATTACTTTGTCAAAATAAAAAGGAAGGAAGGAAGGACTATTAAGGGCAGACAGTGGCGTAGCATGGGGGTGCAGGGGGGCGGTCCGCACCGGGCGCAACTTCTGGGGGGGCATGCTCCACGGATTAGGGGGCGCAAAATCCACGGGTTAGGGGGGCACAAATTACTTGCCTTGCCCTGGGTGCTGACAACCCACGCTACGCCACTGAGGGCAGATGGCACAGGGCTGCATTAGACCTGTAGGTTATCCTTCTCCCACAGCCCTCTCAATCCAAAATTGTGAAAGAGGCCATGAGATGATCCTTTTTGTGGTGGCCCAGTGGCTATGAAATGACATCTTCAAAAAAGTTTCATTGGCACCACAGTGCAGCCTTCTGCTAGGCCGTGCCAATCCTTGCAGCATTGGAAGACACTGTGCAGGCCAGTAAGACTTCACTCCAGGCGCTCCGGTCCCTGCTATGTCTCCCAACACCGCTGGTGCAGCCTTCCACAAGCCACAGGAAGGCCTGGTAGGGCCCTGCAGGCCACAGAATAGGCCACAGAATATTGAGGGGCCCCGGTCCCCTCCTTAGAAATGGGGGGAGGGCTTTGCCCTTCCTAGATCATGCCCCTGCCTGGCACCCACACAGTTGTGCTTTAAATTTAAGGCTAACTTTTCTGTTTCCCCAAGCCATTTTAGTCCCAATGGTATGGCTGATGGTTTTAGCTCCTGAATTTTGTGTTTATTTTTCTCTCCTGTGATTTGCATTGGTTGTTGTTTTTTTTGTGTGTGAATTGGCCTTTTGCATTTGGCCTTATGCTGGGTTGGATTTTTTTATCATAATTGTGATTTTTTTAATATATTATTGTTTTAATTCATTTGTATAGTGTCTAAAGAACTTGTATATGAGGGATGCAGGTGGCGCTGTGATCTAAACCACTGAGCCTCATAGGCTTGTCAAATGGAAGGTCAGCGGTTTGAATTCCCAAGTGAGCTCCTGTTGTTCTGTCCCAGCTCCTGCCAACCTAGCAGTTTGAAAACATGCCAGTGCAAGTAGATAAATAGGTACTGCTGTGGCAGGAAGGTAAACAGTGTTTCTGTGCACTCTGGTTTCCGTCACAGTGTCGCGTTGCACAAGAAGTGATTTAGTCATGCTGGCCACATGACCCAGAAAGCTGTCTGTGGACAAATGCTGGCTCCCTCAGCCTGAAAGCGAGATGAGTGCCACGACACCATAGTCGCCTTTGACTGGACTTAACCACCCAGGGGTGGTTTCCCCCTCGCACAGATGCATACTATAGGTAAGTCCTTCCCGGTCTGTTTTATCATAATAGTATATAGAATTGCTGACATTGTGAATCCATCATAGGAGTACAAGCTTCCCCAGTACAGAAGATTTTGCCTCAGTAAGAGTCTTCAAGCTTGGGTCCCCCTCATAGTGGGGCTCACACTATCCAGTAACCTCTGCTCTTCCACTTCACATGAACTTATCCTCACACACATGAAGAAGGGAAATTCAGAGATACGCAAGGCTTACTGGGAAGAGAACGAGAGGAGCCTAGTCTTTAAATGGAGATGAACTTCTCAACACTTCAAGGAGCATTGTTGCTTGCTGGGAAGCCTTGGGTTTATTGCTTCCTCTACCCCCTCATTCAGTTCAAGATCCTCCCCAGCAGGAATGTTTGCCCCTGAGCATAATTAGGCGCACCGTTTCCAGCAAGCCTCTTTCTGTCTCTAGTATGAACCTGATGGCAGTTACCGCCTCCTCTTTCCTGACAGTAGTTTTGTTTGTTTGTTTGTTTGTTTGTTTCGACTGAGAATGTGATAATGGAGCTGGCAAACAGGGAGATACAGTAACTTGAGGCTTTTTCACAGCTTCTCATTAAAAGGTTTGAGGTTGCAGCGGGTGTGTGTGGGGGGAACCTAAGGTTTTGTTTCTTAAAAGGTTGTCCCCCCCCCCCCAATAAAGCTTGGGAGAATGAATGGATCCCTAGGCAAACCGAGGGCAGCGAATCAATCACTGCGTAGGAGCTGTGAGCTGGCCAGTATAATGTGTGTGTGGCCCTCACTAAAAGGAGCCCCTGATTCAAAGCCAAATAAAAGTAAAAAATGATTTGATATCTAGGTGGCGCTGTGGGTTAAACCACAGAGTCTAGGACTTGCCGATCAGAAGGTCAGTGGTTCAAATCCCCCCAACGGGGTGAGCTCCCGTTGCTCAGTCCCTGCTCCTGCCAACTTAGCAGTTCGAAAGCATGTCAAAGTGCAAGTAGATAAATAGGCGGGAAGGTAAACGGCGTTTCCGTGCGCTGCTCTGGTTCGCCAGAAGTGAGTTAGTCATGCTGGCCACATGACCTTCGGAAGCTGTACGCTGGCTCCCTCAGCCAATAAAGCGAGATGAGCGCCGCAACCCCAGAGTCGGCCACGACTGGACCTAATGATCAGGGGTCCCTT
Source organism: Podarcis gaigeae (assembly GCF_964106915.1). Taxonomy (NCBI): domain Eukaryota; kingdom Metazoa; phylum Chordata; class Lepidosauria; order Squamata; family Lacertidae; genus Podarcis; species Podarcis gaigeae. Next base: position 20,854,283 of record NC_139677.1, read on the forward strand.
TACCTTAAGCTGAAAAGAGCTAATTTGTCTCCTAAAAATCATGGAAGGTCATCCCTACAGAGGTGCATCCAGCAGCAGCATTCTATAGCTTCCTCCATATGCCAGAAATGTACTTTTGACACACTGCTGGTGGTAAATTGTTTTCGCCAGTTCTAATGTACATATGCAGTGCTATTTTTTTTTATAGAAAAAGAGGTGCTGGAATTCACCGTGAACTCCCTTGTTCTCTTATAATGGCAATGGTGTCTACCAGAGAAGTGCCGGAACTGAGTTCCAGTAAGTTTTGGCTTTAAAAAAAGTCCTGTACATATGTGTGTGTGTGTGTGTGTGTGTGTGTGTGTGTGTGTATATATATATATGCAGGTTTTGGTGTCCTCGGGTGTCTTCCCGTGTAAAAGTTGGGGTGTCTAGGCGACGTTTCGACGAGGTCTCACTCGTCATCTTCAGGCTGGTGCTTTCGGCTTCTTGTTACTGGAACAGAGCGGGATCTCAATGTTTGAGTTCCTATAAATACTGTAGAGGGGGTGTGGTGTCTAGCCTCCAATGTTCTGGGCAGAGAGGAAGTTCCCAGGCTAGTGTGCCTTTTCTTCTTTTGTTCCTTAATTACTTGAGAGATACCTTGAGTGATTTCTTGAGTGATATCCTGAGTACCACTTAGGTGGGTCATTAGGTGTGGATTAGTTGCTAAAGTCTTTGTGTCTTGACCTCTTGAACTTTGTGAAGAGTTTTCCTGAGAAGATGGCTGTATTGCACTTAGTTGTGCTTTGGCTTGGCTTCGTGTATAGGGGCGAGCTGTGGTTTTGTGGCTTGTGTCAGCCAGATCTGTGTAGGGATTGCAGGGGGGTGCAGCATCCGGAGGTGCCACCATGGATTGGCTACTGGATGGTGTCAGTAATTCATCTGTGGAGAGGGTCTGGGTTTGGGTCTGGTGTGGTTGATTGGTGTTGGCGTTCTGTGTGCCTCTGGATCTGGTGTCAGTTTTTGTGGGGAGGGCTAATTTCCAGATGTCTGGCAAGCGGGATGTGTCGTCACGCTTGTTCATGTTGTGAGGGTGTTTCTCTATCTCGATGGCTTCCATGATTATTCTCTTGTGGTGATGTTCCGTGTTAAAGAGCAATTTGGAATCTGCAAAATTAATTTCGTGTCCTGTTTCTTTCATGTGTTGGAAAAGAGAGGAAGTTTTTTCTTCTTTTTTGACGGCATTCTTGTGTTCTGCGATACGTGCATTTATTCGTCTGTTTGTTTGTCCAATGTACGTGGCTGGGCAGACTTTGCAGGGTATTTCATAGATCCCTTGGTTTTCCAACTGGATTTTATCCTTGGGGTTTCTGAGGATATTGGCTATTTTTTGGTTGGTGCAAAAGGCTGTTTTGATATTGTGTTTATGGAGGATTTTGCTAATTTTATCTGTAGTGCCCTTGATATAAGGAAGGAGGGCCATGCCATTGTTTTCTTCTGTGTCTTGGTTTTTGGGGGGTGTTTCCTTTTGGATTAGCTTCGTAATCCTGTTTTGCTGGTATCCATTGGCAATTAACACATTTGAGAGATTCTGTAACTCAGTTGTCAAGTGGTCTTTGTCAGCCAGGCGTTTGGTTCTGGAGATGAGAGTCTTGGCTACGGAGTTTATTTGTGCAGGGTGGTGGTGTGATTGTGCATGTAAGTAGCGGTTGGTGTGTGTTTTTTTCTGGTAGATAGTGTGTCCTAGGGAGCCATCAGGTTTTTTGTAGATTAGGACGTCAAGGAAGGGAAGTTGGTTGTTGGCTTCTATTTCCATAGTGAATTGTATTTTGGGGTGTAAGTTGTTGAGATGTGTGAGGAAGCTATCCAGTTTTTCCTTCCCGTGTGGCCAAATTACAAAGGTGTCGTCAACATATCTGAGCCAAAGTTTGGGTTTGTGTTCTGACTTGTCTAAAGCATTGGTTTCAAAGTGTTCCATGTACAGGTTTGCGATGACCGGTGAGAGGGGTGATCCCATAGGTGCTCCTTCTATCTGTTTGTAAAACTGACACCAGATCCAGAGGCACACAGAACGCCAACACCAATCAACCACACCAGACCCAAACCCAGACCCTCTCCACAGATGAATTACTGACACCATCCAGTAGCCAATCCATGGTGGCACCTCCGGATGCTGCACCCCCCTGCAATCCCTACACAGATCTGGCTGACACAAGCCACAAAACCACAGCTCGCCCCTATACACGAAGCCAAGCCAAAGCACAACTAAGTGCAATACAGCCATCTTCTCAGGAAAACTCTTCACAAAGTTCAAGAGGTCAAGACACAAAGACTTTAGCAACTAATCCACACCTAATGACCCACCTAAGTGGTACTCAGGATATCACTCAAGAAATCACTCAAGGTATCTCTCAAGTAATTAAGGAACAAAAGAAGAAAAGGCACACTAGCCTGGGAACTTCCTCTCTGCCCAGAACATTGGAGGCTAGACACCACACCCCCTCTACAGTATTTATAGGAACTCAAACATTGAGATCCCGCTCTGTTCCAGTAACAAGAAGCCGAAAGCACCAGCCTGAAGATGACGAGTGAGACCTCGTCGAAACGTCGCCTAGACACCCCAACTTTTACACGGGAAGACACCCGAGGACACCAAAACCTGCATTCCTGTACCCGTGAAAATCTACGAAAGCAAATATATATATATATATATATATATATATATATATATATATATATATATATATATATTGTTCTAACCCAATTTGGGACCCTATGATGAGAGTGAGTAAGAAATATAATAATAATAATAACAACAACAACAACAACAACAACTACTACTACTACTACTACTACTACTACTACTACTACTACTACAATGCCCTGTCCATTACAATCACATATGGCCCTTACTAAATGGAGTCCCTAATTTGAACAAAAATGGTTCTTCCAGAAAATGTAATATGCCTGCTATCTACAGCATCATCAAAGCTGAGCCATTTGCTCTGGCTCCTTCCCATGAACACATTTAAGCTAAATCATTTTTAACTCAAAGATTCAGTAGGTTCCTCAATTTAGCATGCATGACCCTTCAAGCCACATCTAAATGTTGCAGTATTTGGGGAAATTAAGTCCAACAGTCCTGATTGAAACAAGCCCATAATCAGAAATGCTTGAATTCACTGTACATTATTTGGCATTAAACGTGTTTTTCCTAAGCAGGGCTGCTGCATCCCAGAATAGTCTCTCCAACTGACCTGAGTGGCATCGGGAACTGAAGTAGATATTTGCAGGAATCATGGCCACAGCTGTCTTTACATAATCTCTTGTGCTGGCAGCTTCCAGAGTTCCTAAATGGCTTTTAGCAGCCAGAAATGGCTCCACTGGCCCTCAGCCACATCCTGCAATTCCCACAATGCCAGCAACCTCTAGCTGGCTTTCAGATATGCCATAATTAACCAGCAGTCACATTTGGCACTTGCTTATTTTTAGCAAGGCCACAAAGCAGCAACCTCTATCGAAAGCTTCAGCTGCCCTTATCATTTCAGCTTCCACCTTTCAACCCAAGCACATTTCATTCACAAAAACGTTGATATCTTTCTACCGTCCATGGCGAGTGTCTCTTCCCCCGGTCTATAACTTGTTCCTGCTTCTGCTTCATTGGGAACAATCGTTTTTCCTGCATACTGTATTTTTCCGTGTATAAGGCTAGGGTTTTTTCCTTAAAAAATAATGTCCTAAATTTGAGGGCTTCTTATTCATGGCGGTCATCTCCCCCCATTTTCTTATATCGGAGTCCCCAAAATAGGGGGCATCTTATACATGGGGGCGTCCTATAGACTGAAAAATACGATAATTATAGCAGCATAGGATTCCATCTGTTGCTTATTTGGTCCTTATTCGGAGTTAGCATATAGCATTAACAAAGAAGGAACCATTCCATAGAATAAGGGACAGGCTGTAAGACTAAACCTGAGGTGACCTTGTGATGATACTGCTCTTAACCTGGAGGAATTTCTTGTGCATTGTGCCATTTTGACCACTACTGAGTACACACTGTTGATTCATGATTAGTAATTACAGTCATACCTCAGATTACAGATGCTTCAGGTTGCGTTTTTTCGGGTTATGGACCGCTGAAACCCGGAAGTACCGGAATGGGTTACTTCCATGTTTCGGTGGTCATGCATGTGCAGAAGTGCTAAATTGCACTTTGCGCATGTGCAGAAGCACCAAATCGCAACCCATGCATGTGCAGACGCGCAGCTGCGGATTGCAAATGCTACGGGTTGCAAACATGCATCCCACACTGATCACATTCGCAACCCGAGCGTCCACTGTACTTATTGTAATTGTTAAGAGTGAACCTCTGTTTAATTATTATTTTCCGGTGTGTTGCGAGGGAATTTTATTGTGTACTATTATTTCTAAAATATTATTATTACTTTATTCAATATAAGTCGTTCCATTTTAAAGTCATGATTGATTATGACTTTTTGTATTGGATCAGATTATTATAAGGTGTGTGTGTTCTTTGTTGTATATTTTGTTGTAAACTGCCTTGTGTATGGTAATATAGAAAAGCAGTGGGAGAGGGCACATGCTTGTTTTCTCCTGCTCTGGAGAGTAGGACTCGAACCAATGGCTTCAAGATACAAGAAATAAGATTCCGACTAAACATTTGGAAAAAACTTTCTGACAGTGGGAGCTGTTCGGCAGTGGAACACACTCCCATGAGAGGTGGTCGATTCTCCTTCCTTGGAGGTTTTCTAAGCAGAGGTGGGTTGGTCATCTGTCATTTTAGCCATGATTCCTTCATTGCTGGGGGTTGGACTAGATTACCCCTGGGTCCCTTCCAGGTTTGTGAAATGAAATGTACACTTTTCAGTTGCCACTGCTTCATAAAAGTAAAGGTAAAGGGACCCCTGACCATTAGGTCCAGGCGTGGACGACTCTGGGGTTGCGCTCATCTCGCTTTATTGGCCGAGGGAGCCGGTGTACAGCTTCCGGGTCATGTGGCCAGCATGACTAAGCTGCTTCTGGCGAACCAGAGCAGCGCACGGAAACGCCGTTTACCTTCCCGCCAGAGCGGTACCTATTTATCTACTTGCACTTTGATGTGCTTTCGAACTGCTAGGTTGGCAGGAGCAGGGAGCTCACCCCGTTGTGGGGATTTGAACCACCGACCTTCTGATCAGCAAGCCCTAGGCTCTGTGGTTTAACCCACAGTGCCATCCGCATCCCCCACTGCTTCATAGGTTAGCCTTAACTCAAAAGTCCTGGTTTCTAGCCTCATTCCTGATTTCAACAGCTACCTTGCTGAGTGCATTTGAAGAAGTTACCATCTCTCAGTCTCAGGTTTATGCCAATAAAATGGAAACATTGCACTTCACTGTTTGGAGTGAGCTTTTTCTGTGCATGGAACTCCCTGCCACAAGAGGCAAGTCTCTTTGACTGGGCTCCACCAGCAAATGAACATTCCCCTTTTAAAAGAAAGCTTTTCAATCTGTTTCTACTTATGACTCCTCCATACTTCCTTTCCACAGATGTGAAACAGATAAACAGCTATGTGATTTTAAAAGACACCTGAAGGCAACCTAGTCAGATAAGCGGCATATAAATAAAATGAAATTAAATAATAAAATAAAATAAAATAAAATAATAAAATAATTCCTCTTGTCCCATTGCTTTCCCCCAGGGAAACCCACTCCTTAGTGCACATTCAGAGCAAACAGCAACTTGGGTTTTCCCCAGATTAAAATTTGTTCTGATCCATTGCTAAAGAGCAGTTTTTTCCCTTGAAAAGAACTGGAGCAAGGAGAAAACCATTTGGACCCATACCTAAAAACATGGGTCAACTGCTCAGACCCAAACTTTTTAGACACGGCTCAAGTGGAACTGTACATGAGCCCTAAGGAAACGTTGGCATTTATTCTTAGTGCTGCTTTTTGTATTTTGGCTGCTGTTTTAATGATTGGGCTATTGCTGATTCTACATTTCATCTTTATTTGTAATCTGCTTTGAACAACGCATATGTGGAGGTGGAAAAGCAAGACATAAACCTTTCAAATAAAGCATGTACGTGTGCCTTTCTGACATGCAAGTGGATATTTTATTCCAATTTGTATCTGCACTAGATACAGACGTTTCCATTTGTTTCTTTTGGATTGAATTGCTTGCATACATGCAAAAAAATTTTTTAAAAAGTTTCTACATACAAACTTGTTTTTAATTGTTGATATTTTAATGTAAAATCCCTTTGAGGTATTTTACGTATTTTTTAAAAGGTGCTTTTCTAAGATGCACGTTCATTCGTTTTTGAAATGAGAAATGCACCACAAGTCAGAGAACTGTAAACACTGAAGGATAATTAAGTTCTGGTCTATACTTTTAAAGTCAGAGGTACTAATTAGTTCAATTTATTTAAAATGTGGACTAAAAAAAAATATTCTCCTCTATCTGTAATGTTAGTGTAATGTCATCCAGTGCATTTTCTATGGGGAAAGTATTCTTTGGACTACGTGGGTATCTTAAGAAACACCCAGCTTTGCATCTTAGCAGCAGTTTCAAAAATATTCCTCCAATTGCCACTATAAAAATACTACAATGCTTTTTTGTTGTTGTTGTTTTAAAAAAATGAGTTTTCACTCTGTTCAGGTGGCTGAAATAAAAACCACACACTTTGAACGGCCACTGAATCACAAGGTCTAGCACAGGGTCACATATGATATTATGCTGTTTGCCTCCTTTTTTAGACACAGTGTCTTAATGATAAACCAAGTAAACAACTTCAAAAAGCAAATAAATGCCAGGGGACATGCCTCTGGATATGGGAGTTGCTGAAGAGGATTATGTGGGAAAAGAAACAATAGCAAGGTCAGATGGAAAGCATACAAAGCCAACTAATTAGCCACACAAGAGAAAATATATCTCCGAGTGGAGAATGTTAAGCATACTTTGATCAATGCTGAAAATGGAATAGTGTGGCTTCTCTCTGACAAGAAATCATATAAAATTGAGGACGTTCTTGAGACCAACATCTATTACCTTGAGCCAGATGCAAGCCACTTGTGCTAGGACAGTCACTGGCAAATTGACTCCTCCGTACAGGGGATACATTTGTATTGTCACTTAGGGCAGAACAACATATTATCTTCTCCAAACCGTATGGCACAAATGCCGTGACATGGGGGCATTTGGGAAGGGGCAATTTTTAAGTGGGTGAGAAGGGCTCTGTCTGGTGGTTGCCAATTCACATAGTCACACTCATTCCTCGCAGCTGAGACTGACTTCCAGATTATTTGGAAGGGAGAAATAATAAAATGGGAAAGGGCATCTGCTTTTCATGCAAAGGTCTCAGGTACAATCCCAGAATCTCTGGGTAGGTCTGGGGGGATATTCCCTTCCTGAAAATCTTGGAAAGCCACCACCACTCAAGTGCTGACAAAAATGAGCTAGACAGACTAATGGGCTGACTCAAAATTACAGTAACTTTCTATGTTATCATAGGTAAAGGTAAAGGGACCCCTGACCATTAGGTCCAGGCGTGGATGACTCCAGGGTTGCGGCGCTCATCTCACTTTATTGGCTGAGGGAGCCGACGTACAGCTTCTGGGTCATGTGGCCAGCATGACTAAGCCGCTTCTGGCGAACCAGAGCAGCGCACGGAAACACCGTTTACCTTCCCACCAGAACGGTACCTATTTATCTACTTGCACTTTGACGTACTTTCAAACTGCTAGGTTGGCAGGAGCAGGGACCGAGCAACGGGAGCTCACCCCGTCGCGGGGATTTGAACCACTGACCTTCTGATCGGCAAGTCCTAGGCTCTGTGGTTTAACCCACAGCACCACCCGCGTCCCTTATGTTATCACAGACAGCACTATTTTTCTAGAAAAAGAGATACTGGAACTCACCATGAATTCCTCCCTTGTTCTAATTGCACTGGTGCCCACCTGAGAGGAGTTCTGGCAGGTTCCAGCTGGGAAAAAAGCCCTGATCATAGCCATGTTTACTCAAAAGTAAACAAGACACCACCCCGTAAACAGACTATAGATATGGAGAGGGGATTTCAGTTATTTTCCTTGGAGCGATAAATTCTTGAACGAATGTGTGTATGCATGGGTCTGTGAGAGCCTTGTGGCAGTGATGAAGATGATGCTGACCACTTTTCTCCCCAGAATTCCCTGCAGCAATGCTATATTTGGACTATTATGGGCAGAGATGACAGTGACTAGAAGGAGATCCATTGTTCTTCATCCCAGGGAGAATATTTTCTTCTCTCTCTGTTGCCAAGGCTTAGTATGTAAGGTTTAGCTACTGTCTTTTCCCCACCACGTGCAGAAGATTATTTCCCTTCTACTGTAACTATCTTTATCATTTGGCACATTTTTCTCTCTCTCTAAAAGGCCATATCCTTTACTATTCAAATGGAATGCAAAATTTCCTCCATTATCTCTCTCCAGATAATATTGATCTTCTGCAAAGAAGAAAACGTGATAATAAATTTCCTGTGCCACAATATTAGTTTTCTATTCATTTCTTCTTTCTCTTTAATATTTTGCAAAAACAACATCACAACATCACAATGTAATTTAGGTGTGCCATAATAAGAAGCAATTCGGGGGGGGGCGGTGTACGCATGCATGTGCATGCAAGGTGGGACTGTTCAATCCCAGCTATGTGTATTTTACAATATTCCAGGGAATATATATATATTCAAATAGCCCATGTTGTGTTTCTGTGCTTAGACCTTTATTTTCATTTCTGTTATGTAACTGAGCTACTTAAAGCAGTATTTCCATGAATGGCAAAGCAATTTTAAAGGAGGCTCAACAGCTGAAAAAATTAAACAGACAATTCAGCAGCAAATATATTTATGGAAAGAAGAACACCAGACAATAAAACACACAAACAGAATAATATACAAATTTTTCTTCCAGAAAACATCCCAAGGAATTGTCAAGAGCTTGTCCTACACTCAAGTAGGACCCTGGCAGAGACACATGCCCGACTGGCATGTTCTCTCCCTCCTGCTCAATCATTCGGGAGCTTCAAAAGCTTTCTTCTCCCCGAACATCACAGCGACCAATGCCAACAGACCGGCACACTTAGAGATCTGCAGAGTCTTCACAGCTTGTGTAACAGACCTCAGCAGCTCAGCATTTTGGCTAATCTACTTTATTTACATATAAAGAGTTAGTGAGTGAAGAGTTAGTGAGTGAAGATCAACACCACAAACAAGGGGGAAATAAAGATCTACATTGGGAACAAGGAGAGGAATCAAATCAATCTTACCTGATGGTTGAACTAAGACTCACAGGCTGTCATGGCGGGAGGGACCACTCTGAATCATGATTGGTAAGTGCAGACCCCAAGAGACCTCAGAAGGCAGCCCCTGGCATTTCATCTCTAGGAATCGGAGGAGACCAGTAGCACCTCCTATTCATCAAAAGATCACTGTAGAGGCAGTGGGGAGACTGCTGAGGAACTGGCAGATCTGGACTCCATGATGCACACCACAGCTGTTGATGCCATCATGGCAGCAGCCACAGCAGTGAGTGAAGCATTACTTGGAGGCCAGATCTGCTGTCCCGTGGATCCTGCCACCTGAGGCTGTTGCCTCACCTTGCCTCATGGGTGGGCTGGCCCTGCATATATAAGCATAACAAGTTAATCCTTAATCCTATGGCAGAGGTGACTAACATGCAAGTCATATGTGTCCTCCCATTAAAAAAAAAAAGACCTACCCCCCCCCCTTACAATTTCTGGCTGTTCTATGGGATATCCACTGTGGTGCCATGGTACCAAATCGTTTTTGTGCCCTCCTAAATCCCCTCTTCTAAATTTGTCAATAATAATAATAATAATAATAACAATAATAGGTTTAAAACAGTATGCATAAAGTTTGGGAGGGGGAGGGGTACCAATATTACAGATAAACATAACAACAGATTGCTGAACACTGACAAAAAAGAGCGCTGACCAATATTAGAAAAGGATTCTCATGCCTAAGAAAAGCAAGGACAGATTATGAAAGATACTGCAATATTTGTGAGTTAGAATAAATGAGCTGGTTACTTTACTGGACCAACCACACAATGCCTTACATATCTACTTTGAAGTAGGTCTTTTTGAGTTCAGTTGGACTTACTCTTAGCAAAATGTGCACAGGTTTTCAGCTGTAGACTTCTTACTATACTTAATTTCTCAATGCTCTGGATGATTCGAATAATTAGCAAATGATTTACATAATATGCTGATTAGACTGACCAGATATGGGGGTATGGGATATGGCAATCCTAACTGCATCCCATTCAGGGTTCCTTTCAATGCTTGCACATTTTAAGAAATGTTTTCTTTCACCCGTTTGAAAAGCAAAACACTTAATTCATTTCTGTACCATAGAGGCTCCATTTAACTATCCTATTTGACTGAATATTTGACTTTTCCAGTACTTTGTGAACCTTTTAGGTTCAAAGCACTTCTGTTCCACCAGAGAGGTCTGTCATTTTTCAACTGACATTCACAATTAACAAGTACCTTTTTTCAAATGTCATTTTAGGGCAGATGGAAAGAATTCATGGCAAACTAGAAGGATGGACAAATCAGGCTGTATGAGAGCTACCAAATGCTTAAATGCTCGAATTTTGCCTTAAAGTGTTTACTAAAAGACGTCATGTCCTGTGGCATTTCAGCATGAAATGATGTACTGTGAATCCTGCAAAAATATAATCTGTGGACTCGTTTGCACTTGCATACAGCAAAGGAGTGAAAAGAAAAAGCTCATTCTTTGCCAGTTAAGAGTGCTTGTGTTTTCATTTATACTATTTTACGGCATGCAAAACAATAGCATGCTACAAATGAAGAATCCAAAACAAATTGTTCAGTTATAAGCAACTAATTATAGAGATATGCATGAAAGTGTACTACTCCGAGAAAAGGGTGAATAAAGTGTTACAACAGAAAACCGTTGGAAATGGATTTTTTTTAAAAATCCAAATGTATATTCCAGAAAAGAAGCAGTTCCTCTCCTGAATAAAATTGTTCCATGACCTACTATTAAGAGATGGTGTCATATATCTGAAAGAATGAGATGCACAGGATATTAATGATAAAACTATTATTATTATTGAATAGGATGTCCCTATTTTTGTTGGAGAAACGTTGGAGTATATGCAGCCAAGTCATGACTGCCTCTAAAGCCCTCAGAATTGGAAGATGAATGGGCGGTCAGAAATGGTCAGGTGTCCAGGCCACTCCCCCCCCCACTCATTTGAGCATCGATGTATATTATTCCGGTTCAAATGTAACATTGTGCTTCTACTTTGTTTCAAAACGAGAGAAATGGAGGGGAGCAGGAAAAAAGTAATTAGGGGACACAAAGGGTTTACTAATGAGGTAGAGGAACAAGGGTTTTGCCAGAGATTGTTATAGGTACTGCTGAAATTTGAGAGCCCGAAGTTCACCACTGCTTTTGCTATAATAATGATGATGATGATGATGATGATGATGATGATGATGATGTATTACTTATACCCCACCCATCTGGCTAGGTCTCCCCAGCCACTCTGGGTGGCTTCCAACAGGAGATTAAAAATGCATTAAAACATCAGTCATTAAAAAACTTCCCTAAACAAGGCTGCCTTCAGATGTCTTCTAAAAGTCAGATAGTTGTTTATTCCTTTGACGTCTGATGGGAGGGAATTCCACAGGGTGGGAGCCACTGCTGAGAAGGCCCTCTGCCTGGTTCCCTGTAACTTTGATTCGTGCAGTGAGGGAACCAACAGAGGGTCCTCAGCACTGGACCTCAGTATACATCTGAAGTACAAACTTTTCTGTCTTCTGAAATTATGAGAACAAATGGTTTAGTGGTATATAACTTGGGGGACTGTTCACTTTCCCTTCCTACCCCTGGGAGTCATCCTTTGGGTGGGGGGGGGGAGAGAGAGGCCCTAATAGGTGCAAGAAATGTTAAATATTGGTAGGCATTTTATGTGAATCATTGTTAATTATTTTATTACATTTCACATTTCCTTTTGCTGTACACCACCCTGACTGTTGTGGCAAAGGGTGCTATGAAAACTTTAATAAATAATATGTATTAAAATTTTAATACAACATTATTTAGTGGTCCCAATGCACTCCAAGTTAAAATAGCTCCCCGTCGGGGAACATTATTGTGAATTAATGAACTGTATACATGCTTTTCCATTAGATATGTTGAAATATGGCTCTTTGGGGAAGATGTATAGGCAGATTTTCCTTTGCAATGTTTCTCCAGTGAAGCATTATTTCGGCTCAAAATACGCTGGGAGTCATTGAGCAGTGTTGCATTAAAGAACTATTTCCCGCACTCGTTTGGATAGCTTTCTGCTCTGTTGGTCCTATGAATGTCATCAGCAGCAGTGGTGAGATGAGTGAAAAGTGCAGTCTCCTCTCCTTTTATGGTAAAGACAGTGAATGGCATATATCTCTTCTTCAGGTTTCAGGAATCCATCTTTTCTCCAAAAGAAAATCTTGGAAATATCATCTTCTTCAGTCCCAACACAGGAAATTCTCCTATACTTGTGGATACTCCCTGCATGTTTTTGAACCTTGACTTTTCAGGGTTTTAAACAGGTAAAGATCTTCCATGGGTACAGGAGTTTCCCATCTTAAAATAATGGCCCTCCAATTGCTTACATTTAACATATTAACTTGAAAAACAGATGATTAATGAAGTTTAAGAATATTTAATGAGTTATTCCTACCCTTAGCAGGGAGGAAAACCCATTTATCTACATAGTTAAAGCTATGGTTTTCCCAGTAGTGATGTATGGAAGTCAGAGCTGGACCATAAAGAAGGCTGATCGCCGAAGAATTGATGCTTTTGAATTATGGTGCTGGGGGAGACTCTTGAGAGTCCCATGGAGTGCAAGAAGATCAAACCTATCCATTCTGAAGGAAATCAGCCCTGAGTGTTCACTGGAAGGCCAGATTCTGAAGCTGAGGCTCCAATACTTTGGCCACCTCATGGCAGTGGCGTAGCGTGGGGGGTGCAGGGGGAGCGGCCGAACCGGGCACAACATCTGGGGGTTAGGGTTAGGGGGCGCAAATCCACGGGTTAAGGGGCACAAATTACTTGCCTTGCCCCGGGTGCTGACAACCCACGCTACGCCACTGCCTCATGAGAAGAGAAGACTCCCTGGAAAAGACCCTGAAGCTGGGAAAGATGGAGGGCACAAGGAGAAGGGGACGACAGAGGACAAGATATTTGGATAGTGTTCTTGAAGCTACAAACATGAGTTTGACCAAACTGCAGGAGGCAGTGGAAGACAGGAGTGCCTGGCGTGCTCTGGTCCATGGGGTTATGAAGAGTCGGACACGACTAAATGACTAAACAACAGCAAACATATATATATATTGAAAGTAAGCTTTAGACCACAAGTCCTACTATTTTGCAAATATCTGCTCTAAAATTGCTCAATATTTGAAACAGAAACAGTGCAATGCTGAACAGAAGGATTTCTATTTCTTTTCTTTTTTGAAGCACAGAGTTAAGGAGAAAGCCTTCACACCAGACAGAAGCTCCATTCTTTTCCCAATCTGTTTTGCTCAGCTATAGGGCTCCTTCCTCTCAAAGAGGTGGGTGGGGAAAGTGACTCTGTCTGCACTACTGCTCAATAGCAGTTCATCATGAAGAACTGACGAATCGATAGCATCTTGTCAGACAGAGATAAGACCAAGAAACAAAAGCCGTAGGGATGTTGTGAGGAGACATCTTTCTCCATTAGACAACAGAGCCAGGATTAGGCAGCAACAACTGAGCCCCATTCATTGATCCCACGCATTTTGCCTTTGCAATGCAGAATGGTTATAACCGTACTTACTGTGCTACGTAATTGTGAATCACATGGAGCCTGTACACCATTACTGAGTTTATAGAGGTGGGAGAGCTCTTATGTCCTTGGAGTACACAAAATGAGGTAGGAGTGAAAATGAGGCTTGTCTATCAATTGTAGAGGGGTGTGGGTTTTGGTGTTTCAGGGATTTTTATTTTCTTTTTGCCTTCAACTAGAATCCCAAGGCAAATTTTGCCATCCCTGAACAGGCAGAACATTTGAGGGATTCTGATGAAAGCCAAAACCCAGCAAAATTTCTTAGTGAAGGTTCATGTATCCCCAGTTAAACTATTGCTTAATTAAACTAAAATGCAGTTGACCGATAATAAAATTTTACAATATGCATTTTTGATGTATTCTGAAGGCTGCTTAAAGAAACAGAAGCTACATTCACTGCTCATCCCCCTTTGCAGCATCACACAAGAACCAAAACAGCCTCCAAAAGCAAACAAATGTGCAGCCTTACCAATTAAAAAAAATGTCCTTCCTGATTAAAACTGATCTCCACTAATTCTACCATTAAAGCTTTAGTTGAACTAATTTAATGATTTAGGGAGCATTCCTATGTACAAGAAACTGGCATGAAGCAAGCCAACGTAAATTAAGCATATAGTTACACCAAACCCATTCAGCATCAGAAGGAAAACAAGCTTTTAAAATAGTGTTCTGCACCAGATAACCAGGTCTTGCAACAAAATTGGATGGGATTAGGATACAACCCAAATCCACCCTCCTCGCTGGTCCTCATCGCACCTATCCACCCACCCCAAACACCCATTTGGGGGGACTGACACCAGCATTGGGTCAGTCAGCTTTGACCAAGTTATTTCTGTGCATCTTTGGCTGAGCTGTGGTTGGGGAATTAACACTGGCTGAGCTTGGCTGCTTTTGGATTCACCCAGCTGATCCACTACAGCCTAAACTTCTCATTCCAGTGGATCTTATATACCTGCTGTTATATTAATGATTGCCATCATCATCTTGGCATAGGATTTCCCCCTTAATGAAGTTTGCAGGCTTAGTACAAATATTAAAGAATTTTTTCATTCTAAGCATTACTTATTGCACAGCACTATACAGTATGTGACCTCTAGCAATGTGCTGAATCTTCTTTCTTTTTCTTCCCTTTTCTAGCCAGTTTAGGAAATGGCATTAATAGTCCAATCCTGTGGAAATTTACTTGGAAGTAGGCCCTATTGCCATCAGTGGGGCATTTTCCAATTAAGTATATTTAAGATTTGAACCTCAGTACCAACGACATATGTTATTAAGGAAGAAGGACTGTACTGCAGAACTTTTCACAAACTGTTCTATACAGATAATACATACCCCTAATCTCTTCATAGGGATTTTAATGATCAATGAAACCCCAGAGGGAATACCCCAGAGTCCTCTGCTCTGCTTTCAAGAGGTTTGTTCTGCCTTCTTTCTTAAGAAACAGTCCCTGTTGAGTCTTCTTCTCAAGATCATGACTCACAATATCATCTTTCGACCTACTTTTCAAAGGTTTTTCAGCACATGATGGGTCACAGTCCCAGCAAGTGTTACAGCATTCTGATAATCATTTCACATGCTCCTCAAGATTTCCATGTGCATCAGCTGTCCAAGAAAACTGTGCTAAGGAAAAGTCAAAATATTAACTGTGCCCCTTTCTCAAAGGAAATCAACTAAAGCATTCACAGCAGAAAAGGCTAAAATTTAATTGCACTGAAATCCCACCAACTCATGAACATTTAACCATGAGCCCATAAGCTCAGAATAAACTTGTAGTGTTTTGGTGAGTCTCCAGTGATCTAATTGTGTGTGTGTGTGTGTGTGTGTGTGAGAGAGAGAGAGAGAGAGAGAGAGAGAAATCTCAGCAACCACCCTACCTTCTCAACATTTTCAACTTTATAAGCTAAGGATATGGAATCTGTGGTTATCCAGATGATGTTGGATGAGTTTTCACCATCCCCAACTAAAGGTAAAAGGTAAAGGACTCCTGGATGGATAAGTCCAGTCAAATGTGACTTTTGGATGTGGCATTCATCTTGCTTCAGGCTGAAGGAGCTGGCATTTGTCCGCAGACAGATTTCTGGGTCATGTGGTCAGCATGACTAAACCGCTTCTGTTGAAACAGGACACCATGATGAGTGCCAGACCACACGGAAATGCCATTTACCTTCCCACCATAGCGGTACTTATTTATCTCCTGGCATTGGTATGCTTTCAAGCTGCTAGGTTAGTAGGAGCTGGGACAGAGCATTCCACTGCTTAAAAAACAAACAACTTTTAGCCTATGCATAATTATTGGTATTATTTATTACATTTGTATACCTAGCGGTACATTCCACTGTCAGGACCAGGTTTCAGAGGGTCCTTGAAAAACAGTTTGTTGCTGGTGCCCCCTCTCACATCAGCAGTGCTTTCATAGAGCCTCCATGTTAACTCCTCATAATATCCCTGACATAGCATTATTCAGTGCTTTTTTGTGGGGGACGCAGGGGTATGCATACCCCTAAACATTTTGTGAATCTTTGTACTTTTGTGCATTTATTGTATTTATTTTTCCTGATTTGAACTATAAAATGGTGATTTTCTTAAGTCAAAATGCGAGTACAGTTTGTACCTCTTGTTACATCAGTCTCCTGTTGCGTTTTTTCAGGATACAAATGTGGCAAACCCGGAAGTGTATACTTCTGGGTTTTGCTGTGCACACATGTGCAGAAGCGCTTTATTGTGCTGCATGCGTATGCAGAAGTGGCACTCTAGTTGCAAACTTTTCAGGATGTGAATGGCACCCCGGAGCGGATCGAGTACATAACTAGAGGTACCACTGTACCCCTAAACATTTTTTTTAAAAAAAGCACTGGCATTATTCCAGGACACTGCAGAAAATGAAAAAAGACCCAGACATTGCTGCACAAAAAAAATTGTTTAAAGAAAGACCCCAGGAAGATAGTTGCTCAAGGATGCCATGCACTTACTTTTAAGTAACGGTACCCAGAATTGCAGTCATAGCCATATCTAACCCAATGATTTCACTGTGCAATCATATAAACAAAGGCTATATAACTGAAGCCATGAGACATGTGTAATGTGTTGCTGTACACAGGTGCTCCATTGTTTAATCACTAATACTACTTGAGATGCCGATTTCCACATGGCAACATGCCTTAAGTGAGTAATGCAGACTGTCTAGAAACATTTGTCTTCCTCTGGCCAATTTACTAGTGTGAGTGGTTGACATTATTCATCCTTTTATTTATTTATTGGTGTGATGCAAAGCGTCATCAGAAATCTTTATTTTCCCCAGGTTGCTGATGCTGTGAGGTAAAAGAGGAATAAATCCACAATACTGCTCAGTGTTTGCATTTCAAAATTTAAGGAGCTCCAGCAATAAACTTTCCATCTTAGGCTTAAACTTTTATTTTATTTTTTATAGGTGTGTAGAGGCTACTTTCTCAACTCAAAATATGAGTGTTAGGAACTTACTATGCCAGAGGTCCCCAAACTATGGCCTGTGGACCGAATAAGGCCTGAGGAACTCATTTATCCAGCCCACAACAACCCCCGCCGCCCGCTGCCACTCCCCACTCTTACCTGTGCTGCACTGCACGGCTGCCCACTTCCGGGTTGGAGGAGCACCGAAAATAGCTTGTGCAAGCATTATTTGCACATGCGCAAACATTATTTCCGGTGCATATCCGGGTTAGAGGAGGCCCGTGCACATGCGCACAAGCTATTTCCGGTGCTCCTCTGACCTGGAAGTGTGCTGGAAATAACGTGTGCACATGCATATGGGCACATGCTCCCCTGCCATGCGATTGGCGCTGAAGACACCGGCCCGAGGCACGGTAAGTTTGCTGACCCCTGTTATGCCAACATCCAATTTCATTTCTGGCGTGGCTATTAAAGCAGGGAAGACTAATCCTAGTCAATTTTGTTTAGATGTTGAAACCTTCATACTCCTGGTGCCCTTTTCCTGTTGTAATCTGTTTTTTATTAGTTAACTTTTGCATTCTTTCATTTAAGCACTTTTTAGTGTTTACAGGAACTGAGTGGAAAATAGGCCAGTTCTAGGCAATACTGTAATTGTTTGGTGGGCCTAACAAAAGTCCTGGGGAAAGCGCTATTTTTCTAGAAAAAGAGGTGCTAGAACTCACCATGAACACTTCCCTTGTTCTCTTTTAATGGCAATGGTGCCCACCTGAGAGGTTCTGGATCAGATGTCCTGAATCCCTGGTAGCAAGTCCCCAGCCCAGGATCAATCCAGGATCAGATCATGTGTCCAGTGTCCCAAGTCCTGCAGAGATTCTGGAGCATCCAAGCTGAGGTTCATCAGCATGGACTGTTGAGCAGATACAGAACTTCAGCTCTGCTGCCCTTTTATACTTTGCTTGCTGATTGCAGCATCTGGGCTGGATGAGGCATGTGACCTTCACCTCCAATGGTGGTTCCAAGGTTCCAAGCCTACTCCAGTTGAGGAATCACCCACCACTTCCCAGAACTAGCGAGCCCCACCTGGCCAGCCAGGAAGCTGGGCTGTGGGCCCTTATCTGCCTCAGCGTCCTGGGCACTCTATCCACAGCTCCCTATGCCTCAGAGCTCATGGTGACAGAGGCCCCTCTGGGCTTTGGTGATGGGGCCTGCTGCTCTGGTTCCTGTGCACTCACCTCCATCCCCTCGTCATCTTCTATCACGCTGTGAGTACTTCCTAAACCAACCTCTCCTTCCCATGCTCAGGTGTATTCCAGCCCCAGCTACACCCTCACAGGGACCTCTTTCTCCTCCCTGTTGTCCTGCCAGTTCATGACAACTGAGTTCCAGTGAGTTTTGGCTGAAATAAGCCCTACCTGGGAGTCCCACATGCTTCATGCCTCAATGTTCCTCCTTTGTGCCCTCTTTGAGTACTGTTTGCCTGGTTGGAATGTGTCCATGGACTAAGATAATGCTGCTTGCTTATCTGGATGGAGGGTAGAGAGTAGGGATATGTGTGTTGAAACTAGTTTACTATACAAAGATAAAATTCACATTTGCTGCCCTGCCCATTTTAGCTGTGCCCACTAATGCCAGGTGGCCCCTAGAAGATCACCCAGAAGGGAATGTAGCCCTTGAGCTGGAATTGGTTCCCTACCCTGGGCCAGATGGACACATAATTTAATCTAGCATAAAGCAAGCTCCTATATTGGCTTTGAAAGCACAGCTTCTGAAGAATCTCTCCACACAATATGCAAAGCTTTTTAAAACCAGGAATGGCCGTTTCCTGGGAATTTCACTGGAAGCAGAATGTTGACACAAATTTAGATGGTCCCACTGGAAAAATATTAGCAGAATTCTGAGGGAAGCAAATGAAAATAACAACAACCACCCAATAAGACTAGCAGAATTTCTCATGGGGTTCTGCATATCCCTTGCTGCAATAGTTTTCTCACACGACATGCACATTGCTCCTGGGTGTTTTCTTCCTCTGTACTGAGAGTCTGCCTAAGCCAAATTCACCATTGATTTGCTCAGACCATCATCTCAACACAGCAACAGAGTCACATGACCCATCCCCTTGGAGACACATAAAGGCAATACACTCCAAGATTGGCCATAATCCTGCATGCTTTAATTATTTCTATATTCCTTATTTAGACGTGCCTCTTTTATTGCCACTATTGTATTTTTGGCTACGGTACAGTATTGGATTTAGGCCAAATATCCATTTGCTGAATTGCAACACATAAACTAAAGTCTGATGTAAAATGAGTTGCTTCCACATTGTGCGCTGTAAATTCAACAAGACTCTGCCTAGGAAGGCCAAGCACAGAAGACCATGTACTGCATAATTCCCTCCAGATTATGTACCTAAATTATTAGATATAGATACAGCTATATGCAGTTGCTTTGTTTTCCTAGAAATGTCCAGTCCTGTAACTCACAGTTTCACACTAACTGACATCCATGCAGTTATTTCTAATGTAAAGTAGCAGAATCAATATACTACTACTCCACATCCTGTGATCTTTTATAATAATTATTTGATTGATCCACTTCAAAGAACACATTTTAGGATAAATCACTGCTTTTCAAATCACCATATGTCTCCTTTTGCAATTACCTTTCAGTGGAGATTCTGGTCATAAGAGAACAATGGCATGGGATTAGAGATGGGCCATGAGCTATGTGCTCATTCCAGAAAAGCTTTGTGCCCCTCCAGCATTAAATCTGAAGGCTTAGAAAAACTGATTGTTGAGTTTAATCATACTCAGAGGGTGCAAATACCATTTCCTTTGGTGACCATTCTGTCCCTTCTCAAGGCCAACAAGGTACAGGCAGGGGAGATGAGATTATAGCTGGCAAAGGCTTCAGGCAAGATAGGTGGGTTGACACACTTTCCTATGCTACTTTCCACTCTGCTTTCTCAAGCTGCACACATTTACACAACATCTTAATCAACCATGAGTCATGCAATTCAAATCAGCAGCCAAAGCAGTACCAGACAAACACCATTCCACATTTACAAAATGGGCCTCTTGCCATCTGTCACTCTCTCCCCATCCATATTAATCTGTCAAGAACCCCATGTCTAGATTACGCTGAAAGTGTGACTGCCCCAAGGTAACCTGGGCAACTTCCTGGCTTAATAGAGATCTGACCCTGCTTCTCCCAAGTCCTGCCCCAACAAGCTGAACACTATGCTACTTCATTACTCAGAGCTGACACATTTCAAAGCTTGAAAAGCAAAGTACCAAAATCTTTAATAAAGCTTGCAATCAAAAATCACCAACTAGGAAGAGCAATTCAGTCTCATACTGACAGGCAAGGCTAATCATGACATCAATTCACATAGCCTGGGCTCAACTGTCATCTCAGTTGTCATTGGGAAAAGACAAATACATGCCAATGCTATCTTCTTCTCAGAAAGAAACAAATGCAGAAACGATGGGACAGTGAACCCACACTGATATGCAGGGGACTATTTCACAGGGGTGGTTGGTGGGCCCAAATATAAGGTGGTATGAGGCCCAAATGTGGAAGGGGATTTTGTTGAACCAACATTCACTTAACATTTCCCCCTGAATACACATCCCTTCTGATTCATGTTCTTGCATGCATATTTTGGCTGGAGGATCTCTACATCTTCTCCAGATAATTTTGAATTTCCCATACTTTAACAGATCCAAAGGGCCCCCATTTAGGATATTGACCAGAACTGTGTCCTAGACTATATTCACAACCCCATGAGGAATATATAAATCCTTGGGTAAATCTTTCAGAGCTGCTAATTGGTTTAAATTATTTATGTTTTGACCAATAACAGAAGTGTATCCTTACTGGCTTTTAAATATCTCCTGTACAGTGGGGATCTCTCATCAACAAACCAGGGGGGAAACCACATGACACTTTAGGGTGGCTAGATATTCAACATTTCCTAGGAGGTTTCCTCAGCTTTTCATTGAGCAATACACATGTGAATTTCTGGGTTAACGTGGTTGTGATTTTCCCCTCCCCCTGAAAGCAAATAACACAGAAATAAGCCCTAAATGTCTGCTAGATTCTGCCAGGTTTCTATAAGTGGCTTTTGCATAGTATGAAAGACTGAAGGAAATCTGAAGGTAAGGAAATGTTGGGAATATTGAATTAAGTGTTTGCTGTGTGAATGCAGCCCCAGTAATACTCAGTAGTCTACAAAACCTTGGTCAGAACCCAGTGAAATTCACATGTCATGGTAAGGTTGATTGTACCGAAAGATGAGCTGTTACCTACTGGATGAAATTACATTGTCAATTTGCTTTGAGATGGATCATAAATGAAATTAATAGCAATCAACACCATCATCCAGATAAGGCTCTTCCAATCCAGTTACCACTTCACTAAATTGCAAACTTTCCCATGCCATATTCTGTTACAATTAGGGTTCCAATCCTCCAGCAACTTGCTTCAGAGGAGTCTCATTCACAGCCTGAATCCTGTCAGCCATGATTAGCAGGAGTCCAACTCTGCTCATTATCAGCAAAGAAACTTGCAGACAATTTTTCATATCGAGTTGAGCACATTCTTTGTTGTTGTTTTCATCCTTCTGTCAATTTATGCTGTCCCCCTCGACTCCCTAACACTGTCACTGAGATCTTGCTTGACAGCAGTGATATGTGCTTTTCATGCCACATGCTGCAACTTCCAAGACGTTGCACCTTAGGGCAGGTCTCTGGTGTTCTTTGCAGAAATGTTGGGAATCAATCCAAGGAAGAAGGGGGTGGAATCTCATTTCCATGAGATGAAATCCCCAATGCAATCCGCTGCTTTGCAGCAATCAGGCTATGAAGACTCCTTTCGCCTTGATCATGTGTTTTTAAAAAAATACAATTTCAATAAAAACACTGCAAGATTGATAACTTCCTTCTATCCTCAAACTGTACCTCAACATTCCTTTACAAGAAAATGTCTACAGGACTGGTTACCTTAGTGGTATACAGGCATCATGTGAACTTGACAATCTCATAACCCAGGTTTGAATCCTGACTGGTGAATGTCTTTCATCATATTTTGAGTATGATATAGCTCAGTGTTAGAGGTACATGGCTTGTTTATCAAAGCTGGATGTTCAGATCCTGGCATTTTCAGGGTGAGCTGGAATGGTTTCATTATGAAACCATGGAAGCCATTGCCAGCCAGTGTAGATATGAGGCACCAGCACCTAACCTGATCGGGCCCAGTTCTAGTTTGGCACTTTAAGATGACACCACACTAATTCCACAATACCTAAACATTTCCCTATTGTAGTTCAGTCTAAACTATATCTTATCAAATGTCTGCAAAGCAGATTTACTCTACATGCAAACCTTAAATATTTCTATTTTATAAGAAGATAGTTTAAAAGATTGAAGTATAACCCCCTGCACCTGCTATAATTTTCTACTAATTCCAAGATTTGCTTCCTGCATGGGTTACACAGTGATCATAAAGGAAACCAGCAAAAGAAAAGTAAAGCTCAAATTAAAAGCAGCTGAAGAGAAAAATAATCCATTCCCAGAGAATCTGAAAGGGGGGAAAGGGGGATAAGGAAAAAATCTTAGCCATCTGGTTTCAAGCTGCCATTACTGAAAACTTTAGATCAGAGTCATCTAACTAACTTTAATTTAATTCAGTTCCATATATTATTAACAAGCTCACAAATCTTCAAATCAAAGCAAACAAGCTAGCAAAATAACAACATGTCCCGTTCCATCCAATGAGGAAAAAGGAAGCTCAGAATAAAAGAAAGCACTCTAACAATGCAATTCTCATTCTTAAATAATTTAAAAAGATTATGTAAATCACTTGGACATTTCTTGAGCTATAAGGTAGCGTACAAGCTCAATTCACAAGAAAAGATTGGGGCAAAATTAAAATCATCAGTACCCACTGGTAATTCTGCAAAAGTCGCTTCCAAATCTTTATAGTTTGTAATACAAATGTATCAATTGACCCAGTTACATAACTCAGTGTGATGGCTGCAGTGTTAGGCTTTTAACTGTATGCCAGTGATATGTTGTACTGTGCATAGTTGTTACATTGCTTTGATCCACCCTACGATCACTTGCAATGAGGAGCAGGATATAAATCTCTTGCAACCTTTTGGATCTTCATGACCTTGCTGGCAAGATGGTCAAGCACAGAGAAACCAATGACAATATTATGAATATCAAGTAAGGGAGACGTTTCCCAGTGTCCTTTGCCTTAGCCACAGCCATGTTCGGTTCACTCCTGAGCACAAAAAGGAGGCTGATACCAAAAGTCTCATAACACAGTCCATTTAACAAGGTTAATGTCTGCATTTTTCCATCTCCCACACTGGCCAGGTGCTGCCAGGAATATTATGGTCAGTGCCTTTCCACTCTATTGTATTTACTGCCTCTTACTGCCAGCCTGGAACTATAAAGTATTCAGTCAGCACCTCGGCAATGTCACAGAGCCTTCAGTTATAGGCATGCAATGAAAAAGTAAGTTTGTAGATCTTTTATAGCAGCCAGCAATATACAAACATATGAAAGAGAGATCTTGATCTCTCCCACTGACTTGCTGGTCTTTGACTGGTGAGTCATCATTACATATGCACACTGAGTTCTGGCCTGACCTATGGTAGGTTGCACCAGCAGCAATGACAACCCTCTTTTATTGAGAGAAGGGAAAAGGTGCAGAAAGAAAAAGAAGGTGAAAAAACAGGCAATAGCTATTGTTTTGCACAGGGTGTTAGCTTTTGTTAATCTATTGTTCTTCTGCCCACATGGAAGAACCACCATCAGCAGCATGTACGGATGGGAGAGAAATTTAGTTCATTTTGCATTCAAAAGTGAACCTACCTAAATTTGTACATTTCGGAATAATACACAGACCAAAACACAGCCATCCTTAAAAGAAATTGCACTTCTCTGAATTTTGTAATGCAGCCATCTTGCTAAGAAATGTACATAATATGTGCAAATATTAGCAAAAATAACATACATAAACATGGATTATATTGGGGGGAATTACTTTGAGAAATGGGCAAAACTGCATACAAAAGTGCACCTATCAGAAATTTGTACTGCAGTGCTGGTGAATTTGCACGCAGACTTTTTTGAATGGGGACCTTGCAAGTTGAAGTACAAATGCAGAGAACTAAACAAAAGACTGGGGGGGGGGGAATGAGAAACTGAGAGAAAACGACATGGGCAGATTCCCCCAGCCCTACTAGCAAGTCACTGATTTCCTTACTAACTTAAATTGCTGTGTGAGGCTAGCAAACACAACTTCTGGGCTTGCTGTGGGTGGTTGTGGAAATACTACACAGGAAGCCGCATTTTAGCTGACCAGGCCAGATTCATCATAATTCCAGCCCACTGTTGTCTACTTCAGCCTGCAGTCACCCTCCAGGGTCACAGGCAGAGGCCTTTCCCATCAACAGCCACCTGATCCTTTGAACTTGAGGTGCCAGGAATTCAAACTGGGAAATGCTGCATGGTCTACCACCAAGCTATGGTCTGTCCCACAATATGACAGCACTCCCTCCCTCACCAACCTATTCCACTTTTATTGCACTCCATTTTGTCCCCAGGAGGACGTGCAATAGTACAGCCCACAGCTGCAGCATTGCAACAGCATGGTTTTCCCCTGGCAACAATCGGGGGAAAATATTTTAGTATTGTGTTTTCATTTGGGGTGTGCAATGGATCCAGCCGCATCCCAAATATCAAGATGAAGTGGGGTGTTTCTGGGCTTGTCTGAATCGAAGCAGTGACACATTTGCCCCGACTGTTTTGTGGTGCTGTACTGATTTAGACATTGACAAGATTCTGCAAGTACCATATTTTTCGCTCTATAAGATGCACCAGACCACAAGATGCACCTAGTTTTTGGAGGAGGAAAACAAGGAGGAAAAAAAAATATTCTGAATCTCAGAAGCCAGAACAGCAAGAGGGATCGCTGCGCAGTGAAAGCAGCAATCCCTCTTGCTGTTCTGGCTTCTGGGATAGCTGTGCAGCCTGCATTCGCTCCATAAGACGCACACACATTTCCCCTTACTTTTTAGGAGGGAAAAAGTGTGTCTTATTGAGCAAAAAATATGGTAAATGTCTACATTGGTGACAGAGGAAAACCTGGTATTTAAAATGCAGACATTCTTCTGTTTCTTGCCACAGTGCTGGTGGCAGAAGAAAAGGGGGGGGGGGTTAGAGAAGATAAATAATTATTTCTTTCCTTTGTCCTCCCCTATTGCTGTTGCCACTGTTGCTGCTGGGGTAAGTGAGCTGAGAGGGAAAAGTTGTTCCATCAAATAACATCCACCTCTTTAAGCAAGGCATCACCTGGCAGCTGATGGGCAGTGGGGACCATACCCTGTTCCAGAGCTAAGGAGAAATCAAGAGCTCACTTTAAGTTCCTAAACAAAGTCCTGCCATAATCTTCCCTGTCACCTGATGTGCTGTCAAGTGAAGGGGAGATGGCTGAGACTTCTCCAAAATGGATTCATGGGCCAAACAGGGATGTCTGGCAGGACACTGTTCATAGGCTGGAGGTCCACACATTCCCACCTGCTTAGAAGCATGAAAAATCAGGGTTCTAAACCAGGCATCCCCAACATGCGGCCCTCCAGATGTTTTAGCCTACAACTCCCATGATCCCTAGCTAACAGGACCACTGGTCAGGGATGATGGGAATTGTAGTCCAAAACATCTGAAGGGCCGAAGGTTGGGGATGCCTGTTCAGGGTGCTTTCACAAGTAGAATAGAGTTAATCAGTCAAGCTGGAGAGTGACATGGATGGTGATCAGGGATGGGGTGAAACTAGATGACTCAGTCCTGCATGCACACACACACCCCTCACATGCTTAGCTAGCACTAGTGTGCACCCCTGAAGTGGACAAGCATACATAGAATATCTAAACAGTGAGGTTACCAGAATGCCCATTTTATCAGGCCAGAACGCACTGTTACAATGGAAGAACCCCAGAAATAAAACCAGGTTTTGTGGAAGTAGCAGAAAACAGCCCCATCAATGGAAGCCACACCTGAATAATTGATAGAACAGTCCCTTCCTGGGTAGTTCATCAACCAACCGCAGAATCTATGCTGCAGTAGCATCTCCTTGCCTCTGTGCAACCATTGCAATTGACTTCCTCCGATTGGATTGTTGCCACAATTCTGCTCCACATAAGCAGTGAAAGTGAGAAAGAGATGAGCCATTTATACTAGCTCAGTACCCAGCTCTGAGTATATGTGTTGTGTGTCAGACAGCTTTTAACAGAAACCAGAAAAGATCCTTTTTTTATTTTCTTTTTTTAATAGTGAAGGGGGTGGGGGACAGAAATGCCTGCTTTAGCTGATTTAGTGCACAGAAATGGTGACACAGCTGGACAGGGTGACACAGCTGGACAATCAATTTCTACCATTATTCATAAAATATGCAGGGAGAAACAGCCCAAGTCCCCCTTTTTGTCACTTGCAGGGGGGTAAATTGCCAGGAATGAAAACCAGCTGAGTGGCTAAAGGGAAGCAGAGCCAAGTTGGCACTTCTGTAGAGGAGAATCTGAGATCAGGGTGGGTTGGATGGGATTGAAGCAAACTTGAATTTTCCTGCAGAGACTGGAATCTATATTCTCCTCCAGATACTAACTAAAACTAGACTTGCTAGACTTGTAGCTTCGGCAAGGAGACTACATCATGTGCTCTCAGACAACGGCAGGTTGTGTTGCATTCTGCCCTGCATCAGTCTGCATGTATACACAGGAACAGAGTGTGCCTTCTGCCTATAACAGGACCATAGCTCATTGGTAGAGCATCTGCTTTCTATACAGAGGGTCCCTAGTTCAGTTCTTGGCATCTCCAGGTATGGCTCCTGCCTGAAACCCTGGGTGGCCACTGCCATTCAACGTGGACAATACTCAGTTTGATGGACCAGTGGTGTGACTGAGGATAAGGAATCTTCCCGTGAAATGTGGGCAGCCATAGAAAGATATGAATGGGTGTCAAATCTTAGATACATTTGAAAGGAGCCATCTTCGGGGAAAATCTTGTGTGGTTGCTGTCTTGTGACAGGCAATGTCACATTAGTTTTTCCATGGAAACCACTTAGGGGCTTTCTGTCAAGTAACCAAGGTATAAATTTTGTAAAAGAAATAATACAAAATAGTTAGGACCTTTAACATGGATATTAGAACCTTCCTTTTTCGTATGTATCTATGTTTCCAGGTATTGGCTCTTAAATTTCAAATAAGGCATTTGCTATACGGACCTTTGTTGGCAAGGTGATGTCTTTACTTTTTAAAGTCTGTATAGTAAAAGCTATGGTTTTCCCAGTAGTGATGTATGGAAGTGAAAGCTGGACCATAAAAAAGGCTGATTGCCGAAGAATTGATGCATTTGAATTATGGTGCTGGAGGAGATTCTTGAGAGTCCCATGGACTGCAAGAAGATCAAACCTATCCATTCTGTTTTTTTTTAAAATATTTTTTTATTCAATTTTTTAAACACATACAAAAAAGACAATCACAACACATAATAAAGACAAACTAAAACAAAAACAAACATGTATAATTTCACAATCTTATTTTCGTATACCTTCTTTCATCCGACTTCCCCATACCTCCCTTTCACTGCATCCTTATTTTACAATTTTTTAGCAACCCGTCAATCCATTTATCCATTTAATTCCCTTTCATTAAGTTTTCCTTAATTTATTAGTTACAGCTGTAATTCTCTACTTCTTACCCCTTGACATCTAACCCTCCTCAATTTTACAACAATTTTTGAGATACATTTTAAATTTCTTCCAGTCTTCTTCCACTGTCTTTTTCCCCTGGTCGCGGATTCTGCCGGTCATCTCTGCCAGTCCCATAAAGTCAATCACCTTTGTCTGCCATTCTTCCAGAGTAGGTAGTTCTTGCATCTTCCAATACTTTGCCAGAAGAATTCTTGCTGCTGTGGTAGCATACATAAAAAAAGTCCTGTCCTTCTTTGGCACCAATTGGCCAACCATGCCCAGGAGAAAAGCCTCAGGTTTCTTAGGAAAGGTCCACTTAAGGACTTTCTTAATTTCATTATAGATCATTTCCCAGAAGGCTTTGATCCTCGGGCAGGTCCACCAAAGGTGATAAAAGGTACCTTCCGTCTCATTACATTTCCAACATTTGTTATTGGGCAAATGATAGATTTTTGCAAGTTTGACTGGGGTCATGTACCACCTGTAGATCATTTTCATTATGTTTTCTTTTAAGGCATTACATGCCGTAAATTTAACACCAGTGGTCCATAACTGTTCCCAGTCGGCAAACATAATGTCATGACCAATGTCTTGTGCCCATTTAATCATAGCTGATTTCACCGTTTCATCCTGTGTATTCCATTTTAACAGCAGATTATACATTCTTGACAGATTCTTAGTATTGGGTTCTAACAGTTCTGTTTCTAACTTTGACCTCTCCTTCTGAAATCCTATTTTCCTGTCTTGTTTGAATGTCTCGTTTATCTGATGGTAATGTAACCAATCTCTAACTTTGGACTTTAATTTCTCATAACTCTGAAGTTTAACCCTTTCGCCTTCATATTCTAGAATTTCACAATATTTTGGCCATTTAGATTCCATATTAAATTTTTTAACCCCCTTAGCTTCCATTGGTGACAACCACCTGGGAGTTTTACTTTCCAACAGATCCTTATATCTAATCCAGACATTGTATAATGCTTTTCTGACAATTGATAGTAGCAATTCGGCCTAACAAGGAGAGTTTCAACCTTGACCATATTTCTAGGTCTTTCTTTACTTCTGACCAGCATTTTTCATAATTGTCTTTAAATAAATTCACATTCTTAGATGTTAAGTTTACCCCCAGGTATTTCACTTTTTTCGTTATTTCCAGACCTGTTTCACTCTGAAATCTCTCTCTTTCCTCTGTAGTTTTTTTCTAACACTTTCGTTTTCTGTTTATTAAGTTTGAATCCTGCTACTTGACCAAAAGTCTCGATTAGCTCTAATACTCTTTTAGTACTAGTGTCTGGCTGTTGCAAAGTCAATACTAGGTCATCTGCAAATGCTCTTAGTTTATAGTGTCTAACTCCGACCTGAACTCCTTTAACCAACTGGTCCCCTCTAATCATGTTTAACAAAACCTCCAGGACCGATATAAAAAGCAAAGGGGATATTGGGCACCCCTGTCGTGTGCCTTTTTCAATAGGAATTTCTTCCGTTACCACATTGTTTACAATTAACTTTGCTTTTTGTTTAGAATATATTGCACCTATACCGTTTTCGAAACCTTGGCCTACCCCCATCCCTTGGAGATTCTTCTTCATAAAACTCCAACAAATGTTGTCAAAGGCTTTCTCCGCATCCACAAAAATCAAAACCGCCTTTCTGTTAATGTCAACTTCTAATAACTCCAAAATGTCTATAATGTTCCTCACATTATCTGACATATGTCTCCCTGGGAGAAAGCCAGTTTGGTCTTTATGAATCTCCCCTATCAACACTCTCTTCAGTCTTTTTGCCAAAATGTCTGCAAAAATTTTGTAATCCACATTAAGTAAAGATATTGGGCGGTAGTTTTTAACCTGGTTCTTTTCAGACTCTGTTTTCGGTATAAGTGAGATGAAAGCTTCTTTCCACGATTCAGGTGCCTTTTTCCCCTCCATAATTTCATTACAAACTTCCTTCAATGGTTGCATCAACCATTCCTTCAACGCTTTATAATATCTAGCGGTCAGACCATCTGGTCCTGGTGATTTTCCCAATTGCATGTTCTGAATGGCACCCTCTATTTCTTGATCTGTTATTTTTTCATTCAAAATCATTTTACTTTGTTCTGAAATTTTTGGTAGACCATATTTTCTAATAAATTCTTCTATTTCTTGCTCATTGACTGGCCCTTGTGCATACAATTTCCTAAAAAAACTTTGAAAGCAATTACTTATCTCATTAGGTTTGTGGATAATCTTTCCGTCCATTTCTAGACTTGTCACGGTGTTCAATTTCTGTCTCTTTTTCAATTGCCATGACAGAAGTTTCCCACATTTATCCGCTGATTCAAATGTCTTTTGTCTCATCTGCTTTATTTTCCATTCTATTTCTTGATTCATCAATTCCATATATTGCATCTGGTGATACTTTATTTCTCTCAGAATCTCACGAGACTTTGGTTTGGACCTCAATTTCTTTTCTCCTTCTTTCATTTTTTCTAAGATTTTTTCTTTCCTCTCATTTTGTTTTTTCCTCTTTATAGAGTTCTGTTGAATTAGGAAACCTCGCATCACGGCTTTGCTTGCGTCCCAAATTGTTCTTTTCTCCACATCTGTTCTCAAGTTTATCTCGAAATAATCTTTCAATGCCTTTTGGGCCTTCTTGTGAATCTCTTCATCTATAAGTAGGGTGTCATTCATTCTCCATCTAAAGGATCCAGTTGTTGTTAGTTTCATCTCCATCTTTACAGCGTTATGGTCGGAGCAGGTTTTTGGGCAGATTTCTATTCTATTATAGTAATTATTTCTACTTGAGAGTCCCATGGACTGCAAGAAGATCAAACCTATCCATTCTGAAGGAAATCAGCCCTGAGTGCTCACTGGAAGGACAGATCGTAAAGCTGAGGCTCCAATACTTTGGCCACCTCATGAGAAGAGAAGACTCCCTGGAAAAGACCCTGATGTTGGGAAAAATGGAGGGCACAAGGAGAAGGGGACGACAGAGGACGAGATGGTTGGTAGTGTTCTCAAAGCTACCAGCATGAGTTTGACCAAATGGCGGGAGGCAGTGGAAGACAGAAGTGCCAGGCGTGCTCTGGTCCATGGGGTCACGAAGAGTCGGACATGACTAAATGATTAAACAACAACAACAACAAGGCATTTGCTTATTTACTTTATTGAGTTCTGAATATCCTGGAGACAGGATGTTGTAAAACATATTTCTCTCTCTCTCTCTCTCTCTCTCTCTCTCTCTCTCTCTTTCTCTCTGTCAGATAACTTAGATGCAATTGTATGTGTGTGTACACACACACACACACACACACACACACACACAATTGCATCTAAGCTTTCTCGCATATGGCACAATTTATATGGCTCTATGCACAACTGTTCCACTACTTTACCTATTTATTAATTAATAAGCCTTTCAGTTTATCACAAGTTGTGTTGAGGCTATAGAACAAAGATTTACAATGGAAGATTTGTTATTCAGCATTCAGAGATTCTTAACTGATAGAGACTTATTTAATATATTTTCTGTGTAGGTGTCTTTCTTCACAACAGATATTAGCATTCCTATGTACTGCAAATTTTAGAAGGATGATGACTGCATTGCATCAACATATTTTGCGTGAGATAATGACAGAACTCTATAGGGGGAACATACATCAAAGAAATCTGCAATAATCCATAAGTGAAAATGTATCATATGGCAAAAAAAGTTTCAGTGTGGGAATATTAGCATGGCGATTGGAGAAAATGAATTGCCTTAAAAAGTCATATACACACCCACACAAAAAACCAAAAGAGCATAAATTAATGCTATTACACCAGGTTGGAAGCTGAATAATGTTGGACATTATCATTTAACTTGTTGCTCCAAAACTTTCCAAAGAATACCCATTTCCCCATAAACCTGTCAGGCTAGTTTATATATATCATAAGTGCCAACTCCCTAGGGCTCTGGGTACCCAATCACACAAAATTCCCCATGAAGGGGCTGGGCACTCACAAATTTCAGTGCCAGGGCCATGCATGCTGCATGGCACCCACAGCCCCAGTCACTATAGTCACGGGTTCAAGCTGGCATTCCTGATATGTATCCTTTTGTAATAATTGTGCTTAATCTTAGTTGCTATGTACATAATTTTCTCAGTCTACTGAGCTATAAGAGGAGATATCCCCCCCACCAATTTGTAGCTATTATAATCCTAGCAGCTCTTGTAAGGTTGAATATGATTTCTTCATCATTTTCAGGAACAACATCTTTTTGATAACCAGACATAGGTTCCAAGGGTATAATATATCAGGGATACTGGCCTGAATGGATTTCCAAAATATTTCTATTTTAGAACGATTCCAAAAAATATGTATGTGATCTGCTTTATTTAACCCACATCTCCAACCTTTGCCCTATCCTAACTTATATGTTAAACTAAATTTATAAGGCATTGAAAGAGGGTTTTAAAATTGGCCCCTTTCTGAGTTATGGAGATGTGGATCTGAATAGGTCTGTGGACCCAAGCAAAGCCTACACTGACTGGCAACATCTCTCCAGGGTTTCAAACACATCCCTTTCCCAGCCCTACCTGAAGAACAACCCGACCTGAAGAAACTGGGAACACCTTGGACGGTTAGCTATCCACTGCCGAAAAAGAGGTTACCAGTTTGCATAAAGACTGCATGTGGTAATTTATATATATAGATGCAGTTTTAGAAATAATTGTTGTTGTTGTTTAGTCGTTTAGTCATGTCCGACTCTTCGTGACCCCATGGACCAGAGCATGCCAGGCACTTCTGTCTTCCACTGCCTCCCACAGTTTGGTCAAACTCATGCTGGTAGCTTCAAGAACACTATCCAACCATCTCATCCTCTGTTGTCCCCTTCTCCTTGTGCCCTCCATATTTCCCAACATCAGGGTCTTTTCCAGGGAGTCTTCTCTTCTCATGAGGTGGCCAAAGTATTGGAGCCTCAGCTTCAGAATCTGGCCTTCCAGTGAGCACTCAGGGCTGATTTCCTTAAGAATGGATAGGTTTGATCTTCTTGCAGTCCATGGGACTCTCAAGTAGAAATAATTACTATAATTTAAAAAGAAATACAACACATCTCAGCAGTGTGGGGAAGAAACTAGGGGACTTCATGTGCCTCCCCAATCTGATAACCAAATGTTCTTCCTTGTTGACAGACAACTTCATGGCTCCTGCTCTTCCATTTTATGATCCTATATCTCTAGACTGGACTCTGTTTGAATCCAACAGAGGAAACCTTCAAAACTGAGGGCTGTCCTCTGCCAAGTAGGACACATGGCCACTTGCTACAGCCGTGGCCAGTGCTATTTTTCTAGAAAAAGAGGTCCCGGAACTCACCATGAACACCTTCCTTGTTCTCTTAGAATGGCAATGGTGCCCACCTGAGAGGGGCCGGAACTGAGTTCTGGCAAGTTCCGGCTGAAAAGAAATACAAACAAACCCTGGCTGTGGCCCCTTTCCTAAAAAATAATTCTTGTTTTAAAAAAGCAGGCCGCTACATCCTTCTACAAAGAGCAGATCTACACTCTCTTGCACACATTAGTCCATGCAATGGATTCAGGCACTTCTGGAGAACGCCTATGCATGATCTATAGTACACTTTGATGTGGCACTGTTTATTTTAAACAGCCAGCATATGGAGGTCCTCTCACAGGGGCAGATAGTGCATGAAAAGTGCCTTAAAGAATTTAAGCTGTGTTCAGCCAGACTGTGAAGAGAGAGCGTAAGAGAGAAGATTAAGCTCAACAGGATTATAATGTGGCTTTGGGTAGAAAGCTTTCTGAGAAGTAATAATAAAAGAAGTCTATTCATTATTCAAACAGTGGAATTTATGTATTGCACATTTTCTTCAGCTCTATCTGTAGCTGCTTTGGAGAAGGAAAATATATAGTAATAGATTATCTAAGATTTGGCAGACAGAGATGTACCACATGGAGGGTGCTATCTTTGCAAATCACGGTATGGGGGATAGTTTCTCCCTGGACAACTATTGTTCCTTCTCCCTGCGCACCAAAGAGTGCAGCAACCCAGTCAACCCAAGAGTCACATGAAAATGAAGACATCTAAACAGTTACCATATTTTCTGCTCTATAGGACGCACCGGACCATAGGAGGGGGAGAACAGGGGGGAAAAATTCTGCCCCTCTCTGCTCAGCACCCCTTCAGCGAAGTGGCAGGAGAAACGGAGCCCCTTCCATTTCTTCTCCCGCTTCACTGAAGGGGCACTGCATAGCTCTCCCTCTCTGGCTTGCGAATAGCTGTCTGAAGCCTCTGAAGCACAGTGGGAGTTCCCGCTGTGCTCCGGGGGCTTCAGGCAGCTTCAGCAAAAGCAACGCGAAGCCTCCGGAGCACGGGGGGAACTCTCCCTCTGCACTTCGGAGGCTTCGTGTTGCTATCGCTGAAGCCAAGGAGCCTGCATTTGCTCCATGAGACGCACACATTTCCCCTTAATTTTTGAAGGGGGAAAAGTGCGTCTTATAGAGCGAAAAATATGGTACTTTACATTTACGCTCTCTCTTACTGTCCATCATCCCCCTGCCAACAAAAGATATGGTTTGAAGATCAGTGGATACTTACTTTCAGAGATTTCCCCTCTTATATTCACACTCTTTTTGCATCTTTATGAGAAAATGTTCATTCTTGGGAACCCTTCTGTGCAGCGTTTGAGGTATACAGAAAGCAGAGCAAGAATAGTCTTATTGCTTGAACCAGAAAAAAATGCATTCTTTAAAGACCTATGAGAATATGAAATTATTATTATTATTATTATTATTATTATTATTATTATTATTATGCCACCCATCTGACTGGCTTGCCCAAGTCATTTGGGGCAGCCCCCCGCAAAATATTTAACAACACAATAAAGACAACCCAGTAAGATGGGCGGCATATAAATAATAAAATTATATTCCTATTCTCAAAGTTCTTATCAACTGATCAAGGAGAGGAATGACTGTATTTGTGCGTATATGCATGTGTTTTTGTGACCCCCTTCCCCATCTCTCTTTTCTAATAATAATAATAATAATAATAATAATAATAATAATAATAATAAAATATCCTGCCCATCTGGCTGGGTTTCCCTAGCCACTCTGGGCAGTTTCCATCAAACATCAAAAACTGCCCGATACAGGGCTGCCTTCAGATGTCTTCTAAAAATTGTTATTTCTTTATCTCCTTGACATCTGATGTGAGGGCGTTCCACAGGGAGGGCACAACTGATGAGAAGGCCCTCTGCCTGCTTCCCTGTAACTTCACTTCTCGCAGTTAGGGTACGATTGGAAGACCCTTGGAGGTAGACCTCAGTGTCAGAGCTGAATTATGGGGGTGGAGATGCTCCTTCAGGTATATGTTCTGAACATCTCTCTGTGTATGTTGTGCGTGTACAAACTGCAGTGTGTGTGAAAGAGTATGTGGTGGCCCATTGTGGCAACACCCACAACTGGCATATAGTCACCAGAGGAATGGCCAAGGGTGAATGGAGCCCTTCAGACCCCAAAATATTAACCACCCTGTCCTAGATCTTAAAACCTAGGAATCACCTCCTGCCCTGTTTTTCATATTTCCTTCTTTATTATAACCATGTCCCAGAAGATGCCATTTTAGTTACCTCAGTGCAGTCTGACTTAACGTATTCTCTGACCCACATTTCCTCCAGTTCCACAAGAGCATGAGGTGTTGATAGCTTATTAGGAACTCTTCACTCTTCACCATTTTTTTAAATAGCTTGTGCCTATCTGGTCAAAGTGTTCTCCATTTTCAGACCTACAGTATGTGCTAATAAAACCCAGGCCCAAGGTTTTAAAATGAGATGTTGTATATGTAAAGTGTCTGCTCCATTTTTTTCTTTCACTTCCCACCGTTTCAGGTCTAAGGAAGTGATGAAGCTGAAATTTGCATGAGCACCAAGCCTGTTCAGTAATGAAGTTCATTAAGGTGAAAAGGCATTAATCTTCTTAACTGCTACAAAATATATGTGTAGCCATTGCTAACTTGGCACCACATCGCATCATTCACTTTTCAAAGTCGGATGCCTTGTGTTCTCCAGTGGAACCAGATTGGACGGGGGTCAATGGGAGGCTTTGCTGGCTTCCTGTGGGGTTAAGGATGCTGCTTCCATGCTCAGCATTGCTCAAATAGTTCAGTGGCATGATAGATTACAGGAAGCTAAACTCAGCAGGTTTCAGATTGCATTTTTTGATTTGGCATTTTAAGAGCCCAGCAAGTCACTAGTCTGGAGCTCGCTGTGAGACTCTCTAATTTGTTCCAAATTATCACGATTAAGGAAATCGCTTTAAAGTGCACATAATTGCACAAAGGATGCATTTGGGTCCATAGTAATCTGCCCTGGCACTTTTAAATGAGTTTGCTTTTAGGGTATTTCTTTTCCTCTGAAGTGGTAAATCTCTGCTGTAAGTGAGCAGTGTTTTGCTATTAATCCATTAGGGGTGTGTGTCCATGTGCATTTAATTATACAATTTAGCCATGCAATTTTGCTCTGGGCTAAATCTCGACATCCAGATCATGTATGTTCATCTTCTATTAAATGAGACCAAGGAGAACAAAGGCAAAAAATTATTTTAATGCAATTTTTCAACTTACATTTGACAATACACAATAGATATATAAATGTCCACTGTACTCAATAGATGCAACTCAACAGTTACATTTTTATAGACAAACTTCCTTAAAATGCAAGAGGGCATGCACACATGCACAATCAATCTTTGGGTGGTGGTGGTTATGTTATTTTAATACTTTTAATGACAATTCATTGAGAAGTTTGCTACAATGGCTCTGTCCATTCACCAGATGTTGAGGTTCTGTGTGATCCAAAATGGTTTATTTACAAATTGACAGATTTATCTATTTGGAGTATTTTTTTAATGCATCCCTACCAGTGAAGGCTTAGGATGGAGAGATTCTCATCTACCTTTGAACTATTCATATATATTGGAACCACTGACAGGGCTATGCAGACAGGAAGGGGGTGGATTATTAGTAAGTGAAGATCACCAGAGGTGAAGTGTTGCCTCAGTGAGTAATACTTTACTTTCCCCCATGTAACTAAAGTTCCTAGGGGACAAGGAAAATGCTGCACTAAAAGAAAACAATGTGATGCAGGCAAATGTGCCTAGTCATTGCTGATAGTGGGTGATTGGATCTCAGTCATCTGGAACTCTGTGGAAACATGGAATATAGGCTTCTACATTCTTAGCTGTTATGCAACCCAAGCTCACTTATAGGAAGAATAACCAGTACAGCACAATGCCAATGAATTTTCCTCTGCATTCTGGTTTTGTTGACGCAGTTGGTGGTTACCTTCTTTCCTAGTCCCTTTGGAAATGGGTGTGGATCAAGCTATGATATAGTAGTTGGATTGCCAGATAAAGGGTAGCTTCAAATCTCCACTCAGCCATGAAGTTTACTGGGTGATCTTGGGAAAGTTATTATTTCTCCAAATCTAATCCACGTCACTGAACACTATTTAGGAGAACAATATAATTCTCAGTGGAGGAGGGTCAGGAAAAATAATGTACAGTGGTACCTTGGAAGGTGAACAGGATCTGTTCCGGAAGTCCATTCAACTTCCAAAATGTTTGGGAACCAAGCAACCTCCAGCAGCCAATCAGAAACTGCAGAAGTCACGTCGGACGTTTGGGTTCCAAAGAATGTTCAAAAACTGAAACAATCACTTCTGGTTTTCAATCGATTGGGAGCCAAAACGTTCAACTCCCAAGGCATTTGAAAACCAAGGTATGGCTATTAATGAATAAATAGGTTAAATTTAATACTTTTGTAACATAAAAGTATTTCATAAATAAAGGTACTAACTTTTATTCTGATATCTGAATATTGAAGGGACATCTATCATTTTGCAAAGAGGGAGACAGAATGTAAGCAGGAAAATTAACAGAGGGTCTTCTCGGTAGCGGTGCCCACCCTGTGGAATGCCCTCTCAAATGTCAAAGAGATAAGTAACTCTACATTTAGAAGACCTCTAAAGGCAACCCTGTATAGGAAAGCATTTTAAATGTTTGATATTTTATTATGTTTCTGTATATGTTGGAAGCCACTCAGAGTGGCTGGGGTAACCCTGTCAGATAGGAGGGGTACTACTACTACTACTACTAATGTATCCCAAATGTATTGCTGCACTTAACCAGTTAAAATGGTACAACTTGGTAGACATGAAAATACAGTGTCCATAGCATGTTCTGTTTACTTTGCTACAGGGATATGGTAAATGTTTGAATTTTCCACAATTTGCCAGGTCAAAAGGTGCAACCATAATCTAATATTATGGTTTCAAAGGAGTCAATATAGCTAAACGTTTGTGACTGATGTCCCCTTTGGAGCTTTGAATATATTCTTACAAACAAAAGACTATCCTCCAATTTCCTTTATATTTATTGCTCTGAAAAACACAACCAACAGAGCAGCTGCATGTTCGGCATATTAATAAAAGAAATAATCTAAAAACTCAAAAGTTAAGCATTTTGCCAAGGAATTTGTAATAGTTCACAATGAACAAAATGCATATAATCAGACTGCTTTTACAATGTTTCCACAACAGAGAGCTGATCAGACAAACATGTAATTAGGAAGCTATTAATTTTAGCAAGACACGGCCATTAAAGAAAAGACTGTGTGCCTAGCCTTTTCTTTAAAGGAAATTTCTGCTTCAGCCAGATAAACTGAAGCAGCTCCTTCAGAATGTATGCCTGAAAGCATCAATAATAAGATGTGCTAAAAGTAACACAAAGTTCTCATCAAAATGTTAAATATTTGCCATTCCTCCTCTTCAAGACATTGTAGACACTAGAATTCATCTTACTTTTTTATTTTTAGGTGGAGATAGGCGGAGATTGTATGCATTTTTCTGAGAGAATAATCATTCAACCCCACAAGGAACCATTTCAAGGATTTTGAAGATGAAAAGGGCAACTGCTTCATTACATTTTTTTAAGTGTGTGTTTGCAATAAGTAGTACATTATTACTGGGAGCCGTATGTAGGTCATTTTACATATTACATTTTTAGGTGAACTTCATCTAAGATGCTTCAAGCGTACATGTGTATCATACTGGTTTACTAATTGAGTCATAACTGTGCACTCTGAGTTTGTCTCTGCATAATGTTTGAAATTACCATTGAATTATTAGGGTTTTTTACCTGTTTGTTAAGAAGTAGCATATATAAAATGCTAGAAGCAGCATATATAAAAAACATACATAATAAGTAGCATATAAATCAGGCTGATGCTGTTTAAAATACCTATGAATAATAATAATAATAATAATAATAATAATAATAATAATAATAATAATAATAATAATTTATTATTTATACCCCACCCATCTGGCTGGGTTTCCCCAGCCACTCTGGGCAGCTCCCAACAGAATTAAAAGCACAATAAAACGTCAGACATTAAAAACTTCTCTAAACTAAGTGTTATGTACTGAGGTTCTCACCCTGGGCCAGCAGGGGGATACTGTAGATATGTAGATACTGTAGCCATTTAGGGCTTTACTGCAACGCGCTCTACGTGGGGCTACCTTTGAAGGTGACCCGGAAACTGCAATTAATCCAGAATGCAGCAGATAGACTGGTGACTGGGAGTGGCCGCCGGGACCACATAACACCGGTTCTGAGAGATCTGCATTGGCTCCCAGTACGTTTCCGAGCACAATTCAAAGTGTTGGTGCTGACCTTTAAAGCCCTAAATGGCCTCGGTCCTGTATACCTGAAGGACCATCTCCCCCCCCCCCATCGTTCAGCCTGGACACTGAGATCCAGCGCCGAGGGCCTTCTGGTGGTTCCCTCATTGCAAGAAATAAGGTTAAGGGAACCAGGCAGAGGGCCTTCTCGGTAGTGGCACCCACCCTGTGGAACACCCTCCCTTCAGATGTGAAGGAAATAAGTAGCTATCCTATCTTCAAAAGACATCTGAAGGCAGCCCTGTTCAGGGAAGCTTTTAACATTTAACACTGTATTGTTTTTAATACTTGATTGGGAGCCGCCCAGAGTGGCTGGGGAAACTCAGCCAGAAGGGCGGGGTATAAATATTATTATTATTATTATTATTATTATTATTATTATTATTATGCAAAAAAAGAGGAAAAACACCCACAACTGGGGGGGGGGGGGATCTATGACTTCAAGCACACTCATGGGCTGAATCGTAATTATTAAACATTTGTATGATGCAGTAAAAATGTTAACGTCCAGTTATTAGCACTCCCCCCCAAAAAAAAACCCCACCGTCATTTGAATGTGTCCTTTCAGCCCAGCACTCATAAATGCCAGAGAAATGTTAACATAATGCTAAGCAATGTTATGTGCTCACCTCCTTAGTGAGCTCTAAAGGGTATTAAGCATGAAAATCTGCAGGTACTCAAAGGACCCTACACCCTACAGAAGCCAGGATTAGCAATTACCATCATCTGGTTGTACTAAATGTGTGCTAAGACAGATTTAAATAGAAAAGGCATACTGCCACTGAAAAGAGAGTTGTTAACAATTTTATTTATACTGTAGCACACATTTCTGATATTCTTCCCCCTTTCCCATGACTCGTCCTCAGAAAGGAAAAATAAAAGCTGCAAATTATGAATCTTCTGCTCAGTCCATATGCACTTATCATTGCAGGGTGAACTTGTGATTATTCCCCCCCCCCCCCGGATCAAATATTTGCTAGTGTCAACACTCAGCAATCTTGGATGGAGAATGTGGTTTAAGTGCCCTGGCATTACACACCAAACCTCTGTGTTTGGGCTTCCTGCTCACCTGGTCACTTGGCCACAAACCTAAGATGAGATTGGTAAGAAAGATGCCCACTGGTTTTATTCTCCCACCATAATAAACAAACAAATAAAGGCTATGGTGAGCTTGTGTCAAGAAGAAGCAATGTCACACAAACACAGAGGTTATGCTAGGGTAAGCATCTCTGATAACAGCATCTCACAGGATCCAGACGTTGCCAATTTATTGTGCGCCTTAATCAAACATTTAAAAAGCTTTCAACCACAGCAAACACAAAGACAAAGCATCTTTGTCTCTTGCTGTTCTGGCAACCAGCTGCGGAAAGCACGGTGAGGTTCGATGGTATTTTTATAGAAAAAAAGGTGCCAGAACTCAGAATGAACGCCTTCCTTGTTCTCTTATAAAGGCAATGTTGCTAACCTGAGAGGTGCTGGAACTGAGTTCTGGTGAGTTCTGGCTGAAAAAAGCCCTGCAGGGTAGAAAGCAAGGGAAACAGTGCTGTTCAAAAATACCAGCTTCACTGCTGCTGACAGCTATGATCTTCTTTTCTCTTAGGCCAGTAGACACCCATAAATAATACTGACATCATTATCTTAATAATATTTAAGAAAATGTACTCTATACCTGCTCAGGAGCACCGTCACCAAAACTTCATTTAATTTTCCCCCCAAGGATGGAAACAAGTGATACATTTGAGCACCAGTAAGCCTTGGCCGAAATCAATCAATGATGGTTGATTAAATTTAATGCAACCTTTATGAACCAGTATGTCCATAGGGTGGCTTACAACTATAAGAAAACAAGAAATGGCAACATTTAGATCCAGCCAAATAAATCATTATCATTTAAAAACCTGCAACAGTTTGGGAAACAACATACAAATAGACTATAGAATTTCGTATAGAAAGGAAGGTCAGTGCCAGCCATCTAAATATGACAACAGATTTTTTCTGGCAAGGTTCCCTATAGGAAGTGGGTGCCACTGCTAAAAAGCTCCTGTCATCATCATTTTTTTTGGGGGGGGGCCTCTAAAGGGACAGCTTCTAAGGTCTCCCTTGTTGAACTTATCAATCAAGGTGATCATTTACAAGACCCTTACAATTCAATTACAGTGGTACCTCGGGTTACATACGCTTCAGGTTACATACGTTTCAGGTTACAGACTCCACTAACCCATAAATATTACCTCGGGTTAAGAACTTTGCTTCAGGATGAGAACAGAAATCATGCTCTGGGGCGTGGCAGCAGCAGCAGGAGGAGGCCCCATTAGCTAATGTGGTGCTGCAGGTTAAGAACAGTTTCAGGTTAAGAACGGACCTCAGGAACGAATTAAGTACTTAACCTGAGGTACCACTGCACTGTGACCATTCATATGATCATGGATCACACACACACTTAAAATTCGCACACAGAGAAAGAGAGAATTTATGAGCAGTATTGAATGTTTCACTGAGATGCCATTGCCAAGAAAAAATAAGAAAAAATGCCAGAGCAACATTTCTAAACTACTGGCAGGTACAACAAAACTAAAAGGTATTAATTATGACTGGAGACTAAACTAAAAGCAGCAGTCACAGGAGAGGTCCCTCTCACTTCCACCAAATGGAAAAAGGAGTAAATAATATGTGAATCCTCTGCAATATTTTTTGTAACAGCAGGCATTAAAAGCCTCAAGTTGCTTGCAAAAATACCTATTCTTTACCAGACATTAAACGCCTTCTAGTTTGCACTTTAAATGATTCCCCCCTCTCCCTTAGCAAATATTGTTCCAAAGGCTTGATAGTGATAGTAAAAACTACAAACATTTCACACTCCTTTGGTGTTGATCTTGAAATTCTTCCAATAATTGCAGCTTTTGCATCCAGAGAAGCTATAGGTGAAGTAAGAGTTCTATTGATGCGAACAGGAATACCATCATGGCTAATTTTAGTGCAGTAGACTAGAGTATTCTTCTACAATGTTGCCACATTGATCACTAGCTAACTTGCACCTATGCAATGAAATTAAGAGAGTAATTTCTCGCCCTTTCCTATGGCGATAGTTTTCAAGCTGTGTCCTAGGGTTCCACAGACTGTTATCACATTTTCCCTTTTTGCTCAAAAACCATTCTCTGGGAGGAATTCTAGTCACTTTTTCAGGAAAGTACTGCTTCCCTCACTCTAATGACAAGAATGCAGCAGGTAGCCCAGGTACATTGTGAAACATTGGCTTGTATCCTAAGTTAGTTTAAGGATGTTCACTGAAGGAAAGTCTCCCATCCATTCCTAATTTCTGTAGCCATCTGCACCTCCCCAAAAACTGCAGCCTACCTGAATAAAACAGGGTGGTGCACAGGGGCTGCTAATGAAGGAATCATTCAAAATTGGTATGGGATCCTAAGGTAACTTTAACTTAAGGAAGGAAATGGAAGGAAATGCTCCATTTCCTTCCTTCATCTCAGCTCCCTCCCCATGATTTGGGAGGCCCTGTGATACCCTGGATTTACTTTTTAAACAGGCAGTGGGCTGCAGCAGAGAGGAAAGGGTAGGGAATTATTATCCCCTGAATTTGTAGTTAGAAGGAACCCTGAGGTTCATATAGTCCAACGCCCTGCGATGGAGAAATATGCAGCTGTCCCATATGGGTATTGAAGCTGCAACCTTGGCACTATCAGAACCACACTCTTCCTTAAGTTAGCTTGTTCTAGGTGCCAAGCCTCTTGCAGTACCCTAGTCTCTCAGAAGACAAAGACTGCAAAATAAAGCAAAAGCCCTTTAACCACCATGTCAGTTCCTGCTTCCTACTACACTCTAGGTCTCCTCAGCCTATATACAACTCCAATTGTCAGCATCTTCCTGTAGGAACCTTAAGAGTAGGCATAGTCAAACTTTGGCCCTGCAGATGTTTTGGACTACAATTCCCATCATCCCTGGCCACTGGTCCCGTTAGCTAGGGATCATGGGAGTTGTAGGCCAAAACATCTGGAGGGCCAAAGTTTGCCTATACCTGCTTAAGAGGAAAACAGTTCAGCAAGCAGCAGTCCATTGGAGCTCTCCAAGGTCCTGCCCTTGTCTATTCTCTGCTTTGACCTGTCTTGACTCTGCAGTGCACTTTCCCTGCAAGTCTCCAGCTGCCATGAAACAGGGGTCCTTTCACCTGTGTCTTCAGTAGAAGGTCCCGATGATTAGGTGTATTTATTTTGGGAATCTATATCCTGTCCCTCATCAAATCAAATCAAATAAAAATTCAAAGACAGAAACATTAAAGGTAACACAACTTGAAATAAAAAAATTCCTTCCAGTAGCACCTTAAAGACCAACTAAGTTAGTTCTTGGTATGAGCTTTCGTGTGCATGCACACTTCTTCAGATACGCAGACCAACACGGCTACCTATCTGTAACTACAACTTGAAATGACAGCATAAAAGCAACCAGAAGAGGCAAAACTAATATGTAGCAGCATAAAAGTGCTCCACATTGGCAAACAGATCAGATTAGACGGCCTGGGAGAAATTGCTGCCTCTTGCTGAAGTGATATTAAAGGAGGTGCCCCATTAGTCTCCAAGGAGAAGGCATTCCACAGAAGGGGCACCACCACCACAAAGGCCATGCATTGGAACAACAACTGGAAGCCCTCCACTGTAACAACAATTTTTTTCCTGATATTATTTCTGAAGGTGTATGCACCATCTTTCAGAGAGCCCACAAAGAGTCCCTGTTGAAGATATTACTGTAGAGACAGGCGAATGTATGTTTTGGTTTCTTTAGAGAGGAGCAGAGTTTGAAAGCAGAGGTGAAATTAGCTTCTCTTTTATTTTGTTTACTGCAACCATCAAAGTTATGGTGGTAGTCCTCTTCATAGCCACAAGCTAAAGAAATCGTTATCCACCCCCCTCTAAGATAAATAAATATTTGGGAGCAAAACTACACAATAATGTAACATAACATATCTCCTTCAGTATTATAGAATGAAAAATTGTGTCTGTCGCTGGAAAAGACTGCCATCACCCCTAGAAAGCCCTGCTATTTTTACCCCTTTACCTCATTTTGCACCCCACCCAGAAGTAACAAAAATATCCAATTTTCACCATCTGTGAATGGGGCAGTAAAAATGTGTAGCACTGACACA
Organism: Podarcis gaigeae; assembly: GCF_964106915.1. Lineage (NCBI taxonomy): Eukaryota > Metazoa > Chordata > Lepidosauria > Squamata > Lacertidae > Podarcis > Podarcis gaigeae. The sequence goes on from NC_139677.1 coordinate 20,899,178, forward strand.
TTTCAGATCAAACCTAAATAAACCCTACTAGATTATTTATTAGGTGCCACTTTGTATTGACTTTGTTGTTTTTCTGCTTTAAATTGTTCCAAGAACCGAGGCTTAATTTTTGAAATAAAATATTAACTGATGATGCTGAAGGGAAAATATGTGTGTGTGTGTGTGTGTGTGTGTGAGAGAGAGAGAGAGAGAGAGAGAGAGAGAATTAACTTGCCCTGTAATCACCTTGATGTGAGAAACTGAAAGAGAATTGTAGTGAGAGGTTTTATTAATGGTTTTTCCAGCCATCCATTTTGTGAGCTTTACCATCTAGAGAAATCAGTAAACTGGCCAACTGCAAAAAGGACCAGCACTCACCAGTAATAAAGCTGGAAGCGTTCCAACAGCCGTCTTTAATCAGAATGCCTGAAGGAATGCAGGTCAAGAGGTGAGTTTACTGCTTATTGAATCTATAAATAACTAGGCTTTCACTTCACTAAACATATACAACACACCTATAATAGAATATATTAAATGTAATAAACCACATTAATGTGACATTAAGGTTGCAAAATTATACAGTGAGGAAATCATGAAACATGAAGTTAAGGTTGAGCATATAATTTTATCTCTATTTCGTTGGGAACATAAATCACAGAGCTGCCCTTATTTGCAATCTACCACTCCTGCCACACATATACATATATGCTCCTTCCCAGAGAAGGAAGCAAGGAATAGGAAACACATATAATGAAATATCTTAGAACTTGCTTAGAAATCCAAAGGATGACAGTTTTGAGCATGCACGCTTTTTCAGGATAGTTTACACTGACAAGACAATGTTTGAACTAATAGTTTTAAAAATTCAATGATGCTTAATAAATAATTGGCAAGCTGTACTACCAACTTACGTTTCATTTCCACAAATATAGTGGGTTTTTTCATGCGTAGACTATGATTTTGGACAGCCATTTGAGATTTAATTGAATTATGAACCTGACAGAGGGACACTTTAAGGGCATTTGTGGTGCCGAAACACAGAACGCTTCATTACTGGAAGGAAAAGCCTAACCGCTCCCCAATTATACAGTGGACAGAGGACATAACTCAACTGACCATGTATGAGAAGGTCATCTTCCATAAACATAAAGAAGAGGGTGAGTTCTCTGATATATGGATTCCTTATACAGAGCTATTCACTTGAATGTCTGAAAATTGGTTTGGTCTCGGCCGTCAGCTGCCCCTCCTCCACTTTACATGTACACACAAAACACTATTTTGATTTATTATGATTTAATTTGTATTGTTTGTATTTGTTTTGATTTCTATTTAGAGAACCATGTATGGTTGAAATTACACAACTTAAACATGTATGAGATGTGATTTTACTGCATATGTACAAGCATTACGTAGGCTGTAAGCTAGAGGCACCTGTTTGAAAGAGATCCTATAATGGGCCATCTACGCAACACATAGTATCACCATATCAGCAACACTGCACAGCTGCTGTTCACACACCCAGAGCATCAGATCTAATTTTCAAACATGTGTGAATTGTTGTCATCAAACCCATGTATGCCCATTTTTCATCTCCTCGATCAGATTTTTTTTTAAAAAAAGGTACATGGAAGCTATGCATTAAAATAGTTAATTGGTCTCTCAAAGCAAAACATATGGGTTGACCATTGGGACAGAACTCCAAGTGCAACAGCCCAGGGATCCCAAGTCAATGCTAGACAGTGAGGGATAGATGATAGAGCCATGGTGGCAGTCAACAACTCGCTGTGCCCAGCTGAGGTTCCAGCTGCCCACCACGGTGTGCCCAAAGGCACTTCACCCAGAGCTTCTTAGGATCTGGCAGCAACATCATAGTAAGAAGCTGGAAAGATGGGGGCAGAATTCCTGCCCCACTTACCATTTACATATTTGTGTTAAATGTGAATGGAATGCCTGGATAAAGTTCCTGAATGGAATTTAGTCAATGAGTCCAAGAGCAGACCAAGTGTTCTGGTGCTTACACATTTATGGATGATTATTTGGAGCAGAATGTGGATGGGATCTACACTTTAATGTGCATCCCACTGGGGAAAGTATTTGTAATAACAAGGTGGTGGTGGTGGTGATAATTTGATTCATGTGGTGTCCAAAAAGAAACATACTGATGCTTGGAATGTCTTACAACTAGATATGTTAAGATATTTAGCAGTCTTACCGAACATTTTCAATTTCCGAAATATATCTACATGGATTTCACCTTGCCAATATCCTCCAAACTCATCATATTCACTTCTGGAAAATCCCGTGGAGAAATGTCATCAATGATTTCCCTTGTAATCCATAAAGGATACCAGAACAAGCAACCAGCTTTAACTTATTCTGAAATATGTAGTTGGGCATCTGTTACAAGAAAGAACATAGATAAGTAACCCATCTTCACACACCTCTGGTGTTGGTTGTAACAGTGGTGAACTCTCACTTCAATGGAACAGTGAAAATCTTCAGACTGTTGCAAACCCGATGTGGCCGGCTTGATCTCAGGCATTTGTGAGAATACAGTGGCACACAATAAATATTACATTAAGATTAAATCCATGCTGTCTCTCTGCTCTTGGTAATTGTATAGTGGTGTTCCAAGTTCCAACTTAATTAGAAACTATGGAGATATTAAAACCTGAAAATAAATCCAATGTCAGCTATCTTGCATTATATTCACAATACGGAGCAATGTCAAATGATTATATTGTCACAGAACATGATGCTATGCTATTCAAAGTCACCCTTCAGCTCTGGCATGGTTTGGCCAATAGCAATGAGTCAATTAATTAACTGGCAAGAACAGCTAGTGACTTCATATATCCTGGCCAGACAAGTCCATGTGATAGTGTTGACTCCAGGTTTGAAGGGGCCATCAGAATAGTCCCATCTGGGTGGGTTACACCCAACTTCAATAGACCACCATGAGCTCTTGGAAGATTAACTTGTGGCAGACAATAACAGCTTAGGAGGTTTGTTGAGCTGCCACCATTTATATTTCCTACAGTGCCTTGGATTGCCTCCAATGAAAAACATATATAGGATTAGCTGCTTTCTGAGAAAGCTTTGGTGAACTTTTCCTAGGGCTGAGAGAGAAATTTGTGCTGCCCCAACTAAATTGCACTTCCCAAACAAATACAGAAACCAAAACCTATATATCCTTTGACTGCATTTTTCTGAATTTTGTGCAGTTCACCGTGGGAGGATGAATGTTCAAAAAGGTGTATATTAGGGAAAGGGTGCACACACACAAACATGTGTACACAAAGGCATGCATTCATGGAAATAACATACCGTATGCATTATATTAAGGTGATTTCATACAAAAATGAGTATATTATGAGACACACACTAAGAAATGTGCACAACTTTTGTATTGCTTCTTTTTTAAAAAGAAAGTGATGCATGAATTTTGTGAACTAGACCTAAGTTTGGGGAAATTAGAAATGGAAGGAAATAAAAATTGACAGTTCATGCATCCCTAACCTTTATTTGCTACCTAGGTGAGGCAATAGCATAAACCTTGCCTTTTCTCATCAAGGCACGGTAGTGAACTGCCCCTTATGGAATATGCCTCTCTATACAACTATATATAAAACAGCCCAGTGAAAATGTGGACCTGAAAACCCTAACTTCTGGCTGATAAACTATGTAGCTTGGTTGATGTTTCTTTGTGGTAAAGACAGCTCTGCTCTTGAGAGACAATCAGGAGAGAGATTTTCATCAAAATAATTGATCCAGCTTGTGGAATGTAAGAATAAAGGCATAGGAAATGCAAGATCAAAGAATGTTGCAGAGATTTACATGACGTGAAAGTGAATTAGCAATGCATCCTATTTTTTTTTTTCTGTCAAAGCAGAGGAAGGAGAGAGAGAAACAAGGGAGAAACAATACACCGCAGAAAGAAAGTCTTTGAAAATAGGTGGGCCATTTATCAGAATTTATTTATTTTTTCATTTGCCAAGAAAATGACCTGCATAACAACTGTTCAGGAACTAAGCATAGATGCATATTTGGAAATTTAGAACAAGGCTGCTTCAACTCCTCTTTGCTTTTAGCAGCCAAAAAGTGCAGTCTATTCCATGGTCGTTTTAAAAAAAGTAAGGATGATAAATAAGACAGACCAAAATAGCCAATCTGAAAGTTCTTGGAATAGGAGCAAAGCCGTTACTGAGCCAGTCCTGGGATACATCAATAATAAGAAAAGTTTCAAAGGAAGTGGAATGAAGTAATTGAAAATGGTTCGGAACAATGACATATCTCACCTTTTGTGACCTTATAATTCAGAGCTAATCATTACAGTATTAGCTGAAAGTGACATGTTAATTAGGATATTAAAGCATACCAGGCCCTTCGTGCTAAGATAATTAAGGTAGGTTGTTTTAACATTTCCATTATAAAGCCCATTTGCTATGGGGATTAGAATTTACATGGGAGCGGGGCTCTGGGTAGAAGGATAGATTCAGTTCACTCACTCTGGACAAATGTGTGCATATCATTCTATTTAAATAAATAAGTGGCAGAATGAAAGGTCTTGCAACCAAAGTTCTGCTCTTTATATTTACTTACTTATTATTTTAGGCTAATATTATTTTCTATCTATGGCCATGGACAGATGTAAGTAAGATTTAGCACCTACTCGGTTAAGGGGCCCACTGCAGATAACCAGTGCCACCCATTTGATGCAAGTTATGAGCAGATCAGAGGCAGTATGCACTGCCTATGCTTACATGGTGCATGTAAACTGCACCATAGGAACTAATGTGATGGTGGTACTAAGGCCTTCAGAGGTACCAGAGTGGACCAGCTGTCCTCTTTCCTATCAGCCCAGTATTTCAGAGGTTGCCTGAGAAGCTTTCCACAATGGACATATCAGATGGGACAAAGTGGCTGCTCACTCACCCACCCCTCCCCCTCCCTATAGATCAGCCTTTCTCAACCTGTGGATTCCCAGATGTTGTTGAACTACAACTCCCATCACCCCTAGCTAGCAAGGCCAGAGCTCAGGAATGATGGGAGTTGTAGTCCAATTACATCTGGGGACCCACAGGTTAAGAACTGCTGCTATAGATCAACAGCTGAGCTATCAGTATCACACCAGCAAGCTCAGTATCTTACTTTGGGAAGAGAAATGATATCATTTCCATTTCCTTTCCAAAGACACTGAAAAGGAAATGGCTCACCCTAGACCAGTGTAATTATGTGCAGATTTCCAACTGCATTCTTCCAATGGCCATCGTGCTTATAAAATGCCACCAGAAGTGTTGTACAATTGCCACGACCACATTGTAGCCTACTAGGCATGGGCCATGAAAGCAATATTTTAACGATGTTAACCTTGTAATGGAAACAAAGACTTGTGAACAACCTGGGTTGGATCCAGGAGTTTTCTTCATTGGTGTAAGCTGTTTCTACCCAATAGGAAGCACTGTCCCTGTGTTAAAATAAGATCCTCAGAAGAAACTCTTCTGAATCCAACCGTTTGTCTTGAAGGTAGCTATACTATTATAAGTAAATATATTGTGCAATTCTCTTTCTAGTCTCAAACCATTCTTTAGACATCTATGGAATTGTTAAAGGCTTCAGAATTATGATAATTTACTTCTTCATTCACTTTGAGCATTTTTTTTTTACCCATGTTCAAAATATAACTCACATCACCCAAAAAGGCTGATGTTTCTGTTGATCATTTACAATACGGTTAAGCATAGCCTTAGATGCTCATTTGAAAAGTAATTAAAATAAATCCAATATATCTATCTGTCTGATACCTACAGATGAAACATGAAAGTACAAATCTACTGTTGCCAACTTTCTTGGACATAAAAAGAAATTATAATTACAGTAACTACTCTTCAACAGCTTACCATATATCAGAGCTAAGCATTTGATTACTTACATGGCTTTCCCAATCTTGCCTACATCTCTCTTTCAATATGAATGAGCCGAGGAAGCTCCAGCCAGAGCTAAATATTACTACTGGAGTAAAATATAGGATTTTACATTATTCACTGTCCTTGGATTGTATTGGATCCCCATTAAATTACAGAAAAGATTAGACCTGATATTTCATCTTTCTGCCAAAGATATAAAACCGGGATAGATTCTGTTATACAAATGAAGCAGAAATACATTAAAATAAAATTGCTTTGCTCTGAAGTATTCAAGAGAATTTTTTATGTTGTCAATGGAAAAAAGAAGAAAAAGATTAACCACAGTACAGGAAGCTAGTCCTAAGGGGGATGTCCATACCAGGAAGCAGTTTTTTTTATGACTATGCCACAGTAGGATTATCTGAAAGAAAGTGTTATGAAGAGTATGAGATGGAATAGGCACTACTTAAAGAATATAATTACTATAGCCTTCTTTGAACCAGGGTTTTACTGCATTTCTCTCTCTCTCTAGCCCAGTAGCATCACATACAGTTGTGCTGTGTGAAGCCAGGAAATGCCCAGGACCACATCTCAAATTTCCTACTAAAAATGCCCAGACTTTTTGGGGAGTCTACTGTCATTAGTAGATGGCATGGTGGGGCATCACCATTCTCCTGACCTTACATCAAGAGCATTGCACCTGCTTTCTGGGTGCTAGGGGGGGAGGTTCGAGGTGGCAACAAAGTTGACATGGCGTAAACGCACTGGCAGAGCCAGACGGTGCTCCTGTTGGTGCATTTGCACCATGCCAACCTCCTTGCTGCCTCTTCCCTCCCTCTCAACCTCTGTCACACTGCTGCCAGTGACTCCACAATATACAATATACTATTCCACAACCCTGCAATCTCACTTGACACAATTAAAAAACGATGGGAAAGCGTGTTCTCCTTCATGGAGAGCACGTGTTGCGGTGGGGTCTGCTGAGCCACCCCTCTGTTACCAGGCAGGGTCTCTAAAGATGGCCTGGGGCAGTGATTGGTTCACTGGGTTGCTGGGGTAAAAGTTATGTTGCAATTTTGGTGGGAGGGGTAAAAGGTTTAAATACTCTGCACGCAGCCTTGTACTTTCTCTTTTGCTGCGTGCAACGGATCACCCGCCCACCCGCCCTAAAGTAAGGGGTTGTTGCTTTGACCTTGCTATGCCTGTCATGGGGTCGTCTGCTTTGGAGCGGGGGCCTGGTAGGAATTTTGTCCATCTGGCTGATTGGCTGGGCCATTTGGTTTTTGCCTACTGCGTAGCAAATCGTCACAACTTGTAAGGTTAGGGTTAGGGTTTGGTTATAAATTGGTGGAGGAGGGGTTAGGATAGGCTGGGCCTGCCCCTCCATGGTTGCTGCGGAAAGGGAATTCCGTTAAAGGAATCCTGGGGCTTGCCATCTTTTCGTCCAATCCCTGGAATGGGACTAGGGCCGGCAAGCCTTCAGGGAGCAGGCGGGTGAGAGTTGAGGGTCTGTGTCTCAGCTCCAATTCTTCCCTGACTTGCTTTCCCTCGCACTGTCTTTCGGTGGTGCCCGGAAGTCAGTTCTGTCCCCAGGCGGGGGGACAGATAGTCTTAACCAATGTCTAAACAACCACTCACGGTTTTGTATTTAAATAAAGTTGTGGCCAAAATTATGCCAAAAACCTTAAACAAAAATTAAATGTGCGTTGTGAGTTATTTGGGGGGTGGCTTGGGGACCTCGACACGCAGCATGATATGGGCTACAAAATAAACTCAAACCAGTGGAGCACAATGTGGCCCAAACCACCCTTTAAATTCATCTCTGTCAGGCTGCTATCAGTGACTCCCATGGCTAGTTGTCCAGGAATGTACAAAGACAAGGAAATGTTTCTTACTGACCGTCCACTTTTTATTCAGTATTTACAGAGAGACACTATAGAACCCAGCCTCTTGGATAATGGCATTGTCTCAAGTGAATCTCCACTCCTCCCATCTCTTCCACTTCTTCATTCGTCAATCTCATTGTCTCTTCTACAGGTGCTGACAAGTGCCCCCTGTCTTAGAGCTCTTTGCTCTCCTACTTTCAAGGCTCACAGGGTTCTGGGAGAGGGAGGTCTGCAACACTTTCTAAAGACACTGTGTCCATCAGCTGTCACCCCCTGGTGCTTCCTCTTCCTCCTCCTCCTCTCCCATTATTTCCAAACTTTCCCCCTCCTCTGCCTCTGAGCTGTGACCTCCCTCAAACTGTTGTAAAACTAAGCTGTCTTCCTCTTCTCTTGAAAGGTCAGGCTGGGGCCTTTACCATTCCTCCTCTGCCCAGTCCCTGACAACCTCCCACTAAGTAGCAGCAATGTTGGATATGAGATACTGTACATGGTTGTGTTCCACCATATTGTCCACTATTGCTTATTGACCAACCCAGTTGTACATTAAAAAATAATAATTGAAGTCTATGTTACCCCAGGGATGACTTTGATACCTTCACTGAAATCTGTGTTTTTGCCCATAAATGCAGCAGCTGCAGTAGCAACAATAACAACAACAACAAACTTGCAGCTGACATCTATGCATGACCTTAGCCCTCTATTCATATGCTGTTACTTGCACTGTCTACAGATCCCAGCCATCTAATCTCCTCATCCATAGAAAACCACCACATACTTTCCTTTGCTACAAATACTGACAATTCCCAAATCCACACTGCTCTGCTCTTCCCCACTGCACGCTCCTGTACTCTTCTTATATCTGTGCTGCTAGTTTATAGAAGATTAATACAGTATATCAAAGCCCTCAACGTGGAACAACAATTTGTTAGAAGTTTGCCATGGACCAAATCTGTGGCTCTGAGCTTACATGAAATGTCTAAGATATTTACCAAGGTTTTTATGTTCCTCAGTCTCCTAGAACTGAATGTTCTCCATATCTTCTGCAGTGTGTGTGTGTGTGTGTGTGTGTGTGTGTGTGTGCAACAGCCACAACACATACACAGTACTCAGGAATTATAAATATGGACTGTGGAAGATGTAAAATGGCTGCCAGATTGTCAGCACAGTTTTTGTTGTTGGTGTTGAAAAAGGAAGAAAGGAGCTGTGCTATCATTGCTGCCGATGGTAATACCTACCCATCTGGGAGCTTGTCCTTCTTCTGGAAGAATTCAATAAAATTTACATCAATTTTTCTTCTTCCTGCAAGTAGCGTATATAATTTTGAGAAGCCATTTGCACACTACTTTTGGCAATTAGGATTAGTACACCAACATTAATCCTGGACCCCAAATTTCTGGAGCATGTGAAGATGGTTTTACACATATCGTGGCCTTACAAAATAGGTTTCATTTCTACATTTAAATTAGTCTTCCCACCTGGGCAGGATCTGCTTATTCCAGTGCATATTCAGGTGTGCTGTAGCCACCATGAGCACTACTACTTTATTAATTTACCCCCCCCCCCCTTCCATGCAACTTTCTCTCTTTCTCTGGCTCCATTCCTGTCTTCAAACAGTTACCACCATCCCTCCCCAGGTACTGATGAGTTCCACCAGTAACCAAAGGAGTGTTCAGACAACCTCCCTCCCCAAAGCTGAAGCATACATAAGAGTGGGGGAACCCTGCCCCAAGTTTCTGGCGTTCCTGCTGACCATGTTCCCTGTGGGGCACACATTTTGACAAACACCTACAGTATGTACAGAAGGCTCCTGCATGTGGGTGAAATCCTGACTGAGTAACTGGTTGGAATTCTGAATGGTTCACTGAAACAAATAAACAGCTGGCAGGGGGCATAAATAGCAAACACATCATCAGTGGGGATGGTGCTGCCATGACCCCACAACTCCCATCTGTGTTTTCTATATGCAAGGGGGTTTGTCATGTAAATGCAGTAGCTCTTAAAATGGGGATATTATTATAATGCTGTTGTGCCTTCTCCAGCTGTGCAAGAACAATATTTTAAAAGCAAAAATGTTGAATTTGCTATATGCAAGATATGGGAGATGAAAGCGTTTAGCTGGCTGTTGTTGTTCTGACCTGATTTTATTATTTTAATGAAAGCCTATAATGAGGCATTATGTTATTATTATTATTATTATTTTTAAAAAAGATTCTGTTGGATGTACTGCTAGAGATAAACTGAGTAGAAAAGTATCCATTCCTTTCTGGTACCTAAGGGATCTTTTTACGTATGTAGATGCCAAATGGTTGTGCTATGATGTCAATCCCAGCTGCCTTGGGCATGCCAAATTACTAGACTATGATACCTTTTGCAAATACCAAAGGATATTCCAAATTTGTCTGCTTTGATAACATTCCCAGATACTTAAAGACTTGCCAATCTTTCTGAGTTACAATGTCTTCTCTTGGCGATAATAATATGGCTGGGGTGGGAAAGAGGAACTAAAAGCATTGGCAGATTTTTTCTTCTAAGTAAATTCCACCAAAAATTAAATACCGCCCTCTCCCCCATCAGCTCAGCTAAAGAGGTATCTGTGCATGATATGCTTTCTATACCTCTTTCTTTTAATTACACACTGATGAAATGTTTCCCAGATTACAGGATGTGGTACACTAAAAAGCCACACAAACTTCATAGCAGTGAAACACTATGTTGTCAGATTTAGGGCAATGCAGCACAGGGAACCCAAACGGCTTGACTTCTAAGTCAAGGGTAGACCAAGAGATGAAATCTAGGGGTTCATTAAATATTCTCTGATGTCAGTATTTCACTTCAAAGTTCGGAATAAAATTCAGGCAATTTTGAAGCTATTCTAAACCATTTTATTCCCCCAACCACTGCTTACTGCTGGCACTTTTCACATCCTTTTCGTTCACTACTGCTTAATCTGATAGCAATTTTCTTTCAGAGCATGTATGATGTTATCATGTGACATGTGGCCACATGACGCATTAGCTAAATCACACAGGTCACAACAACCAATCAGGTTAATGGCAGAGAAGGCTAGCAGAGCCGAGAATACTGATGCCGAGAAAAACGGTACAGAAAAGAAGCAATATGCATGCAAGCAAAAGAATGAGGAAGCGCATCAAAGCAACATGAGGGAGATCTTTCTGGCAATCATGAAAATCAACATGAAATTAGGCAAGCTGTTTTAGCGCAGTCCTTCTTGTGAAGCCTGGAAATTCCTTGCCCCTATACAAAGGGACACATTTGCCACGCTCTTCTCCCCTGCAATAAGAGGAGAGATGGGCTCACCCACAGGTGTAATGTAGACAACCACATGGGGAGATTTGTCCTATAGGACAGTAGCTCCATCCAGTGGCGTAGCATGGGGGGTGCAGGGGGGGCCGGCCTCACCGGCCGCAACATCTAGGGGTTAGGGGGCGCAAATCCACGTGTTAGGGGACACAAATTACTTGCCTTGCCCCAGGTGCTGACAACCCACGCTACACCACTGGCTCCATCTAGAGGGGGCTGGGGACTGGGGGGCTAGGAAAACATTTTCAAGGAATAGGCCAGGCCCCCTCAAAATTCCTCAGCGGGTGTGCTTATGTCATGCATGCATGCCGTGGAGTGTGCTGATGTCACACGCACACACCTCGCAGTGTGCATGCAGTGTTCTGGTGTCCCTGGCTCCCTCAAGTGTACGAGCAAGGCAGTACACTTGCTATAGGGAGATCAGGCTACCATATTTAAGCCTACCCCACCTCACCCTCTTCCCTCTTCTCACTGAGACACACACCATCCCACCCCTTTTCCAACATAGGCTCTGCGAGTTGCCTTCTTTGAGGGGACTGAGTTGGAATTTGGGGGGTGCCACTAATTGGCCTGCATGGCATAGTTCATAGCTTCTCTGAGTTAATCAAGCCCCTTTGCCTCGGCAAGGCAGTGATCCATGAAGGGGAGAAAAGCAATGACAAACCTAGACAGCATCTTAAAAAGCAGAGACATCACTTTGCCAACAAAGGTCCGTATAGTGAAAGCTATGGTTTTCCCAGTAGTGATGTATGGAAGTGAGAGCTGGACCATAAAGAAGGCTGATCAACGAAGAATTGATGCTTTTGAATTATGGTGCTGGAGGAGACTCTTGAGAGTCCCATGGACTGCAAGAAGATCAAAGCTATCCATTCTGAAGGAAATCAGCCCTGAGTGCAGACTGGAAGGACAGATCGTGAAGCTGAGGCTCCAATACTTTGGCCACCTTATGAGAAGAGAAGACTCCCTGGAAAAGACCCTGAAGTTGGGAAAGATGGAGGGCACAAGGAGAAGGGGACGACAGAGGACAAGATGGTTGGACAGTGTTCTTGAAGCCACGAACATGAGTTTGACCAAACTGCGGGAGGCAGTGGAAGACAGGAGTGCCTGGCGTGCTCTGGTCCATGGGGCCACAAAGAGTCAGGCATGACTAAACGACTAAACAACAACACTAATTGGCCTGTGTCACGTCTTCTTCGCCTATTTCACACTGCTGGGTGTTGTTTGCATGGCTGGAGTTGTGTTTTTGTTTGGATTTGGCTAATTGCCATTCAGTCCAGGTGGGTGAGTGGATTTTGGAAAATATCTGAATCATTTTGGAGCGAGATCGGTGTTTGGGCCTGTCAGATGCAACCAGGTGAACGTTGGCCATTGGAGCCACAGTGTGCATGTCAGGTTCACATACCCAAGGAGCTTGTTGTAAGCGGGGGAGATGGGAAAATCGAAATCCTCCCATCTCTCCACCTCACTGCCCAGACCTGGTTGGTTCTAGTTAATTTGGTTGAATCCTTACTTGTTAGATTTTAATAAATATAGCCTGTTTACCCATCTTTTTTGTCTCGAGTCTTCTTGGGAGTGTTGGCAAAAGTTTTTTGTTTTGTTTTGTTTTTTTAAAAAAGATGACTGGTCGTTTTGCTTTGTAACAATACTTTAGAGCCAAACCTCAAAATATAAATAGCATATTACAGTGTGTCTTCTTTTAGAAAAACCTAAAATATCAACATTTACCATCTTAGAGAACAGTGTAAATGCAAAAGGGGGGATGGGCAAGGAAAGACTTACACTTATTCCAAACCCTCATCAGCTTGAAAATGTGACCTATCAACCCAGCATAATTTAGCCAGCAAAAATGGAGATTTAAGTCCATCCCCAACCCCCAATTTCCTCCTGAATGGAGTTTGGCATGGGGTACCATGCTGACTTTCTATAGTTAAGATTGCTTTGCTAGTCTGGTTCTCTTTAGACCTGGTTTATATCTTTCTAAAGTTCGTCTTTAAGGGAGAACACACACAAGAGAACTAGGCTCTTATTAATCTTGTTGCATCAAGTGTTATTGGAATGCACTGGAAGCTTGTCCAACATTAAGAAAATTGCATCCTTATGTGCAACTCTTTTGCTCACAATTAAGGGAATACACAACTCTATCATTAATGTAGGTGAATTAAAAATGCAAATCCAGCTATAGCTTTTACAGGCATGCAAAATGACTTTTTGGCTCAAGTTAATGGGGAACATTTTTCCAAAGGGATGCCATTGCCCTGAAAAGAGAGCTCAATTCCCTGCTATGACATTACAGCTGAATTATGTTCATATTAATTATTTAAAGAAAGCTGCAATGGAAAAAAACGGAAAGGAAAAATAGCTATCATACATGGACCCAATAGGACTCTTTTCTGTTACTGCAATTTGTGTCCCTTATAAAAATCACATTTATCTTAAACAATTGATTAACTTCTTGCTTTTCAGCCTCCAAAGGAAATTCTTAAAAGTTTGTCTCTGTGGATAATCTCACAGCTCAATATTAACCTAAACTCTAGAGGGATATGTTGTAATTTTTTTAATAAACCCACTTTTTTGTATACTCATTAATGCAGACTGCTAAGAAAGCAGAGTCTGTTAATTTCTTGGAATGTACAGCTGTTTCATTGCCTGACATAGTTAGTTATTGTTTTTAATTGCACTATTCAGTGATCATGTATGAACTAATTTTCTTATTTGCACTTTCCATGTTAGCTCTTTGAACCATGAAGAACCAAATGCACATTGAGAAACAATAATAATTCTTTCAGGGTTTATTCATGCATTATAGTGTTCAAAAGACTGACTGCTGCAGGAGTCACTGTCAGCCCCACCCTTCACAAAAAGAATGCAAGGAACAATAGATCTCGCCCACCCACAATTTCATCATTCATTTTAAAAAAAATAAAAATGGAGAAGTGTGAGGGAGAACTATCAGAGGAACACAGGGAGCTGGCTCATACCTGGTCAGACTATTTGTCAGTCCAGGCTAGTGTCAGACAGAAGACTGCAAATAATCTGCTACCTGAACAGGTAGCAGTGGGTGGGTGTGGGTGGGTGGGTGTGTAGTTCAACAGCAGCAGCAGCAGCAATAAACAATAACAGCATTCCTAAAACTTAAACGCAAGCCAAAAATTCGAGCTCTACAGCAACAGCGTAGGAAGTCAGCTTGAGAAGTGTGCAACTAAATTAACAGTTATCATTTCTAGCTTATTCCAGCTTTATGGTCAGTAGTTTCACCAACTATCTATACTCAAAACTGAGTCCTGAAAATTATAGTGAACAAATTAACAAATCTTACAAACCATGGTTGTGTGATGGAGAAGAATGGACACCCACTCCTACACCTCCCCAGAACAGCAGTTCCCAAGATGGTCTAGAATAGGGGTGAGCAACCTGAAGCCGTTCAGATGGATGCACTGAATAGTTAACTCCCTAACATAGTTATACCTTTGGGATAGCTGAACCTCTCCATTTCATTATATCCTGCTGAAGCTTAATGCATGATTTTTCCTCCATCCATTTATCTTCACAACAACCTTGAGAGGTAAATAGTGTGTCCATGGCCTGGTAGAGATATGAAGCTAGCTCTCCTCATTTATTTGTCAATACCAGTGCTATTTTTTGAGAAAAAGAGGTTCCGGAACTCACCATGAACACCTCCCTCATTCTTGTAGAATGGCAATGGCACCCACCTGAGAGGTGCCAGAATTGAGTTCCAGAGAGTTCCAGCTGAAAAACAGCCCTGATCTAACCACTACATTGCTGGTGATATCATTTGCTGGATTCTTTCAAGTTCATTATCTTATATTACTTCAGGCTACGACTGCAAAGAATTTGCTGCAGAGTCAGTCAAGTTACATGTCAACAGATTTTTTTATTATTATTTAATGGAAACACAGAACATAATGACTTGCTGAGAGAAACATTTCCACTTATGATTAAAAAAAAAACCTTAGGTGTTTTATTTCGCACTCTCTTGTGACAGTTCCATTAGTTTATGAGGTCATTTCCAAAACCAAAGAAGACTGTGAGTTTTATTCATTGTGTCTATCAGTAAGTAATGTTTTGCCTGTGCAATGACTGGGTATGTTATCAATCAGGATTGCTGGTTAGGTGTTGCTGGTTATGTTATTTTATAAATACATCTGTACACTTTGGGTCCATTAACCTCCCCCCATACTTTTCAACATTAAAATAAATCTTAATACTATTAAAATGAGGGAGCATTAAAAACAACAACTTTTTTTAAAAAAAATAGTCCATCGCCAGCAAAAATAAAATTAGAAGCAGCTCACCAGCTTCCTGCCAGATGGGTTGATATTGTTTACTGGGAGGGTGAGTCGGCGCAGTGCTGACACCATCCAGCACTCCTGCCAGCACATTTGCACTGTGCTGACCTTACCACCATCTTGCCCACCTGCCTGTCTCTCCTAGTGAGCAACCGTGACTCACCTGCTCAGAAGCTGGCCTAACAGCTCCACCCAACATGGGAAGCTGCTTCCGATTGAAATAAATCAAAAGTGTGGTGGAATAAAAATGTTTTTATTGCCCACGTAAAATACAGTGAATAAGGAGGCAGACTAAACTCCTCTAGGATGTTCCATAACTGGTCAAGTTCCAGAATGCGCAGCTGCAACTGAAAAGGCCTTTGGCGCAGAGCCTCCAAACATGTTTCCACCTGTTGGTTAGCTAGAGCATCATTAAGCAGCAACCAACACTGTGAATTGGCCTTCCCAAGACCCTAGTTCAACTGAAGTTCTCCAGTTCAGCATCCTCCCATCTTCCTTTTTGTAGGACAGTTCCCTCTTTCTCCAAGTTCTCATTTTCACACAGTGCAGCCTGCAGTGAGTTTGTTTCGTAGCCTCTTTTGTTTTAAAGGTATTTTATTTCGAAATAAAAACAGAGAGGCAACAAAATGGAAGCGCACACATTAGTGCAGCGAGATCAGTACAGTGGCACCTCGGGTTAAGAACTTAATTCATTCCAGAGGTCCGTTCTTAACCTGCAACCATTCTTAGCCTGAGGTACCACTTTAGCTAATGGGGTCTCCCACTGCTGCTGCACTGCTGCCGTGTGATTTCTGCTCTCATCCTGAAGCAAAGTTCTTAATCTGCGGTACTATTTCTGGGTTAGCGGAATCTGTAACCTGAAGCATCTGTAACCTGAAGCGTCTGTAACCCGAGGTACCACTGTAATGAAGGAGATGGGGAGAGAGAAATGGAACAGTTGTAGTCCTTAGAATATCACAGGTAAGGTTGTGGGATAAAGGAGTTTAAGGTGATGCTCACTAAAGGTTGCAGCCAACTAAACTGCACTATTGAAAGGCCTACATAAAAGGTCTCTCTCTCTCATGCTTCCCTACATAGGTGCCAGCTCCCCAGGCCCCTGGGTACCCAAGCAGCCACAAAATTCCCCATGAAGGGGCTGGGCACCCTCAAATTTTAGTGCCAGGGCCATGCACACTGCGTGGGACCCATGACCCCGGGCACCCACTGTCATGGGACCAAGCTGGCACTCCTGCTTCCCTGTGTGCCCCCTGTCCTCCCACCAAGTCCTTGCACAAATAGAATGACTTCATTTGCAGCAACCCTAACTGTTAAAGGACTTTGGGCATTTAAATCAGAGGCTTATTTCCTCCCCATCTTCCCAGATGAAATCAAACTCCCCAGGTCCTTTCTAGACCTGTTAAATAGGCAACAGGGGTGAGGTTGCATTGCCTCCAGACTGAATTGGAAAAAGCCTCTTGCCAGCAGAGGCTATAATTGATAGCATAGCACTATTGAGAGGGGCTAGGGGAGCACTGTGTAAATGGCTCCTCTGGGCTCAATGAGTCAAGCCACAGCCTGAATTGTAGTGGCCCAAGCCGAACTGCTTCAAAAACCACATGCCTGAAAGTACTTTGAAGAGAGATAAACAATAATTACCTCAATAGCCTTTTGCTTCTGTTAAGTAGAAAGGAAAATTAGCAGATAACATACAGCAAAAGCAGGGGCGATGCATTAAGATGCTGAGTGAGAAGCTTCAAGAAAACGCCTGATTCACTATTAAAAATTGTGGGAGAATATAGGAAGCGCAGCTCGTGTCCCCTCCCTGGACATTTCAGAAGCCTCTCCTTTTTCCGCCTTTTTGGTCTGTTTCTTTTGCTCCGTCCCCACAGAGCTCTCCTACTTATTAACACATGTGATGGAAAAGGCAGCATTAGAACACAAACCCTTGACATGAAATCAATATGTACTAAAAGTTAATTCTAAAAGGTTAGTTTCCCTCCTCAATATATCTTTACATAAAATAAATTAGAAACCCTCCGTGGCTGAGGTGCTCTGATTTCAGGCTGAGGTGAGTCCCTCTGATACAGAACCCAAAGGCAGAATTGGGGGAGTGTGTAGAATGGACATTAAAACACACTTTACCCCCCCTTACCGGACTTCCAGAAACAACTAAGGAGATATTTACATGGAGAGTTTTCAGGGAAATGTGGTAGACAAGCATTTTGCTATTGGCCTAATGTGCACAGAACAGTAGGGAACTGAGAATCTACAAGGCATTATTTTTGCTGTTGCTTGAGTGCCAGTTCTTGGGGCATGTTTACATGCTCAGGGATATTCATCCAGCTGTTTAATTTCATAGTTCAGCTTTCTTGTATTGGGATTATTTACACTGGTAGGGAATCAGAGGCTGTTTCTCTCTCCTCCCAACATGTGCTTGCTGAAGTAAACCTTGCATTGCTATTTGTCATCTTGCCCTGAGCATCTTTTCTTTGTTTTTACATCTTTCTATTCAGAAACACAGCCCCTCTGCTACTTATATAAACCCAAAAAGTCAAGGCAGTCAGAGCTGTACTGGTCCTGTGAAAGACACCAGGGAGAAACGAGGTCAATATGAACTTTGTGAACAGCCTTAGGTGAAATATTATCTGTCAGCCTCATGACTCAAGTTAAGAGGTTGTTGTAGGGTTTGGGCTTTGTTTTATTTATTAGATGCATTTGTATACCTGAACCATAACAATAGTTGTCTGGGCAGATTGCGAAACATAACATTCTCCAATTTTACAATTCTATGATTCCCCAATGCCAGCTCTCGCAAGATACCACACTGCACTGGCAATCTTAATTCTGGTCAGTTGCAAGACTAGTTGGGTTCTCAGTCCTGCTATTGCATTTCTCCTTGTCCATTGGCTCCATCCACTGACACTCTGCTTAATCCATGTACTCAGGACTGGGAGTAGCTGGTGAGCATGTTTCTCATCCACTTTCTCATCTAGTACTGTCTTGCATGGCCAGTAAAAACTAGGGTTCCATTTCTCTCCCCCTTCAAAAAGAAATTGGTTCTCATCAATGTACTAGTGTTGTGGGCTGGCTTGCAAACTCAATTTACAAATTCATTTTACATTACTTTGTGATGCATATAATCAAATGCGTAGATGAGTTTTGGTTTTGGTTTTCAGTTCAAGGACCATATTCACTTCTGGGCAATCTCTTCTCTCAAACTGCATTTACAGCAATTATGAGTCAAGAATTGCACTGAAACAACTAGTGGATAAGAAAGTTCCAATCTGCACATTACTCCAGGAAGTCTAGATCAGGTTATTGTGTTGGAATAAACACATACTGAATTCTTCAAGCAACCTGAGTTTGTTCTTAGCGGTTGCCTTCAATGTTTAGACCACAGCCTAAAAGGGATTAAACCTAATCTCAACAAATGTTTTTTTTCTGGATATGTCTGAAGAGTGTTGGATCATCCCCACTGTTTCCAATGTTCATTTCCACTGTTTTCAGTGATGCTGTTTATCTCCAACACAAGTGGAAAGTATCAGTAGGCTTGGGGAAACCTCAAGCTTTGCAGAAGTCCAGATATTTTTAGGAAGAAAGCATAAGCTTTCTTATGAAATTGGAAAAATAGGTCAATGAGGACTAGGGATGGGAGAGAAAATACATCCAGTTTGCATTTAAGTAACTAATTTGTACTTTCCACAACAATATGTGAATTGAAACACAGCAAGCCTTGAAAATTCATTCTTTGAATTTACAATGCAATTTTCCAACCAGGTAATAGGTGCAGAAATGCATGTTATTGGATGAAGTGTGCAAAAACAACAACAACCCACCATATATTAATGAAAAAAGCAAGCAGCAATGCATTGTATTATGGGGAATTGATTTGCAAAAATATGTATATTAGGCAAAAATTCATACAAGGAAGTGTAAAAGGTAAAGGTAAAGGTACCCCTGCCCGTACGGGCCAGTCTTGACAGACTCTGGGGTTGTGCGCCCATCTCACTTAAGAGGCCAGGGGCCAGCGCTGTCCGGAGACACTTCCGGGTCACGTGGCCAGCGTGACAAAGCTGCAAACGCCGTTTACCTTCCCGCTGGTAAGCGGTCCCTATTTATCTACTTGCACCCGGAGGTGCTTTCGAACTGCTAGGTTGGCAGGCGCTGGGACCGAGCAGCGGGAGCGCACCCCGCCGCAGGGATTCGAACCGCCGACCTTTCGATCGGCAAGTCCTAGGCGCTGAGGCTTTAACCCACAGTGCCACCTGCATTAGGATAAATCTACTTTGAAACACTGGTGAATTTAAAAATAGAAAAATACAGTAGCAAACGGGAATGGGACAATGGAGAAATGAACTTAAGACTGGGGGGAAAGGTGGAACTGTATGAAGCTAAATTTGACATCATCATCATCATCATCCATGAGGATGGAATGCTGACAGTTGAAGTTGGGACAGAAATCTAGGTGGGAGAGAGAATGGAAACTGGTTGGTGTTCTGAATAGGAATTGTTCCATACTGAAACATTTTGTCGAAGATACCACTTGTGAATGTCTATAAGTAGTTGTAAAAGGTGTCATGTAACATACATGTGTAATGCTATATCAATCAAAACAGTTCATTCTGAACATAAATGTAGCAGAATATTGTACCCTTCTATCAACCCCACCTCTCCCCCCAAAAAAACATTCTGAAAGTATGACTGGATATATATATATATATATATATATATATATATATGAGTCAAAATCTATCATAAAAGGTAAAAGGGTATTTCTGACACACAGGTTCCGAGAAGGAGTCTCAAAAAGATGGATGTTCATAATCTTCAGCTTCTGTAACTTAAAGAAGGCTGGCTATGCTGCAGGGTCTGTACAATATCGATTGAAATCTACTCTGCTGTGCCTGCCCCTTGTCTTACGTCATCTTAACAGATCATTGGCCAAATAAATGGCTTTTGCGAAAGCCTGAAGGGGATAAAGAAATGTTAGAAAATAAAGAAATGGAAAATTCATCTAAATAAATAAATACATGCATACTACTGGATTCATTAAGCTGCCTACAGGTTCATGTATGACATTTCAGATGGTAAGCTATCGAAGGAAGCAATCGTGTTGGCCTGACGAGAAAGAATTAAAAATGTTATTCATCAAAGTGCTGTAGCCTTTCAGGACTTTCTGACATTAGTTTACTTTATATCTGAGCTGTTAAATTTCTGGAAGCTGGGTTGCTCCCATACTATTGTTCAGAATTAAGAGCAGGGTGACATTGAAAGCCGCGGTGGTGCATGAATAATTCCAGGAAGTACATTTATGAAGTTTGTGGTACCTTGGGTTAAGAACTTAATTCATTCTGGAGGTCTGTTCTTAACCTGAAACTGTTCTTAACCTGAGGTACCACTTTAGCTAATGGGGCCTCTTGCTGCCAGTGCGCCGCCGCCGCACATTTTCTGTTCTCCTCCTGAAGCAAAGTTCTTAACCTGAGGTACTATTTCTGGGTTAGTGGAGTCTGTAACCTGAAGCGTATGTAACCCGAGGTACCACTGTACCTAAATACAATGTGATGAAAAAATATGTGGTTGTTTAAAGTATTACATTGTATCTTGACTTTGCTCCGAGATGCTCACAATGACATATATGTTATGCCGGCTCCCTCAGCCAATAAAGCGAGATGTGCGCCGCAACCCCAGAGTCAGCCACGATTGGACCTAATGGTCAGGGGTCCCTTTACCTTTTACACACCACCCATCAGCCATTTAGTCTCAGATATGGTAAGCTAAAGCATGGTGACTGATGCAAGGTCACCCAGTGACCTTCAAGGCAAATGGGGATTCCTAGCCCATCAATCTTAACATAGTTGCTTAGCATATTGAACTGAAAACTGTACTACTACTACTACTATGAATAATAATAAGAAGAATAAACCACACAGGATAGTTAAACTGTTGTGATTTATGATGCTCTGGGGTTGCCTGGAGGCCCCCTCAGTCTCCCTGACCTTTCTGAGTGTCCTCCTGGTAAGCACAACTCTGGGATGGCATGTCCCTTCATTCCAGTGTGCCCTTCAGTGACATCTCCCAGATGAAAGATGCACACTAATCTTCTGGCATCGCACAGCAAGAAGAATGAACCATCCGTAGATCTAAATGACGTATTTATGTACACTATATACAGACACAGAATCATGACGCTCTCTCTCATTCAGCTCCGAGAGAGAACAGGCAGACAAAAGCGAAAGTACCTTGCAAAGTACATACAGATAGGACTCTATCCGGTTCTCATGCTTCTTCTTAGACAGGCATGTGAACGACATCAATCACAAAATGCAGTCTCGGAGGCAAAAGAACAATTAAGAAATTGTTCGGAATGAACCTGCAGAGAAGTCGGAAGGCCGATTTTAGCACAGCTCTAGTTTCTGCTAACACAGCCACTGAAACAGCAGAAGGCATATTCTCCTTTGGATGCCTGGAGAGATTATTACCGTCAGTTGTGCTAGACAGAACTATGAAGTGCAGGATTCCCCTATAGTCTCGCTCTCTCCTGCCTGTTGACCAAGTCAGGGGCCCTTAACCATGCCATTTTGATAGTAAGTGGTCCACAAGTTCATCTCTGCTACCCTGTGGTATGCAACCCGAGAACATGAATGTTTGTGAAGTGTTGACTTCTGTGCGCCTGCCTAGTGAACTTTCCAGCACATTTTTTTTTTTTGCTTCCTTTTTCTTTTTGCATCTAACTTTTTCAGTGCTGAACGTTGTTTAGCCAACTGTTAAACTATCAAGGGCTGAGGTCTTTCCAGTGCTTGGGTATAATCTCTGGAGCACCTGATAGATGATGGCTAACAAGTTCTCTAAGAGACAGAATAAACATTTATAGGAGGAAAAACAGCACAGCTCTTAAGCTCTAAGGCAAGCTAAAAGGAACAACACCTGTTTCTGGCACAGGCCAGATGTGTGAACAGGCAGGACATCAGATGGGAATATTTGTATTAAAATGGTTCAGTGCCAGATCATCAAGGGGATTTTACAAAATCCAGCAATCTAATCATGCTATTTCCTACACAGTATCTTTCTTGGGAGAAAGAATAGGAACTGGCAGTTATCTCTCTATTTCTCTCTCACTCTCCGTACACAAGTATCATATATTGTTATGAACTTGGCGCCACTTCCCTGCGCTGTAGCAAGTTGGAAGAAAAGTGGTATTTTGATTTCCTTTGTGGTGCAATGACAATATTTGCTTTATTCTTAGGAATACAAGCAGAGCCGAACTGAAGGCAAGGGAAGACTTCCTTAAGACCAAAGATCTATGAGAACAGGCCAACAAAACACACTCTGCATTCCCAAACTGCAGAACGTGTTCTGTTGTGGTGAAACACCTTTCTTATAGAGTTACGGCTTATTATGTCTCAGGACCACGATACCCCAAGGACCGCCTCTTTCCATATGAACCTACCTGGACCCTGAGATCATCTTCTGAGGCCCTTCTTTGTGTTCCGCCTCCTCCTCGTCCAGAGGGTGGCAACACAAGAATGGGCCTTTTCTGCAGTGGCTCCCCATCTGTGGAATGCTGTTTCCAGGGAGGTTCAGCTGATGCCTTCATTATACACCTTTAAGCACCAGGTGAAAATGTTCCTCTTTAACCAGGCCTTTGGTTGATTTGATTGGCATCCTATGCCCTTTAAAAATGTGTTGAGGGAGGGGGTTGTTGGGTTGTTGTTGTCTTCATTTTGATTATTTATTTTGTGCTTTTATATTCTGAGTTTATTCTATGAGCCGCCCAGAGACCTGCGGGTATGGGTTGGTAAATAATAATAATAATAATAATAATAATAATAATAATACATGGCACAAATTCTTTCTGAACCACTAGGTGTGCCAGCTTGCCCCAGTGATTGAGGGGGCCGGCACCGCATGACATGCCTGTTTCAGGCGTACACACTGTGCAATGTGCTGATAAGTTGCATGCCCACTGTGAGTCTTGTGCACATGACACGAGCATGTCATGTGGCATGCCCACACGATGTGCACATGTCAACACAGAATATTGAAGGGGCCTGGTCCCCTCCTTGAAAATTTCGGGGGGGGGCTCTCGGCCCCCTCAGGGGACGCCCCCGAGCACCAAAAACAAAATCAAAACTACCCTTCACAACCCCCTTTCTGTATATATATATATCAGACATATGCTATCTCCATTGCCTTTTCAACATTTATTGAAGAACCTCCTTTTTCAACAAGCCTTTTAAGTGGGGATTCTTATTCCAGTATGTTTTCGTATTGGGGTGTTTCACTGCAAGCAGGACATACATACATGCATACATACATTCCCCCCATCCCTAGTAAAAGTTGTGTTTCTCTAATAAGTATGTGTGGTATGGAAATGCATGAAATGTCAGTCAAAAGAAACCAAAATTGGCACGTTTACTTTTCTACTAATCGTGACTATTAACCATATTTTGAAAGCAACATCATCAATGTTAATAATAAAATGCAGGGCAGGAAGTTAGTCATTCATGCTATCAAACTGATTGGCTGAACTGCGGGTTTGTTTGTTTTTTGTTTCCTACTCCCAGCATGCTCCAAAGAATAAACAGAGCAATTTGCACATGGAACATGTTTTAGTTCTTCATTCCTGCTACCTTTCTCTCTTTTTTCCCTGAAGAGAAGAGCACCCTAGAAACAACTTTCCTTCTTCTTTAAATATTTATAAATCACACTTTCATATAAAACATTGCATGGCAGTGTATAACCAAAAAAGCCAAAGTAAAAACAACTGAAAAATGTCAAACATATCAGTAAAAACTGGTTGGCAAAGAACTTCAGGTTTGAAAGGCCTTTCTGAAAAATATAACTTTTAGAAGACATCTAAAGATGAGTTGCCACACCTGTACAGTGGTACCTTGGGTTAAGAACTTAATTCGCTCTAGAGGTCCGTTCTTAAGCTGAAACTGTTCTTAACCTGAGGTACCACCTTAGCTAATGGGGCTTCCTGCTGCCGCTGCGCCACCGCCACACAATTTCTGTTCCCATCCTGAAGCAAAGTTCTTAACCTGAGGTACTATTTCTGGGTTAGTGGAGTCTGTAACCTGAAGTTTCTGTAACCTGAAGCGTCTGTAACCCGAGGTACCACTGTATTGGCAAGGAGTTTGGCATGGCAAGGCCCGCCACACTAAAACCCTGGGAAAGGCCATCCAAACTTCATCAGACCACCTCAGCAATCAAGGTGGCACATAAGGAATCAGTTGGTCCTTAAGGTACTTTGGATCTAAGTTGTTTAGGCTTTAGTGAATTAACATGGACAGATAACAAACAGGTAAGTAGAAGCTCCCTCAGCAGCAGAGTAATATGTTTCTCGCAATCAGTTCTGGTGAGCAGTCAATATTTCTCACAAATATAACTATCCAGGTTTCTGGTCCTGTGAACATTTCATTTTCCTACCCAAATGTCAACCACCAGCAGAAATGAGCTCTCTCACTAAGATTTGTTTCTACAGTGGTACCTTGGTTCTCAAATGCAATCTGCTACGGAAGTCTGTTCCAAAACCAAAGCGTTCCAAAACCAAGGCATGCTTTCCCATAGAAAGTAATGCAAAATGGATTAATCCTTTCCAGACTTTTATAAATAAATATTATTTATTTATTTATTTAAAAACAACCCCTGAAACAGCAATTTAACATGAAATTTGCTCTCTAACGAGACCATTGATCCATAAAATGAAAGCACTAATCAATGTACTGTACTATAAAATAAATAAGACAGTATTGTAGACTATGAAAATTAAAATTATTCTTTTTTTCTTACTTGCTTTGATGATAGTCATTGTTCGAAGGAAGGATTTTTATCCATTTCCGCAGTCACACAATCAATCAATCAATCAGCTGAACTGGGTTCCACACAGTCACAAAAACAAATTAACCAAAAAAGTCTCAAAAACGCAAAATAAATAGCAAAACCAAAAGTGCCAAATACAATGGTACCTTGGTTCTTGAACATTATCCATTATGGAAGTCCGTTTGACTTCCCAAATGTTCAAAAAACAAGGCAGAGCTTCTGATTGGTGCAGGCGCCCCAGAAACCATAGCCAACAGCCGCATCGGACGTTCAACTTCCGAAAAACATTTGAAAACCGGAACACTTACTTCTGGATATTCGGTGTTTGGGAACCAAGGTGTTTGAGAACCAAGGTACTACTGTACTTGTAAAGGCATGGAATGTAGTATTTGAAAACTGTTGGATTACTTCCCCTCTTGTTTTAAGTACCTCTTAAAACTAGAACAACAACCTTTGGAGGAAATGGAAAGTCATTTGTTTCCACAGGATTTATTTATTTTTATGCCTCTGATTCTTGTGGAAAAGCGCAACAGTTTCCCCATGTTTTTAATTCCCCCATATCTCCCCCGTCGGTCATTTTTCATGTTCCCCTCCAACAACAGGACTTTGAGTGACATAAATCCTTAATCTAGATGGCTGAACTGAGTCAGGTTCTGCCTACATTTGTCTGGGATCCTCGTGAACTTGGGTGTATAGATGTACTAGATCGAAAAGAGTACATGTGAAAAGGAACTAGGCGTCTCCGTTGATAAACTGAGCATGAGTGAGCAGTGTGATGCAGCTGCTTAACAAAGCTAACAAAATATTTGGCCCCACTAACAGAAGCATAGTGTCCAGGCCACAGGAAGTAGTAGATCCCCTCTAGCCTTCACTGGTCAGGCTAGATTTGGAGTACTTTGAACAAAGCCCTATGAGGAACAGTTGAAGGTCCTATGGCTCAACAACTTTGCCAACAACTTTTGTGTCAGGATTTTCACTTTTTGAAGTATGGCAAGCCTAGTTAAGAAAAGGCGTAGCAGTAGTCTGCCATGCATAAGTTGTAGAAGACTTGTTCTCCGTCAAACATATGTTTGTACAGTGTTCTATACTATGCTCTCGGAGAATGTGCTGGACTGTGTAACTATGACTGTGCAGAAAAAGTTAAATCTTTCAGTGGAGAATATTCTATTGAACTACATACCTGAAGTATGGGAATTATCAACGAGGCAACAGAAATGGATTTTGCATGCCCTAATGGTGGCCAAGAGACTGATATTGATGAACTAGAAAAATAAGGATACAATACCCTTTAATCAATGGATTGACAATATGACATCACTCGCAACCTATGAACAGACTGCTTACAAGTACAGACGTTGCCTGGATAAATTTGATAATATCTGGAAGGACTTTATACAAAATTAAGCTATTAACATTTACATAAGTATTAGGATAAAAACACTCTATCAATTTATATAAATGTATGGGACTATTGTAGGTTGCATTTTTGCATGCATATATACATATATATGGATATTTGCTTTCGTAGATTTTCACGGGTACAGGAATGCAGGTTTTGGTGTCCTCGGGTGTCTTCCCGTGTAAAAGTTGGGGTGTCTAGGCGACGTTTCGACGAGGTCTCACTCGTCATCTTCAGGCTGGTGCTTTCGGCTTCTTGTTACTGGAACAGAGCGGGATCTCAATGTTTGAGTTCCTATAAATACTGTAGAGGGGGTGTGGTGTCTAGCCTCCAATGTTCTGGGCAGAGAGGAAGTTCCCAGGCTAGTGTGCCTTTTCTTCTTTTGTTCCTTAATTACTTGAGAGATACCTTGAGTGATTTCTTGAGTGATATCCTGAGTACCACTTAGGTGGGTCATTAGGTGTGGATTAGTTGCTAAAGTCTTTGTGTCTTGACCTCTTGAACTTTGTGAAGAGTTTTCCTGAGAAGATGGCTGTATTGCACTTAGTTGTGCTTTGGCTTGGCTTCGTGTATAGGGGCGAGCTGTGGTTTTGTGGCTTGTGTCAGCCAGATCTGTGTAGGGATTGCAGGGGGGTGCAGCATCCGGAGGTGCCACCATGGATTGGCTACTGGATGGTGTCAGTAATTCATCTGTGGAGAGGGTCTGGGTTTGGGTCTGGTGTGGTTGATTGGTGTTGGCGTTCTGTGTGCCTCTGGATCTGGTGTCAGTTTTTGTGGGGAGGGCTAATTTCCAGATGTCTGGCAAGAAGCCGAAAGCACCAGCCTGAAGATGACGAGTGAGACCTCGTCGAAACGTCGCCTAGACACCCCAACTTTTACACGGGAAGACACCCGAGGACACCAAAACCTGCATTCCTGTACCCGTGAAAATCTACGAAAGCATATATATATATATATATATATATATATATATATATATATATGAATGAATACTCCAATACTTTGGCCACCTCATGAGAAGAGAAGACTCCCGGGAAAAGGCCCTGATGTTGGGAAAGATGGAGGGCACAAGGAGAATGGGACGACAGAGGACGAGATGGTTGGATAGTGTTCTTGAAGCTACCAGCATGAATTTGACTAAACTGCAGGAGGCAGTGGAAGACAGGAGTGCCTGGCTTGCTCTGGTCCATGGGGTCACAAAGAGTCGGACACGACTAAACAATAACAATATATATATTTATTCTTTTTTATTTTTATATTTGTTATTCTTTCCCCCTTTCCTTTCCTTCTTTTTTCTGTATCACTTTTATTTCTTTCAATTGAAATCACTTCAATAAAATATAATTAATAATAACAACAAAAGAGACTTGTTCTCTGTTGATCCAGGGGAGGCAGGATCTGAACCAACAGGTGAAAATAACAAGGAAGCAGATTTCAGCTACGGTAAATGGAGGGTGTCATGCTGGCTAATCCTGATTTAGGGGTTTAACTGCCCTAGGATGTAATGGTGGTCATTCAGATAGCCTTTTAAAAAAATAGAAATTAATGGATGTGTCAGGGAACTGCCATCGGAGCTAGAGGCAGCGGCAAGGCTCCCAAGCGATGCTGGAGAAGGGCCCAGCAGTGAGAGAGGCTGCTCATCAGCTGGGGAAGGAAATCAGCGTAACACCAGGGGTAAAGGGGGGCAGATGGGGGAATCGGCGAGGGGGCTCCAGGACTCCTCGCCGGAGACCAGTGGGGAGAGCATGGGTCCTCCGCTGCCCACACCCACCTTGCGCAGAAGACTTCCGCGCAGGGAGAGTAGGCGGAGACTTGGCGTCAAAGAACTTCTTTGCTGGAAGAAGTTCAAGAAACGCCCACTGACGGATTCTGCTAGAGACTGAAACAGCCACGAAGGGAAGGGCTGTCCAGACAGAAAGGGTTTAACCAGGTAACCTAGCCAGGAGCGGCGGCAACTTACGCATGAGCAACCCCTAGAACCATTACAGGATGGAAGGGGTATTAGATATCGCTGTTAGCAGTGCTATTTTTCTATAAATGGAGGTGCCAGAATTCACCATGAATGCCTCCCTAGTTCTCTTAGAAAGTCAATGGCACCCATCTGAGAGGTGACAGAACTGGGTTCCAGAGAGTTCTAGCTGAAAAAAGCCCTGGGTATTAGCCATGTGGGCAAATATGTAATCTCCGTGCTGAGAGACCCTATACAACAGAGTGTGTGTGTGTGTGTGTGTGTGTGTGTGAACTATTTATATCTACCCAGTCCATCACCTGCTATGAAAGCAGTCCACTAAACTGAACCACTACTCTCTTTTTGCTAATACACAGACTCTGAAGGGGAAATTGAATGATGATCAAATCTAATGGAACAAAGCGTGCCTGGCTCTTTCTCATGGCAGGCTGAGTGCTGGTAAGGAGAAAGTTCAGAAGACCTTTTCCTGGTGAGCACCTTGAGACCTTATAGTGAAGGACACTTTTCTGACTGAACGGTCACAGCTACCTTTGCTTTTAGGCAGTTGAAAGCTGCTCAACCATGGGACAATCAGGTGCCTTCTCAGAACGTGAACAGGTGAAGCCAAACCCAGCCTGGTCAGCAGGTTGTTCTGGCTCTCAGAGCTAGGGTGAAGTCTCCCATTTCAGACTGACATCGGAAGAAGTAGTCTCCTAGCACTCACCCGAGACTTTCTTAGCCTGTTGCAAACAGGTTTACACCCATTGCAGACCTTTGCAAATTAGTACGGCTGCTTCTTATTTATCTCTTACAATGTTTCACATCTTCATTCTTCTTTTTGGGTAGAAGGTAAAACAATTGTACAAAGTGTCTCAAAAACAGTAGCACCATTAATTTATATAACAGTGTGAAGATACTTGACATTATTATTATCAGTCCCTTGCCTAATTATTCCTAACACTAATCTACAATCTGTTGTGTTTTACTGCACACTGAAGGAATGTTTTCAGTGAATTTTCTACTATAAACCAAAGGGTTCCACCCACCTTGGTTTTCAGACAGACAATGTATAAAAACTATGGTGAACAGTGTACATACAAAGTTATGATCATGACCAAGGACTTAATGGGGTCTTTGCTGCCACAAGCATATATATGGCATACATCAGGAGTGTGTTGGTGTACTCCAGGTGTTGATGAACTACACCAGGCCCGATTACATACATCCTCTATGGTTGGCTTAGGCATATATATGATCTTTTGTACCATGAAAAACAATAATGTAAGCACCTGAATGCAGAACCACAACAAACAAACAAAGGTAGTGGGGCTACCTTTGAAGGTGACCCAGAAGCTACAACTAATCCAGAATGCAGCAGCTAGACTGGTGACTGGGAGTGGCCGCTGAGACCTTACAACACCGGTCTTGAAAGACCTACACTGGCTCCCAGTACTTTTCCAAGCACAATTCAAAGTGTTGGTGCTGACCTTTAAAGCCCTGTATACCTGAAGGAGCGTCTCCACTCCCATCGTTCAGGTATACAGGAACGAGGCCATTTAGGGCTTTAAAGGCTTGTGGCAGCAAAGACCTTACTGTGAGAAGCCAAGTTACAGGGAACCAGGCAGAGGGCCTTCTTGGTAGTGGCACCCGCCCTGTGG
This sequence comes from Podarcis gaigeae, assembly GCF_964106915.1. Taxonomy (NCBI): domain Eukaryota; kingdom Metazoa; phylum Chordata; class Lepidosauria; order Squamata; family Lacertidae; genus Podarcis; species Podarcis gaigeae. The sequence continues at coordinate 20,929,383 of NC_139677.1, forward strand.
AACACCCTCCCACCAGATGTCAAAGAGAAAAATAACTACCAAACTTTTAGAAGACATCTAAAGGCAGCCCTGGTTAGGGAAACTTTTAATGTTTAATAGGTTATTGTATTTTAGTGTTTTGTTGGAAGCCGCCCAGAGTGGCTGGGGAAACCCAGCCAGATGGGCGGGGTATAAATAATAAATTATTATTATCATTGTTATTATTATTATTATAAACATTTACAAGATGTCCAGATACTCAGTTGCAGAGCATTTGGCAATCTTAACTATTACACTTGGGGGGAAAGAATTCTTTAAAGTATTTACAATTCTTGGTGTGAATTCTTTTAGAAGAAAGGAGTAGATGACACATGATTACTTCTTTATGAGTCATGGCATGGGCACAGGGCAGTTTTCTGTTTCTATTTTGTGGTGTTTATTTCTACAAGGTGTTTGCTTTGTTGGAAAATGCTAAGAAAAGTTGTTTTTGAACCTTTAAAATAGCAAGGTATGGGTGGATAAATTTATAGCTCAGAATCAGCGACTGAGACTAGGTAGCTGAACTCTCACCCCCATCTGAGGTTATTTTCTTACTGTGGGGATCTCACAGAAGATGTCCATAGTGGGGGAATGCCATCCAAATTTCATGGCAAGGTCCTGAACCCTCCACCATTGTAGAATAAAGACACTTGACAGCAGAAATTAGGTTAATGGGCTGAAAAAGGCCACAACTTTATTGATTACAGAATGTGAGTGGTATTGGCTTAGGCACTGGAACCAATGACTATATCTGACTCCTGCCTGCCACGAGTCTAGTAAGGGTTAACCATCGATAGGGGGAGCCCTGTTGATGCACATCAACTAGGAATTCCCCCAGGGTCACTGTTAGGGGTCGTGCTATGGCCCTAGCCCCCGTCTGGGCTTTGGACAGAGGACACCCCCCCTGGATTTCTTTAATGGAATACCCTTGAAATAGGAGGAGTAGGTGATGGCCGCCACCTCCCCTCACCTCCAACCGAATACTCCAATGCCTAACCACCGAACCTTACAAAGTTGTGACAATTTGCTATGAGGTAGGCGGAGAACCAAGTGGCTGGTGCCAATTTGCCAAGTGGAAAAAATTCCTACCAGGCCCCCTGGACAACCAAGACGACCAACCAAAGTCCATAGCTTAGGAAGACCTAATCTTAGGCAGGAAGGGAGAACTACGCAAGCGGGAGGGAGGTAAAAGAGGGTGTGAGCCTGGCTGCGGCTTGTTTAAATGGGCTAAGCCACACCCCCTTCGGCCAACCAAACTGAAATGACATGACAGGGGCTACCTGTGGCGCAGAGCTACCTAAGCCCCATGTGCACGGGTCGGGCTCATGATCTGCCCGCAACGTTGACTCCATGTGAGAGGAACTGGCATTGCCAGAGCAGGGAATATGTAGAAATAGCACAGTCACTTAATTTGCACCTGGGGCCTTTGGCCTTGTAGAAAACTCTACATAATTATACTCATTCACTTCTGGTGACACAGGTTCTGTTCTCCTGTGGCACAGAGTTAACAAATTTACACCCCATTATCAATTTTTTTTTAGTCTGGAAATCCATAACTGTAGGTCAAGTGGCGCAAGTGTGAGACAGCAAGCGTGAGACTACCGCATCAACTGCTATGTGCCAGCCGCTCTAGATTTCTAGAGAAGATTTGCATTTTTATTAGCATCCAGAGTGCCAAGTCGCACAATGAAGCTGGCAAAGACTCTGACTTTTGACAGACTGCCAGGGCTTTGGAGGAACAGAAGGCACCTGCTCTGATACTAAGTCACTTGCTCTTCAAATATTTACTTGCATATATATATTACCTAATTGTTTCTACTCTGCAATTTACTGGTGCAGAATACACTGGTGTATCTATAGATAGAAACAGTTCTAGATAAATATTTAGATGTAGAGCCAAACACTGTCATTATAACAATCAGAGCCGTAACTCTAATAGCTCCCTGGGTGTAGAAATCTTAGTAACCAAGAAACTATGGGGAGGGGGAATGTGCTTTTGACTAGCATAGCTTGCAGTTTAGACTAGCATAGCTTGCCAGCAGAACAAAAGTCCATACCTTCCAACAATTCTCTGATGAAAATAGGGATGTCCTCTTCCGTAATAATAATAATAATTTTAGTATTGATACCCCACCCATCTGACTGGGTTGCCTCAGCCACTCTGGGCTGCTTCCAACATATATAGAAAACATAATAAAACATTGAACATTAAAAAAAAAAATCCCTATATAGGGATGTCAGATGTCTTCTAAAGGTTGAATAGTTACGTATCTCCTTGGCTCAGGGTTAGCATAACTCCATAGCCTCCAACATTTCTCAGATGAAAATAGGGACGTCCTACCATACCCTCCAACATTTGTCTGATGGAAATAGGGATGTCCTAAAGAAAAGGGAGGTGGGAGCCTAGGGCTTGCCGAACAGAAGCTCAGAGTTCGAATCCCTGTGATGGGGTGAGCTCCCGTTGCTCGGTCCCTGCTCCTGCCAACCTAGCAGTTTGAAAGCACGTCAAAGTGCAAGTAGATAAATAGGTACCGCTCCAGCGGGAAGGTAAACAGTGTTTCCGTGCGCTGCTCTGGTTCACCAGAAGCGGCTTAGTCATGCTGGCCACGTGACCCAGAAGCTGTCTGTGGACAAACGGCAACTCCATTGGCCTATAGAGCGAGATGAGCACGCAACCCTAGAGTCATCTGCGGCTGGACCTAATGGTCAGGGGTGCCTTTACCTTTAAGGAAAAGCTGGATATTCCAGGATCAAATCAGAAACCTATAAATCCTGGCTTCTGTAAATCTGGGACTGTTCCTGGAAAATATGGACACTTGGAGGGTGGTCTTTGTGGTCATTGTGATGAATAGATTATATTTACTAAAATAAAATATTTTATTTTAAACAAAATAAACCCTCCTGAGGATTTATTAAAACAAGTTAATGTTGATTATGAAAATGGGCAACAATGATGACTGTCCCTTCAGATTAATCTATTTGGAATGACATACCAGCAACCAGCAGCTATGGGCAGGTTTACAGCCAAATGTGGATTGAGCTATATCAGAGGTGGGTGAGGATACTGTATTTTCCCTCTTTTTCTTCTTTCTTTTTTCTCCTTCTTCCTCTTTCAACTTCCTCCCTTTCCCCTATTTCTTCCCCTCTTTGCCACCTGTGTGAATTTACACGAAGGGCCACATATTAGGAACTCATGTTGCATACACATGTTGAAAGATTTGTAATGAGCAGTGAATTATTTCTGTAAAATAAACCCAAAAAATGCAGTTCATTATAATGCATGTCATGGAAAAATATTGCACATTGCAGGAAATGGGATCCAGTAATTTTACTGAAACATTGTGCCTCCCCTGTGAACTTCTAGAAGTGAGAGCTATGTATGGGGGAGAAATTACTGAGCAGTCCTAAGTATGGAAAGCCAGCATAAAGCAAGCCAGTGTAAATTAAGCCAACATAAAGTAAGCCAGATCCAAACACTGTTCAGCAGAATGGCTAATGTCAGTTGACTCACTCTACATCTGGCAGATAGTAAGCAAGCCTTCAGTTGATTAGTATCGTCCTTTTTGCCAGTGTAAATTCTGCCAGGTTGCCTTATTATATGAACAAGTTGTGTGCAGTTAGGATCCAGTGTTAGTCCCCCCTGCTCAGTCCTGCCACACCTCCAGAAGGCACATTTTTCAGGGCTTACAATGAGGCAAGTTCTGTCCGGCTTGGCTCAGTCAGCAATAAATCACAACACTGCATTTATACTGTGTCCATGCATTTGAGGAAAATGTATTGTCACATGCAAGCTGTGTCTATAGTGAGTCATGTGCTTCATATACATTAGCTCTGTTATACTTTCAACAGACTAGCAAAGTAAGCTAATATTATTATCCTCATATTAGCAATGGACAGACATCATCATCATCATCATCATAATTCAGGATTTACTTAGCCCCCACCAAAACCTCTACATGACAACTCTAATTATTATTATTACTGTTACATTAGGGATGCGGGTGGCGCTGTGGGTTAAACCACAGAGCCTTGGACTTACCGATCAGAAGGTCAGTGGTTCAAATCCCCACAACGGGGTGAGCTTCTGTTGCTCGGTCCCTGCTCCTGCCAACTTAGCAGTTCGAAAGCACGTCAAAGTGCAAGTAGATAAATAGGTACCGCTCCGGCGGGAAGGTAAATGGTGATTCCGTGCGCTGCTCTGGTTTGCCAGAAACGACTTAGTCATGCTGGCCACATGGCCCGGAAAGTGTCTGTGGAGAAACGCTGGCTCCCTCGGCCAATAAAGTGAGATGAGCGTCGCAACCCCAGAGTCGGTCACAACTGGACCTAATGGTCAGGGGTCCCTTTACCTTTTTACTGTTACATTATTATTATTATTATTATTATTATTATTATTATTATACAATCTAAAATTCAGTATGCCTCATGTCTGCATCAGTTCAGCTTTTTTCTATTTTCCTGAATGAGTTAACAGGCTTTTGTTTAAGGGAATATATAGATACCTCAAGAGAAAAGGGGCCAGCAGGTGTTGCGATGAAGTGTTAAGAGTCTTAAGACGGTGCCCCAATAATTCACCAGCCCTACAGCCCCTTTCCTGGTGCTCAGTGCCTGCTAGGAATGATAAGAAAGAGTCTCATTACCCTCTGACTTTTCAGCTATTAACAAAAGAGAAAGTGTCATTTGTTAAGCCCTGTCTCCAAACACTGAGGGAATCTAGTGTAAAATAATGTGACGGACGCCCCCTCTCACCATTGCACACTTTTCATTTCACAGTTTAAGCTTACCATCTGCTCCCTCCAAACACATGGATGTTGACACACAGAGCAAGCTAAAAGCCAGAGGAGTCCTTGGAATACTTTATGAAAACAGTCACAATACCATCTTGAACAATGGCATCTGCTTCATGGCGAGTCCTTCGATTAACTCGGGAACAAAACACAGCTATATTACCTAGGAAATTGCAACTTCTTCTGTCCAGGGTTGCTTTTCATGAGGATCATGTGAGGCTTGAAAAGGCAGTGTTTTCTCCCAGTTCCTGGAAGCCCAGCCGAGGGCTTGGATTTGGGCCACAACCATGGATCTGTCAGCCAGAGAAGCAGATGGCATTTACAACAGACAGGCCCCTCTTTACTGGTCGGGAACTCTCTGGGGCAACATGAGACCTTCATTATGCTTTGTTGTGCTAAGATTATATTGCCTAACATAGCATTGCTTACATCACGGTAGTCTCTTCAGTCTCTCTTTCCTACTTGCAAGGCAGCTGATGGTTGCCAGTGTGATAAGGCCTTGCAGCCTTTAAAGCAAGGCCTGTGGAATCTCTGTCTCTCACCCAAGCATAAGCTGTTCTCATGAGGCATGGGATTTTCTGAAAATCTTGTTGTCAGCCTACTGTGCACCAAAATTCCCCTGTTCCATTGCCATCTTGCTCTCTAATCTTAGCTGGAATAAAGTCCATTTACTGGTTCAGTTTTATATACAAACAATATGCATTATTATATATAGAATATTATATGCATATTGTGTGTACATACAATCTAGGTTTTCTAAAGTAACAGACATATACAACAATTGATCTAGGTGTTTAAAAATACATATGTATTAATGTGCTTATAAAGTTGTGCCACAGAAATACAGAAAAACATAGGCTCAACTCTTATACATACTACACAAATATGCAATTTTTTGCATGTAATTTTCATATAATTAGTCAGGCTTTTTTGACATTTTTTTAGACAATGCATGAACAGCTTGGGCAGAGAACAGCCGAATGTGAACAAAGCTTAATTGGATCAGACCACCAAATTCTATGTTGTATTATTTGTTGTTGTTGTTGTTGTTGTTCTCATTAAATAACTTTGTATATCACCCTTTTTCTGAAGACCACAGAGTACTTCGTATAAAAACATAATATAAAAATACAAATATAAACAAAGTGAGAACACAAAATATATAATAAAACAAAAACAAATCAACAATCCCAGCTCCCATAAACACATTTTAAAGACCACAGAATGTTAATTGGCCCAAAGCCTGGTTATAAAGAAATGTTTTCACTTGGCACCTAAATATATATAATGAAGGTGTCAAACAAGCTTCCCAAGGGAAAGCAAATGGGGAGCCACTGCAGAAAAGACCGGTTCTCGTGTTGCCACCCGCTGGACATCTTGTGGAGGACGGCTTTCCACTGCAGAAGAAATATACTGTATAAGAAATATAGAGGCAAGCTGAATATGTTTTGGCAAGACTAGTACAGTTCTGTTTAAACCAAGGTTGTTACTGGATTCCAGCAATATCAGGAGCCAGATACGGGGATGTTGAACTCTACAACTCCCATCATCCCTGGACTTTTCCATTTGCCATGGGACTGATAGGAATTGTAGTCCAACAATTTCTGGAGGGCCACTTGTTCCCCATCCCTGGCCTCAAGGGATTTCAGAAGATTTCAAAGGGGGTCAAGAGTTTTTGATAAAACTGGTGGCATTTCTTTTGGTAAGTTCTGCACATCCTGATTTTCCAGCACATTCTCAGTGCTGCGTTTATGATTGGATTCACAAATGCTGCAGTGTAATATCATTCCTGAGGGTTCACTAGGTGATTCATAATCAGTCATGCATCACCATTAAGACATGAAACATAAGTTGGCTTTTGGGTGTTCTGAAGGAGCAGTAAGAGAGAATGCAAGAATAAATTGCACATTCAGTGCAATTCGTTGAAGAGGGAAATGACATTCCCCCAAAGGATACATAAATAACAGATGTAGGCCCATCTCACACATCTCACAGCAAAGTTCCACCTTTGTCCAAAAGTGCTAAAAGCAGATACGGGAGTCACCAGCACATCAGTTCTCTCTGTCACATCCAAAGTCAGCCTTGATGATCTCTGTAATATCATAAACATTGTGAAACATGGCCTTTTTTTCACAGAGCTTTCTCCTATGCCCTTTCCTTCAAGACAACTGTTCAAAGAAATCTATGTAACCTAACTCTTTAGCAGCACAGAAAATAAGGGAAATCACATTGTAGATAATACTAGACTAGATGGACCAATATTCTATTGTCAGGCAGCTTCATGTGTCCAATTCTGAACTGAATTGGAAGGCTGAACAAAGGGATTGTGTCAGCAGTAAGTTATACCAGGTCTTATGAAATGGTTTGGATTTGAGCCAAAGTTGAGCATTTATAAGCCCTACTGATTTCAATGGGTTTGTATGGATCCAGGAAGGCCAAGTTCAAATCCCCACTCAGCCACAAAGCTCATTGAGTAACCTTGAATCAATCACTCTAGTTCTAATCCAGAGATAGCCAATGTGGCAATCCTTTTGAAGGAATGGGTTTCCGAAACCCAAAACTGACTGTGCAGGCAGTTTGAAACTGCACCAAAATCCCGATTTTTCCTTAGCTAAAATGCTTTAACTTGAGCTCTTGAGCCAAAACCCAGCTGTATAAACAAGTGCTCAGAGCCCTCTCCTTTATCAGTTTGTGACAGCAAGGATGGCCTTGACGGTACCAGTAGAACAGGGAAGACACGTCTTTGCCTTATCTTATATCCTGACCACAAAGATGCACAGACCTAGTCTGGGAACAGCGCCATAGAGTGTTCTTGAAGATGGTGACAACTTGCTCCAAGATAAGAGTAGGAACAGGAAGATCCTTTTTATGGTCAGAAGTATAGGAAGGAATACCCTTTTATGGTTAAGAGTGCTGGAGCAGGAACATATGTGATGTCAACCTGCGTGTACAAGCTGACGTGGCTGGATTCCTGGGGAAGGGGGAGAGGGTGCCTGGAGGATATATATATACTGCATGAAATCTCTCATTTCTTTGGACTTGCTGTGGACACACCACGCAGGTGCCTTTCTGCTGTTCCGGAGAGCAGAAATAAAGAACTCTTTCTCTGAACCAACCCTTGGTATCATTTGACTTCCTTCCTCCTGTCCGGGAGCAATGCAGAGCCCACCAATCGGTAAAGTCTAATAAGGCTACACTTTAGATGAAGGGTCATGTGGCTCTTTGATCCTGTGAATTTCCAAATGTTGTTGTGCTCTAACTGCCATCAGAATGGCCAATGGTCAGGAATTATGGGAGTTGTAGCCCAGCAACATCCCTATCTCTGCTCTAGATGGTGTTAGACTATAACTCCCATCGTCCCTGACCATTGAAAAATATATCGTGTGAATAAACATTATGAATTGGTCAATTTGAGAATACTGCAAGGGGGTATATTATTCTCTTCTTCCAGATAAAAACACACCATTTCTTCTTAACAACCTGTAAAGTTGTAGGTGAACAATACATGTTCCCCTTATGGCTACTAATGTAGGGCTTGAATTTTTGAAACATGGTGCTTTGTCTTGCAATTTTATTTTATTTTCCGGCTCAACAACTTTTGGGGTGTCCTGGTTTTTACTTTTTGAAATATGGCAACCCTATTAGTGTCTCACCAGGTTATGGTTTTTGTTGTTGTTGTTGTTGTTGCTGCTGCTGCTGCTGTTGTTGTTGCTGCTGCTGCTTTTTAAATGAAAAGCCAATTTTGGATTGAAGCCACATCTTTGCAATTTTGAATTTGAACATAGTATAGAGGTAGCTTGGAAAACTGCTGAGAGATTTTTGGATAATTGATTAATTTGGGGGGATGGGGAGATTTTGGGATAATGGACTGAATTTAGTATGTAAACTCCTTGCTTCTATGACTGCTTGCTTCCCACCAGCTCAGCATACATATGTGGTAAATCCACTGGCATTACAAAAACAAAAATCTCCAGTATTCTCTGCTCACAAAGAAACTGATGTTTTGAAACTGTTCTGAAATGTCTTCCAATCAACTGGATGAGCAGAAAGCAATAAAAGGCAAAGGAAATAGGTTTGCAGAAGAAATACATTTCATAAAAGCACTATAGTGCGACATTTCCAAAGGCGGTATACAAATGAACTGCTTTCTATTTATTTACATTTTAATCTGAGATGGTTCCATTTAATATTTAACACACTTTTTGTATTTCCATAAATGGATCACCCATAATCGCTTCCTGTATAGATTGTATCAGCAGTTCTGCCATATGCCTGCTTGCATCTGTATGTTTATGTCTGGAAAATTCAGAACTGAGATTATAAAGTGAAACAATGTTTGATGTAAACAAGCTGTTCCATAAAAATGAGTAGCCTTTTCCAGATTCTGGCAGTGGCCAGAATTTTGCATATGATATTACCCTTCTCAAGGAAGAACTGCACTCTTTGGCATTTCACTTCTAAACTCAGTTCAAGGTGTCCGTTTTAGCTCTCAGCAGTCTAAATGGCATGAGTTCAGAGTTCTGTATATAAAGATATAGCTCAGACAATATCCTCTTAGGATCTTCTGAGGAGGACCTCAATATGTTTCCGCTCATTTGGAGTTAGACTTCAAATCACTGCACTTGTGGAAACTGTTCTCCAGGGAGCCATGTGTGCCTGGTTCTCTCATGATTTTTAAAGAGCCGCTAAGACCTTGTTTTTTTAGGAGGTCCTTCGAGTCCCTGTAGGGCGTAGATGAAAGGAAACTGTTTCTCCTCAGTTCTTCTGTTGCTTTTACACTACAGCTGGCCATTTTATTTGCTCAATATATACTGTTAATTGCAGACCCTCCAAGTGCCTCCATTTTCCAGGGACAGCCCTGGATTTACAGAATAAATCTAATTTGATCCTGAAATGTCCCGCTTTTCCTCAGGACATCCTTATTTTCATTGGATTAATGTTGGAGGGTATGGAGTTATGTTAGCCAAGGAGATATGTAACTGTACTTCTTTTAGAAGACATCTGAAGGCAGCCCTGTATAGGGAAGTTTTTCAAATGCTTAATGTTTTATCATGGGAGCCAGTGTGGTGTAGTGGTTAAGAGCGGTAGTCTCGTAATCTGGGGAACTGGGTTCGCGTCTCCGCTCCTCCACATGCAGCTGCTGGGTGACCTTGGGCCAGTCACACTTCTTTGAAGTCTCTCAGCCTCACTCACCTCACAGAGTGTTTGTTGTGGGGGAGGAAGGGAAAGGAGATTGTTAGCCGCTTTGAGACTCCTTAGGGTAGTGATAAAGCGGGATATCAAATCCAAACTCTTCTTCTTCATGTTTTTATATATGTTGGAAGCTATCCAGAGTGTATGGGGTGGAGTATAAATAAAGCAATAATAGCGGTTGATGTTGGAAGATGTTGTTGTGGAATAGGGTATCCCTATTTTCATTGGAGAAATGTTAGAGAGTATGTAATTGTCCTGCATTTTTATTGTTCAATAAGCAGTGGCTTGAGAACGTCAGGGACTAAATGGAACCCTTGAGATCTCTTATGCCTGCCTCCAGGCATCTCCATAAGCCACATCATCCCTTCTTACGCTATGCTTCCTACCAGCCCTGCCCTGTACCATCTCTGGGTGCTTTTGTCTGGTTGGAATTTGTCCTTATAATTACCTTTGCTTGCCTAGGAGGAGTCTGGATGAAACTGTGTATGAAGAAACCTCTGCTTTTTGAGTGGTTGGCATAGCCTCCAACATTTTTCCAATGAAAATAGCGATGTCCTGCTAAAACCTCCACCGTTTCTCTGATGAAAACATGAACGTCCTACAGAAAAGTGGGACATTCCGGGATCAAATCAGAAACTGGGATAGACTCTAAATACGGAAATGGAAAATAGGGACACTTGGAGGGTCTGAAGGCTAGGTAAAGAAAGAGTCACATTCATTACTCTATCCACATTTTGCCTCTTGTATCACCCATTACTAGGGACGCGGGTGGCGCTGTGAGTAAAACCTCAGTGCCTAGGACTTGCCGATCACATGGTTGGTGGTTCGAATCCCTGTGGCGGGGTGAGCTCCCGTCGTTCGGTCCCAGCTCCTGCCCACCTAGCAGTTCGAAAGCACCCCTAAGTGCAAGTAGATAAATAGGTACCGCTTTATAGCAGGAAAGTAAACGGCGTTCCATGTGCTGTTCTGGTGCCGGTTCGCCAGAGCAGCTTCGTCACACGGGCCACGTGACCCGGAAATGTCTGCGGACAGCGCTGGCTCCTGGCCTCTAGAGTGAGATGAGCGCACAACCCTAGAGTCTGTCAAGACTGGCCCGTACGGGCAGGGGTACCTTTGCCTTTACTTATCACCCATTACTGGTGTATACCCCTCAGAAGTTTCCCTATGAGGGAACCAGGCAGAAGGCCTTCTCGGTAGTGATGCCTGCCCTGTGGAACACCTTCCTATCAGATGTCAAGGAAATAAACAACTATTTGACTTTTAGAAGACATCTGAAGGTAGCCCAGTTTAGGAAAGTTTTTAATGTTTGATGTTTTATTGTATTTTTAATATTCTGTTGGGAGACGCCTAGAGTGGCTGGGGAAACCCAGCCAGATGGGTGGGGTATAAATAATACATTATTAATTTAACAACAACAACAACAACAACAATAATAATAATAATGTGGCCCTCAGGGCTGCTAAATTCCACCACATCTGCTATGAACAATAACCAAGTTTTGGACAAGTACTTTAGAGGATCAAAGTATAATAGGAAAATTATTATCCTCTTCTATTAAGATAATGTTTTATATATAAAACTGTCAGCCTGCTTTAATGCAAAGAGCTTAATAGACACTTGCACTTCATTCTAAACCTTCTAAACCTAATGGCATTCTAAACCTTCTAAACCTAACGGCAAAAATATCCTAATTGATAAAGTATACCTTGCATGCTGGACTCACTGACACAGAATAAGTGAGATGCAATCCATAGCTTGAAGACAGAGAATGAAAGAAGAATGAAACACATTTTTATTTTCTTCTGCCCTTGACATCTGAAGACAGCAGGGGGGGGGGGGAATCAACTAAATTATCAAATGCCTACGAGCTTTTTCAGATGAGTTTCTGCTGGGAATTTCTCTATGTTATTTCCTCATTGCTTTTATGCTGTAATTCTATTAGGTAGGTATTTGCATCACTGAATTCAGTTACCTTCGTGTTTACAGAGGGGTAAAAATTCTAAATCATTTGCTAATTGTTTTACTATTCTCTTCCTACTGCTAGTGAAGCCTTCCCCATGCAGTTTGCAGATTCATGACTATGTGGAAAGAAGTTAACATGTTTCATAAAAAGAGTAATCAATAGCCAGCTTGCAACTCGGCTTCTGTAAATGTATATCCTTCCAAGCTGATTACTGCAGTCAGCCAATAAACTAAATTTTGGCTCTTCTTCAGAGCCAAAAAATAAAAAAGGGGGGGGGTGGAGAAACCTAGTCCAGAAAATAAATATCTATAGATAAAGCAGTATTGAGCAGGCAGCAAAAAAATGAAAGGAACGTTTATCAATCTACACATAAATTGTTTGCTGTGGGCAGACTTGTGGCTCAGAGGTTATGCAGGCCTAATATCCCTCCCCTTTTGAGAAATAATAAAGTAGGCAATATCTATCTTGTATTTAATGCCAATGTCTTCTCTGCTTCTGCTGTGAGGAAAGCAGAGGAGCCTGCTGACTTTGGTGGTGGTACACTATATATATATATATATAACCTGATATACTGGATATTGATCTATCCAATGCAGTGTGTGAAGAGTGTGTGTGCTCTCTGCTATTGCTGTGCATGTCTGGGCTTTGCATGCATTCACTAAAGACTTTGTCCATATGTGATTGGGTGCTTCTTTGGGATACATGACATGTGGGTTCAAGGAGAAGAGGTGTGAGGTTGAAGTGTGATGGTGTGAGGTTGTGGTGTGGTGGGGCTCCAACTGCTGTGCAGTTGTGCCCATGTGTTTGTTTATAGTGTTGCCCAAGGAGGTATGAGTTGTGCATGTGTGTTGGTGATTGACCGACCATGTTTTAGGTGGACATGACTGTTGAGTCTTCAAACTGGTTGAGCTTGTAAGATTTTCCCTAGCCATTGGAGTTTTGATGCACCTGTTTTTGTGTTGGCAGTCACACTTCCTGGCACATCCCCTTTGTCTGGATTCCTCTGCTCATCATACTTAGAGAAGACCCACATATAACTCATATTTATTTTAAAAATAGGTCTATTCTAAGCATGACTAAGTCTGGATCCAAGTCAGTATCTTGATTTTATGTGCATGTGTGTACAATTCAGTACAGACGTTGCCTAACAGCTAACAATATATGTACATTTTGAGCATCATGTGCCCTTTCAAACTGGATTCACATAAGCTTGCCATACGTCAGGAAAATTCATGATGTGTCCTGGTTTTGGGGTGTAAAAATGGCATCAGGGGAAATTTTGCTGAATCAGCAAAATGTCAGGGAAAACATGTATATAGGGAAAAAGCAGTGTAAACAACTTTAAAAATCGCTATTTGTGGGTTTGTTTTCCTCAAAAAAGCTCAGCAATTTTGGAGGTCTCTTAAGGAAAGCTCAACAATTTGGGGGTCTTCTTAAGAAAGCTAAACAACTTTGCGGGTGTCAGGGATTTTATTTTTTGAAATATGGCAACCCTAGATTCACATACAGATCACTTTTCCCAGTCAGAATTTTCTGTACTGTAGAACTCCAGTACCAGATAGCACAAGAGATGTAATATCAGTCTACAACAGTGGTTATACAAAAAGAAATATAGGAAATACCCAATGTGTCCAAGGAGAACATGGGAGGCCTAGGCTAAACTGATGTTGTGTTGCACTATATAATACAGGAAAGATTTAGGCATATGCTAAAGTTTAGAGCAGACATGTAGTCAGACACGCACATTTGTAAATTGATTGCAACCTCTGGTTACTACTGTTCCTCATATAATTTTGCTACTTGCTGTTAAATTCTGGCTTTATGAGGATTATTGGGTTTGCAAATGTTAATGTTTGCTTTGCATGCTACTTTGGGACTACATGTTGATTAGGCAACATATATTTATATTATAAATTTATGAGTGTTTAGAGTAGAAATGAGTGAGTGAGTGAGTGAGTGAGTGAATAAAAATAGCTGTCTATGGCACTGCAAAGGGTTGCCAGTATTTCCATCAAATCTTCTCCCTTCCAGTCTTTCTATGCCCTTTCTGCTAATTCAAATATGTAGACAGCACCAAAGATTCTGTCCACATGAAGGAGACTAGGACTGCCCTGTAGCCAGGGTAAGGGATGATTTTTATTTTTGGAAAATTGTATTTTTAATTTGTGACATGACAGACAATGGCAGCCCCCATTTAATAATGACTGCTTGTTTTAAGAACAGGAACAATTAAATACAGTGGTACCTCGGTTTAAGAACAGTCTGGTTTAAGAATGATTTGGTTTACAAACTCTGCAAAACCGGAAATAGTGTCTTGGTTTGAGAACTTTACCTCGGTCTAAGAATGGAATCTGAATGGTGGAAGGGCACCAGCTGTGGGAGGCCTCATTAGGGAAAGCACACCTCGGCTTAAGAATGGTTTTGGTTTAAGAACGGACTTCCGTAATGAATTAAGTTCATAAACCAAGGTACCACTGAAAAAAATAATCAGTAAATAAGGCAGGGTGAGTGCACAAGAAATACCTCAACTGCAAAAGTCCTCAAAAGTCTCCTCACCCAAGTGTGACCGAGGGTGGGGCTCTCACGTATACTTAAGTGATCCTTTAAAAAAGAAAGAAAAAGGATGTACTGTAACTTGACCTTTAAATAGTTAAATATTGAAACTTATCATGGGCTATAGTTTAGCTCCACCCCTTGGGCTTTCCTTTGCTCTGACTTTCAGTTTCAGTTGTGTTCTCTACAGTGGTACCTCGGGTTACATACGCTTCAGGTTAAACACTCTGCTAACCCAGAAATAGTGCTTCAGGTTAAGAAGTTTGCTTCAGGACAAGAACAGAAATCGGGCTCCAGCAGGAGGCCCCATTAGCTAAAGTGGTGCTTCAGGTTAAGAACAGTTTCAGGTTAAGAATGGACCTCCGGAACGAATTAAGTACTTAACCTGAGGTACCACTGTACTTGGCTACCATGTTTGTTTGCCAGTGTTGGGAAGTAACAGTTTGTTTATTCTGCAATTATGATGATGAGTAGAGTGGGATTGGGCGCTTATGACTAAAGGGGGAAATGGAGAACTTACAGTGATTTCTAAGGGGGATCTACCGTATGTTACCCTTTAATATTTTAAAGTCCTTACTATACTCACCACCATACTGGCTTTTACGGCAAATGATGAAAGCAGAGCCCAAGAAATAGAAACACTGTCATTAGCTGGCTGGCTGGCCACCTAGGCTGTAACTCAGGCAACATGTACACTGATGATCCACAAGTGTGCTACAAAAAAGCCCTTTAGATGCAGTTCCTTGTCAGCATCTCAGCATCTCCGCCTCTTTCTTTGAGCCCTAGTATCATTTGCGATCGTAAAATGCAATGCTATTTGTAGCACTGCAGATTTTTCTACCCTTGCAAATGCAGCTTGTGAAGCTGAGAAGAGGCAGCGAACACTCAATAATGAGAAAAATTAGTGTCACTCATTTTTGCAGTAATAATATAGGAGAGAGAGGAAGAGCGATATGGGTCATCTTTCATAGAAGACATGCACGCGCAACAGTCCCAGCACCAAACTATTTCCTTTGCTCCTTAGGAATTAAATACTCTACCATACGACAGCTGGCTATTGGGCATCTCTCTAGAACCAATCCCTAAATCATCATGCAGAGTTGTCTCAAGAAAGAGATGGCTTAGAATCAGGTACCAAAGCTACCTTCATCATCTGCTAATTTTCTTCCCTGTTCACACAAGCCTCTGGTTTTACAAATTGCAATAACTGGATCCAAGTTCCATTTGGCCAGTTAAGCATTAACTTCAGGTATGTGAAATTAACCCTTTCCCCTTCTTTCCCTGTGATGATCTCAGGTTGAAATAAGGAACGTGTGTGTGTGTGTGTGTGCTTGTGAGAGAGAGGAGAGAGAGAGAGAGAGAGAGAGAGAGAGAGAGAGAGAGAGAGAGAGAGAGGATGGCTTTACACTATATGATATCGCCAGGATTTTCCTCCCATCCTATCACGACTCCTCCACAAGGTCAACTCTCAGTGTGACAACACAGAAAATGCAGGTCCTGTTATACAGATATAAATCCTGAAAGGAAATGGGTGGATAATTTCATTGCAGGTTTGCAGTCATAAATTCAGACTAAATATTTGCTATTAGAATGACTACCGAGTATATGACCTTTTTCTTTAAAATGCTGTATCATATTTGCGGCGAAGGAAAACAAGATTGTGTGACCCGACTCCTAACAAGAGCAGCACGATTTTAGATCAAATATGACTGTCATTTGGGAAGACAGTATTATGCTTTCTCTCTGCCTACCTAAATAACCGAGAAAAGAAAATGGTATAATGATAGAGAAAATAATATATACTATTGTGTGTCAGGACTCACATAAACAAATTGCTTGTTGAAATATGTGGTAGCATATTCACACCCTCAAGAGATTACACTTCTATCATTTATAAAACTAAATTGGAATGGCCATACTCAGGCAATAAATAAAGTGAAGACATGAGTCAATAATCAAAAGCATGCAAGGTTTGCATTTCCACTCCTGTAATGAAATTTAGCAGCACACAAGGGAAAGTGACTTTTTTATGACTGTGCATTTTTTAGTAAGCCTTTGTTGTCTTTGGATTATTCAGACCATGGAAAGCCAATCTAGATGGCTTCTCATTGCCCTCCCAGGGGTCATGGGACTGCATTTTCAGGAATCCCTCCTCCCCTAACAACCTCAGAGTTCCCCCAAGGCTGTTGGCACCTCTGTTTTGTGGGTGGGCACTGTAATGTTATGTTGCTCCCTGAACATTGGAAATGGAGGGATGATTAAAACCAATAGAGCACAGCACATTGTTTATTTTTTTATTTAACGGAGATACAGTGGTACCTTGGGTTAAGCACTTAATTTGTTCTGGAGGTCTGTTCTTAACCTGAAACTGTTCTTAACCTAAGGTACCACTTTAGGTAATGGGGCCTCCCGCTGCTACCGCGCCACCACCGCACGATTTCTGTTCTCATCCTGAAGGAAAGTTCTTAACCCGAGGTACTATTTCTGGGTTAGCGGAGTCTGTAACCTGAAGCGTCTGTAACCTGAAGCGTCTGTAACCTGAAGCGCCTGTAACCCGAGGTACCACTGTACTGTTAACCAGCAGCTTTGACTTCCAAGAGACTCCACCTGCAAAGCCTGGTGGAAAAGGAACTGTATCACAGCCTGTCTGCTAGGGCCAATAGGTTTCAAATGTTGTATCTTCCTTGGGAAATAATTACACAAACAAGAGGTCATTTCTTTAAAAAGCCTTTTGTCTAATGTTTCCAGCATCTCTCCCTCCCTCCCTCTCTCTCTCTCTCTCTCTCTCTCTCTCTCTCTCTCTCTCTCTGTGTGTGTGTGTGTGTGAGAGAGAGAGAGATTCATTGCCATTTCAGTTTCAGCATTCATCAATGTTTTTTATGATGGAGACCACTGATGTCAAAAGGCACAAAACATACACACACACACACACCCCTACACAGATGAAGATCAATACTTTGGTCTTCATTAATACTGCCAGCACTCAGGTCAACTTCTAACAGTGCCTACACAGCTATGCTCATTAATGTATTTTTTAATAATGGGCACCTGGGGAAAATGTTAAAAGGTACAAATTATAGGTATGAATAATGAAAACATCCAGTAAATATGCAGTTTATTTCCTCCTTTTTGGCCTATTCTGCTTTGATTATTCTAAAATCTAATTGACCATTCTTCTGTATCTTTGGCTTTGTGCGCAATCACATTCCATCGTGCAGTTCTGTGTTCAGAGCAGAGATCTCCAATGAATTCTTTTTCAACTCCTGAACTCGCTTCACTGGGGAAGAGGGAGTGCTGCTGATCTGGCAGGTGTTTAGCAGTCCCACTGGTCATTACCATCAGCAAAGGCAGAAATAGCCCGCATGCTATGAAACTGGAGAAGAACAGAGTGATATGTCAATGAGGCACGTTTTTGCATCTAAGGTTACATTCACACGATGCATTTAGAGCACTAACACAATTTAGTGATATTTAGTGAATTTAAACAGTCATGGCTTACTGCAAAGAATTCTGGGAGCTGTCATTTGTTAAGGGTACTGAGACTTGTTAGGAGATGGCTATTCCCCTCACAGAGCTACAATTTCCAAATTGGTTTAAAAACCAAATCTCTCTTTACAGGGAACTCTGGGAATTGTAGCTTAGGGAAAAGCATAGGAATCTCCTAATAACTCTCACCAGCATTTACAAACAGCAGCTCCCAGAGTTCATTGGGGGAAGCCATGAATATTTAAAGTGGTATCCTAGTGTTTAAAATAAATGGTGCCAATGTGGCCTATGTCATACTCAGGGTAGATCCATTGAAATCGACTGACTTAAGTCAGTCATGTGATGTCTCTTGATGTCAGTGCATCTGCTCTTAGCTGGATACAACCCACATCTTATTTGTGAATGCGCATGGCAGTTTCATCAAAATAGTAGCTGTCATGCCCAGCTGAGGTCTGGTATGAGAGAGGACATGGCAATAAAATTCTCTTTTGGGGTGCCCTATATCCAGTATGGAAGTGAGAGTCATAAAGAAGCCTGATTGCTGAAGAATTGATGCTTTTGAATTATGGTGTTGGAGGAGACTCTTGAGAGTCCCATGGATTGCAAGAAGATCAAACCTACCCATTCTTAAGGAAATCAGCCCTGAGTGCTCACTGGAAGGACAGATCGTGAAGCTGAAGCTCCAATACTTTGGCCACCTCATGAGAAGAGAAGGCTCCCTGGAAAAGACCCTGATGTTGGGAAAGATGGAGGGCACAAGGAGAAGGGGACGACAGAGGACGAGATGGTTGGATAGTGTTCTTGAAGCTGCCAGCATGAGTTTGACCAAACTGTGGGAGGCAGTGGAAGACAGAAGTGCCTGGCATGCTCTGGTCCATGGGGTTTCGAAAAGTCGGACACGACTAAACGACTAAACAACAACATATCCAGGCACAGTAGGGGGTTGGTCATATTGCTTGTTGCTATTGCTTGCTGGTCTACCATGGGTTTCCTATTTGTTGAAAGTGTGTTTAGCACTTTCTCTGTGTGGATAGAAGCAAATGAAGGTACATGATATGCTTTGTGACAACCACCCAGAGCAATCTCTTTAATGGACTACCTAATGCCACTGTTCCTGGTGAACTGTCACCATTCAATAAAAGACTCATGATGAAATATTATTAATGACTCCAGCGTATAAGGAGCCCTGGCTCGTTTCCCCCATCTTCCTAAGTTTATAGAGTTGTTGTCATCGTAACTGCCTGAAGTTTAGAGACTTTCATTAGATAAAAGTGAACTTTGTGTAAATAAAAATTAGAGTGAACTTCATGTAAATAAAACCTCCCTACCCATACTGCTTTGGATAAGTTATGCATGGCTTTTTGTCTTCCTTTTAGCAATTTGTTGGAACAAATTACTACCTGAGCTCTTCCCACAAGCTTGAAACTTGATATTAACCACATTACCGTGCATAAAAAAACATGAAGAGTTTTGCAGAGCAGCCTCTGGAGTCCCATATATGATGTGCCTTAGTTTAATCTAAACACTTTTTTTCCTTTCCATTAAAAAGGAAGAAATGGGAAGGAAGAAAATGACTTTAAGAGCATCTATGCAAATAGGATGCACAGAAAGGTAGAGTGTAGGGGGAGGAGAAGTAAATGTGTTGCATTTATGAAATATCTATTAAATAAATAAGTTAGTAAAACCTGGATCCAAGGAAGTTCCACTTTTCTCCCAAGCCTGAAGTTACCGCGAGAGTGGAGATGGCTTGCAGGGTGAACTGGAGTGAAGACTTCGTCCCCTTGGCTTCACTCTGATCTGCCCCTCAAGCATTTAAGTGGGCTGCGTCCAGATTTTCCAGATCAGTTGTTGCTGGATTTCCCACCCTATACAGCATGTTTGACTTGGCCCAAAGGAGTGCATGCCTGCAACCTTGCTATGGGAGTATTTGATTGCCGTATTCGGGACCAGAAAGGAATTCGCTTGCAGACACATTGGACCTGTCTTGGGGTTTTGACTACCTCGTAGCAATTGTCGCAACTTGTTAGTGGACAAAGCATTGGGTTGGATCCTTAGTCTAGGCAGGGGGGATGTTGGGACTCCCACCAGCTGCTTCAAGGAATTGGGGTAGCCCATTAAAAGGGTCTGGGGGAGGTCTCCTGTCCAAATGGCCAGATGGAGGACTATGGGCCATAGCACCCCCCCCCAAAGTGGCAATCTTGAAGGGAGTGCCCCAATTTTATGTACATCATAGGATGATCTGTAACACAGGATTAACCCTGCTAAATAATCAATTAGCAATCAGATATGTTGAATGGTGCAACACCCAATGCCTACACCAAAAGCTACTGAAATCTGTAATCAATAAAGTTGTGGCCTATTTGATCCCAATATGTTGTTCTTATTCTCATGCCATCACCCCCTTCTGCAGCTACAGGCTCACTCTGCCTGGTCTTGCAAAATATGTAAAGCTTGATTGCAATGCATTAAATAAATACTTAGTTTCCAAGCATAAAAAAGACTTGGATGTTATAAAGGAGCTAAAAAAAAAATGTTTTGTGGCTTTATGTAGCAAAATTCTAAGCTATTGACGAGGTATTCAGGAACCTTTGGACAGCATCATAGTCAATAAAAGTGTTAGCAATCTAGCCCCTAAAATGATCCTGAGCACTTTAATGGACTGAGTCCTTATTGAACCACTACTGTAAGTTATGTACAAAAGAAGCCACAGATATTAACCAGATTCAATTTAAAGAAGACATTGTCACAGCTAATTCAAAAGGAAATGGTCAAGTATCACTCATTGCCTCCACCTGACATGCTAAAAAGACTTGCCCTCTCAATTTAAAACCTTCATGTAACAAGAAATAAGTGTCTTGGCTGATGGTCTGTGGACCAAGTTTCACCTGATGCAATTTCATATGGTCAAGTTATTATTAACCCCTGCAAATAACTCTTTCTGACAAATTATAGCAGAAGCCAAATGACAGACCCACTGACACCACTCCACAATAAGATTGTCCTTTAATTCAGACAGGCCCCAACTGCTGCCTTGTCACTAAGGCTATTTGTACATTGTAAAACCATCTCGCTGAGTTGTGTTGTTAAAAGAAGCACTGGATACCTGCATTAGTCATTCGACCTTTTATCATGCCACTGTGAGGAAGTTTTCTAGAAGCTTGCTCAATTCTAAGTCACAAAATTATAGCTGCTGCATACTGAACCTTTGGTGCAAATGTGACCTGCAACTAAGTGTTGAAATTTAATTTCCGTTGTAGCAGGACTATACCTACTTAGGGGTCCAGCCAGCCATTCTCTCCAAGCAGGAAATTTCACTCCCCTTTTCTATTTTTCTTTTCCAACTGCACCTACCAAACATTTACAAAACAATCCTTACTATAGAAAACTAGCATAATTTATGCCAGTGTAAATTACAGTGATATAAATTATTTCATATTCAACACTCCACTCAGGAAGAATTTGCAGGGATTCCCATTTTGCAAGCTAAGTTAAGAACAGGTTAAGAACAGACCTCCAGAACGAATTAAGTACTTAACTCGAGGTACCACTGTATTAGGCAAAATTGCCTAATACAATTATAGGCTGTTTGGTCATTGACCAAGTTGAAAAGAGTTTAGAATAGGCATAGTCCCTTCCCCTCCCCCTCCCTTTTTTGCTTATGTAGGCAAATGGCACCATCCAGACACAAGAGGTGCGGGGGCATGTTAGAGATAGGTGACTATCAGTTTCAGTGTCTTCCAGCTTCTCTTTCCCCCCATTTTTAACCTCAGCTTTCTGGGGGGTTTTAAGTCCTCAGAAAGGTTCATCAACACTTGTGTGCAAATTTCTTGTATGCAAAGTTCTTGTATGCATTTTTGCCTAATACAGTGGTACCTCGAGTTAAGTACTTAATTCGTTCTGGAGGTCTGTTCTTAACCTGAAATTGTTCTTAACCTGAAGCACCACTTTAGCTAATGGGGCCTCCTGCTGCTGCTGTGCCACCGGAGCACAATTTCTGTTCTCATCCTGAAGCAAAGTTCTTAACCCGAGGTACTATTTCTGGGTTAGTGGAGTCTGTAACCTGAAGCATATGTAACTCGAGGTACCACTGTACACTTTTTTTTTAAAAAAAATGTTATCCCAAATATATTGCATTTTTATGCTATTTTCACTGATATATGTACTGTTTAGCATCAAAATGTGTGGACACATTACCTGTCAGAAGACTGCACAGCAAAAATTGGAGAAATGCAAATTTCAAAGGGTGACTATCTTTCATTTCACTTATCTGCAATATGCTAAATGCAAATGGAATTGCTTTTCTACCCCATACCCAGGGACCACCAAAGTTCCATAAGTTGCGGTTGCCATATTTCAAACAGTGAAAATCCAGCCAGAAAAGTTGTTGACATTTTTGAGCTCATTTTAAGGAAAATCGGCAAAAACGACACTGCTGACATGGCTTGCCGTACATCCAGAATTCCCCAGACATTTTGCTGATTTCTGCCCAGACACTGCTTTCAACTGCGGTATTCTGGTTATGTCCGGAAATTTCAAGACGTATGGCAACCCTACATAAGTACAAAATACTTTGAGGGACAAAAGGGGTACCACAAACACATCCCAACAGCAATCACTGACCATTAAAGGCATACATCCTACTGGGGGAAGCGTAATGGAGTTGAGTTGCTGGAATGGAGCTGAGTTGCTGGAATCCTAAACATCAACATCCCATGCTGCCACATTTTATTACAGGACCCACTTCTTTCTTTCTTTCTATTTCCATTCTACATTAACACTTCTTCAGGTACTGCAGCTTCAGAATTACCATGTTTATTTGATCATAGCAAATTAGCACAGCATCTGCTAAATGCTGAAGTGTGATGGACAACTTACTGCAACAATTAGTCCCAACTTTTGGATGTGTTTCTAGCTCCATAGCAACATTACTGAAATCTGCTGTAGGCGCCGGAACCCATGGACATTCAATTTCATATTTCCTTCTCTTCTGCGTGTTAATTTTAGCATCACTAAATCTAAGTCAGAGGTTAGATTATTGATGCATCTAATTTTGGTTTGTGGATAAATGTGGTACCCTGGTGCTTGCTATAAACATGTTATGAGCTACAAGTTACAACAGAAAAAGTGGTGTTCTTTAATTTCAACTGGGCAACAGCCATAGCTTAGGAGTAGAGCATCAGGAGTTTTCAGGACCATGGAAAGCCACTATCATTTAGTGTAGACAATACTGCATGGATGAATGTTCTGATTCTATAGAAGGCAGCTTTCTTTATTCACCTAGGTTTCTAACTGATGCATGGTACCAACTCATGTTACTTGCTATGTGACACACACTTATCCTTACACTTGTGTACTGTTTCAGAGGTCATATTCACAACATACATTTAAAGCACTCATGTGCCACTATGTAGTTTGTTAAGGATGCTAAGAATTACTGCTCTGTGAGGGATTTCCTACCAACTCCCAGCATCCTTAAAAAAACAACAACTACAGCTCCCAGAATTCATAGCGGGGAAGTCATGACTGTTAAAGCTGCATAAAGGTTCTTTAAATGTATGGTATGGATGTTGCCTGCCTGCCATGTTAGCCTGACGCTCCATTGGAGCTGCAGAGCGAGAAATCTAGACGACCAAATGGGCAACGTCTGCCTAAATTACTGTTGCAAAATGGGTGGCAAGCCAACCAAGTAGGCTTTTGGACTATACACACATTTCAGCAGGCACCGTATGAATCAAACCTGAGCCCACTGAAGGTAGCCTAGATTGTGACTCTGAAATTCTGTGGAGAAGATCCAGAATTCTGCAAACCGACCAAACAAATTGTGGTAAGTGGAATAACTGGTACTGTTGTTTAGTTGTTTAGTCGTGTCCGACTCTTTGTGACCCCATGGACCAGAGCACGCCAGGCACTCCTGTCTTCCACTGCCTCCCGCAGTTTGGTCAGACTCATGTTTGTAGCTTCGAGAACACTGTCCAACCATCTTGTCCTCTGTCGTCCCCTTCTCCTTGTGCCCTCCATCTTTCCCAACATCAGGGTCTTTTCCAGGGAGTCTTCTCTTCTCATGAGGTGGCCAAAGTATTGGAGCCTCAGCTTCACGATCTGTCCTTCCAGTGAGCACTCAGGGCTGATTTCCTTAAGAATGGATACATTTGATCTTCTTGCAGTCCATGGGACTCTCAAGAGCCTCCTCCAGCACCCCAGCATCATAATTCATAACTGGTACCAGCCAGCACAAATCAAATTCATTTATTTATTAAATTTATACACCACCCTTCCTGAGGAGCTCAGGGTAGCATGTGTTTATCTTTGCACTTTCTTTGTTTTCAGGTGTTTAATTCCCCCTCTGGTTCAGTTCATTATTGAAGATGCACGAAATATTCTCAAGTTTTGAGCTTTGTGTAGAACTAGCCTTTTAACCGAGGTGGAAATGTGCTTCCTAAAACACTTGCTCACGTTTTTTCTAATGGTTCTCCACCATTGCTCACTCTCATCATAACTTTTCTCCCTACACATTTTCTTCCAGCCCTTGTTCAGTGCTGCTTCATGTTTTATGTACATGTCACCTGGATCATCAGGGATGTACAATGACAGGAATTATGCCACAGTGCTATGTATCCAGTTGGGCCAGGCTACATTATGTTGCCATGAGGACAACTAGGAATGCAGGCAATGTACATGTGTAAGCAAACATTTGTGGGGGAATGCTAAGAAAGGGAGCTGGTCCCCCCCCCTTGCACTATAAAAAAAATATTCTATGGAAATATGGAAAAGCAGGGTCAGAATAAACATCGAAACTGAGGTGGCATTGGAGTCACTGTACAACATACCCAGAAACTGCTGTTAACAAGGAACATTTTCACTGTGACAAACTGGGCACAGCTAAATGGCTGGCAATCATGATATGTGTTGTGTGGTAAGACATTTGTGTGGCTATTTGTGCCACAGCAGCTAAAGCAGCAATATCATAAACAATGACAGAGGCTTCAGTATCAGATAAAATGGCCAGATGCACCACTCACTTGACCAATCAATAGCATCACTGCTGTTTTCTAAGAGTTGGAGACAGAGGACAGTAGGTAGGTCAGTGTGATGCAAATGCATTGGCAGAGCAAATTGGTGCTCCTGACAGTGTGTTTGCATGGTGCTAACCTCACCACAACCTTGCCTCTGTCTCTCTCCCTCTCAGTAAGCATCAGCTTACTGGCATGACTGGCCAGAGGTCTAGTGAGCAGTAGTACCCAGTCACACTATCAGCTACTGGGAATGCAAGAACTCCACTATACCTACAGTGACCTATTGAGCTGATAAGAGTGGCTGGATAAAATAGATGGAAGGCAGAGAATGTGTTTGCGAAATTGAGTGGGAGGGATTGTTCTGAAACCATAAAATCAGAGTTACCACAAATGCTTGAAAACAACAACAAACCCACAGATGTATTCTGTGTTCTGTTCCCATCGATTTCCAACTTGAAGAAGTACTCGGATAAATATATTTATATATTTTGATAGCAGTCCAGAGGCCAGACTTTTGCACGTGTCTTGTTCTGATTGCATACAATCTCTGCTGTGTACTGACATGGTAGGGCTGCCAGGTTCAATTTATTAATTCAATTGAACCTGCTGCTACCAAGCTGCTGCAGTGCACTGTCCAAGAGTGATTATTATAATTTATCAATCACTGAACGCTTGGAGGGGCACGCAAAATTGTCCATTCCTTAAGATGTCACATTTGGCTCTGTCTTGGTACTAAACATTTCAGATACACACAGCATACACGGCATGGGTTTTCAAGTGAGTATGACATCTTGTAAGCAAAAAAAGTTAAGGGCGGTACAACAGCAAAGCTTTCAGCCCACTCTCAAGGCCTATATTTATCTGTGCCTTCTGTTTAACAGGGAATTAGTTTGTGGGCTGCATATTTATGCCACAATTATCAGCGCATTTACACATCAATAAGTCTCACTTCCTGTACATAGGAACCTCAGATGCTGCTTTACATTAAGTCTGCACTGCTGTCCCACCTAGTTTTGTACAGGGAGTGTCTTCCCAGGGTTCGGACAGGAGTCTTTACAAGGTCTACCTAGAGTTGCTGGGGATTGAACCTGAGAGCTTTTGCATGCAATGCCTATTAAATATCAACAATGAAATTGCCATAGTAGTAACATACATAATACCAATTTGGCGTTAAGCCGATCTAACATTCAAAATCACGAAAGAATACAACTGCCATAGCCTGGTTGCTGAGAAAAATATGCAACCGTGGAGTGGGAGACCAGTCAACCAGAAGTATTTTGGGGCTATACTTGCCTGGAAGCAGTCAGCATCCAAAGTCAGGTACTGTCCAGGGGTCAGGGAATCCGATGATCATGGGGTCAATGGCCAAGATGAGCAGGAATCAGCAAGCATTATTTCCAGCATCTGACTGCTGAAGTCAGCTGGTTCTCATCATTGCCTTCAACCACTGTGTCCTTGAAGGCTGACCAGCTGTAGGTAGAGTCACTCTGCCTTCTCTCCATTCAGGCTGCTGTTCAGCAGGCGAAGCTGACTCCTGGCCCATAACAACAAACAAATCAAACTACAGATAATGTGTACTAAACCACAATACCCTTGTAAAACCAAACCAAATGGCTGCTTCTCAGATTTCTTCCTAAAGCAGAAGCTGGACATCATCCTGCAGATGTTAGTTGCAACTAAACACTCTTTACTTGTTGTTGCTTTCTATTTCTCCCAAATTTAATGCTGAGACCAAGACTAGGGCCAAACTAGAAGATCTATCAGGAGTCTCCAATGTGGTGACCATGAGTGAACTTGTGCCCACAGTCCTCTGAACCTTTGTCTCACTGAAATTAGGCTTGGAAGAATCATTCTATTGTTGCCAATAGTGTAAATTTCTCCTAATATGTGCATGTATGTATGTATGTATGTATGTATGTCTTGCAAAACAGTACTCTCTAACACAGTGTATTTTGTATGTTATATTCACTAATTGTTGTGTTTTTATGAGCACTTTTATGTGTTTTTCTCCACATTACTTTGCTTGGAGACTGCATTGCAAAATTCAGAGAAGTGAGCATTTTCAAGAATGGCTGTGTATCAGTTCACTTGTTGCTTTGGAAAGCACAAATTTGGTGCCTTAGCTTTGAAATGTGAACTGAGTCTAATTATGCTCCTGTCCCTAGTGAACTATGGAGGGAAAGTACATTCTATAGCAGGGAAAGATCATGAGGGTGTGCAGTAATTTTTGTTGGGACCATGGCAGAGTGCAAAGTCTTAAGCCCCACTTCCCTGTGTGTCTGCCTCCCCAAGCTATTTAATAAACATGCAAAAAAGAAACATGAAATCTGATCACACCTTTCGCAAGTAAATTGTCTTAGCTATCAGATACTAACCCATTTAGTTTAATATAGTCCCAGATTGGAAACTCTGTTGACAGGAAGTTCAGCCTTAGAAATCAGACTCAATGTGTCAGCCTAGAGAATGGAGAGCAGTGGATTTTTCAAATATTTTGATCACACAATAGGACTTGTGTCAGGTCTGAGGCTTTGGCACAGAGCGCCACTGATACCATATTTCCTCTTGTCAGCATAATTACAGTTCATATTTATTAGAACGTGGCCCAACCATTTTTAATTAGTGTCAAACAACACGGAAGGGAGAGTGAGATAAAAGAACAGGTCGGACTGATGTACGGTCTTACAAGCTCTCTTCATCATTATAGCTTATGTGCATAAAGAGAGAGATAAGAGAAGCAGGACTGCCAAGTTCAGAATGAACCATTATAATGAATACTGACGCCTCGTTGTGGAGTGTTCCATCATCTATCATGAATTCCGACATTAAAGGATGGTTTTACTGGATACCTTCAATCTCCCCACATTGTTTAACCTCCAGAGAAGGCAGATGGGATATTTGCTCACTCAGACAGGCAGCCCAATCAGGCATTTAGTACTTTGGCAACTGTGTAATATTTCCTCTGGCAGGTCACGCCTCCCCATAAATCCCCTTGTTCAGTACAATTGCGATGAGGTTTCCTTGTGTGTGACAAAATATCACATTGGAGCTCTGTGCTACTTACATGATCTCCAGTTGATGCCCAAGTCAGACTCCTAGTCAATCATGCCCAAATTTTTAATTGTTTAAAGGTTTGTTTTACAGTGCAAGCACAACATTGTTTAGTTAACAATGGATAATGTGTGGTAATGGAATATTAATAATTCAGTTCAATTTTCAGGCATTAGATGAGATAGGACAACAATCTGTGCTGAAGTTAACAGTTTTCCTCTCTGTTCTTCCCACTCTCACCCTCCCTATTGCTTTTCGATTTGCTAAGACTTTATTGTTAACTCTTATAGTTCACACCTCAAGCTCTGATGACCTGTGGATATTAGAGAACCAAATCCACAATTAAGCAACCTATCTGGGATGTTGAATTGCAATGCCATGTGAGTTAAATGACCAGGTACCCAGAAATCAAAGATACTGGGAGGGGGTTTACTTCTGCAAGGTATTTATCCAAGCTAGAAATACCTGTATTTAGAAGATATTTTACCCTTGCCAGATTCATTGTCCTACTATCTGCATTACTACAGGGCAGATTTGAAGGTAAACTGTATTCAGAGCGAATATATCTATGTGGTTTGAAGGAAGTTCAAACTGTTATTCATGTCCTATCATATTGTCATTACAATAGGCACATATGTTCAATATGTATCACTCCAAACATGCAACAAACCCAAGCAGATCTGATGACCACTACAGGGAACCAGAAATTACCTTAAAGGTAAAGGTAAAGGGACCCCTGACCATTCGGTCCAGTCGTGGCCGACTCTGGGGTTGCGGCACTCATCTCGCTTTATTGGCCAAGGGAGCCAGCGTACAGCTTCCAGGTCATGTGGACAGCATGACTAAGCCGCTTCTGGCGAACCAGAGCAGCACACAGAAATGCTGTTTACCTTCCAAACGGAGCGGCACCTATTTATCTACTTGCACTTTGACGTGCTTTTGAACTGCTAGGTTGCAGGAGCAGGGACCGAACAACAGGAGCTCATCCCCTTGCAGGGATTCAAACCACCGACCTTTTGATCGGCAAGCCCAAGTTCTGTGGTTTAATCCACAGTGCCATCCGTGTCCCAGAAATTACCTTAAAAGTGGCCAAATTCTGTGCTGCTGCTATAAAACTAAGGAGACATGCTCTGAATGAATCTAATGGCCAATTTCTTAACCTGTATGTTTTAAATTGGCGGTTAAGGTCTTACCCTACATATCTTAATTGTTTTATATCTGTATCATTTACTGTGCTCTAGCTTACAGAGCTTAATGTATATTTACATGTTCTCTATTGCTGTATACGTCTGTATTTCTGCTCTGTGACCATAATAAATCGATTCATTCATTCAACTCTTATAGATACTTTGATTGGCTTGAACCCAGAGCTGCTTGAGCAGTGTTCCATTCATACCATGGGACTTCTCCTTCCTCTTCTCTCCCTGCATGATCCCCAAATCTGCCATATACTATAGGAGCCAACTCCTAGGGGCTGAGGTCTCCTTGACCACCCCATAAAATATTTGAGGGGCCTGCCCTCCCCCAAGTTGATGGGCATTGCCATTCAAATGCTGTGTGTGCACCACATCTTGTGGTTGATTATGCAGGATGGGGCTTACCTGGGCACCCCCAATATTTTATTCAAGTCGGCACCCTTGCCCATAGTTTCTCCCAGTTTTTTAAAAATGCTTTTGAAAGCACACGGTGGACTTCAAGGAGAGGTTCTATTGCACAAGCAGATTTCCTTTTTTGTGAGCATTAAATACGACTCACTGTATGCTCAAATTTATATTCCTCTTTTCACCATACCAGTAGGCTACGACCTATATCATGCATGTACACATCAAAGTATTTTTAAATGTGTGTCTGTTCCTTTTGAAGATTATGGCATGTGATGTGCGTGAAGAGATCAGCAGAGAGAAAGTGTGTGGGAGTTATAATATGAAAAATGCACACTTTAAAACATTCTTGAAAATTGTAATATATACATCCATCCACAACTGAATACTGCAGAAACCAAAACACCAACAGGGTTTTTGCATTCCAATGATCCCAATCTGTTTCTGCAACAAACTATGTTTCTCGATCGTTTTAGTCAATGCACATCCTTCTTTATACCCTTTATAGTAAGTAAGCTTAGTAAACTGGGGTGTGCAGGTGCGTGAGCAGTCTCCCAGATATGCTTATTCTATTGTAGACTTAGTAAAGGCTTGACAGATTTCCAGTTTGTAGCAATTAATAACTGCAGTAGCCTTGTGCGGGGAACACCACATTTAAATATGTGTTTTTAAAGGTACTGCCTCTCAAAAAAATGCAATTTTCTAGATGAATTTTCTTTAGAAATGCACATTAACTTTTTGATTATTTTTTTGAACAGAGAGCTGTGTCACAGTATTTGAAGAAATGGAAAGTCAAATGGGTAGCTCTGTTTGGATGTGCACTTTAGTATGATGTGTGTGGATCAGGTCAGTTTATATCAGAATTTACAAAGATCAAATTCCTTTAAAATGCCTAATAGGAAGGAGAATAAATTCACAATAGACTTTTCAATTATGTTTTGGAGAAAGGCATACAGATCTAAACATCCTCCCCACTACCACGCATTCAGGCAAAATACCCTTAAGAGATTATCTAACACAAGCCTGTCAGTTATATTATCTTGCCTCACTCATTGCTGTAAGAGAAAATCTCCCATTCTTTTAAGATGTCATGTTTTTTTATTCTAAATATAGGAACTGCACAGCTTTGGTTTAAGTTCTGAGAGTGGCTTTTGCTAAATCTTTAGCTGGGGGAAAAATGAAAGAAATATAAAATTAATGGTAACAGTGTCGCTTTAATTATACATCAAAAACACCCATGAGCACACGTGCTTTGGAATTGGTTCGCGTTTTACATAATACATGTCACTGCATTGACATAGTTAAGAATTCTGGAGAACATTGTGAACTTGAACCTTGCAACTTAAGGGAAAATATCAACATGCAAGGGAAGAAGAACCATTTTGGGGCTCTCTCCTCAAGAACACTGCTGGTAGATGGGAATAGAATAATAATAATAATAATAATAATAATAATAATAATAATAATAATAATGGTGGAGAGGGCCACATGCTTCACCTCCTGGCAGATAAGTTGTTGCTGCCTACTGGGAGGGAGAAGAGTAAAGAATGATGAGATTTGTTGTTGTTTAGTCATTTAGTCGTGTCCGACTCTTCGTGACCCCATGGACCAGAGCATGCCAGGCACTCCTGTCTTCCACTGCCTCCCACAGTTTGGTCCGTCCTCTGTCATCCCCTTCTTCTTGTGCCTCAACCTTTCCCAACATCAGGGTCTATTCCAGGGAGTCTTCTCTTCTCATGAGGTGGCCAAAGTATTGGAGCCTCAGCTTCATGATCTGTCCTTCCAGTGAGCACTCAGGGCTGATTTCCTTAAGAATGGATAGGTTTGATCTTCTTGCAGTCCATGGGACTCTCAAGAGTCTCCTCCAGCACTGTAATTCAAATGATGAGAATAGCACAGTGCAATTGCCTCAACTGATACAACTCTGAACCTTTTCATAAATTAGCTTGCATTTGTGCTTCTTGAGTGTATTACAAATTGAAGGGAAGTGTACAATACTTCATTCATTTCAGCTGAAATGATTACAGTTTTGGAGGTTCTTAAAGAAACACATTGTAATATGGCATTTCTGCACCATATTAACCCTGCCAATTGATGAATGAATCCCACCTGACCATGGAGGTCTGTTGTATATATGGACTTTATATTTATGTCATTTCAACCATGTTCCAAAGTTTAGTTAACCATTCAGCAACAAGTGGTCCAATTAAAGTCTTCTGATGTCTCACCCATAACATTTTCGAAACAGTCCATATATTTACCAGCAAAATTGTTTATTCCCCTTTCCTCCTACTTTATCAATTAAAAAAAAAATACACATGGCACATTGCAATTATCCTATAAGCAGATTTTATAGACATAAACATGAAAATGCGGAAACACCATAAGGTCTATAAAAAGAAATGAGAAGAAAACAATGTCCTGAATCAGTAATTTCACTACCAAAGGGATCAATCCTATGCAGAAGAAGCTGGCATAAAGCAAGCCAGTGGAACTCAATCAGCATGAAGTTGCACCAGATCCAAACCTTGTTCAGCGGTGGAGCTGCTGCTAGCAGATGGAAAGGAAGCCAGGTTGTCAGGTCATGTGACAAAGTTGTCAGGACATGTGACCAAGCTGAATGAGTTTAGGATCCTTCCTAAATCCTCTCCACCCTGCCATGCCCCAGGGATGTTAAGTATAGTGCTTTAATTCAGACAGAAATGAAAAAAATATATGTGCATTAATGAAGGTTAAAAATGGAAAATAGCTAAAAGTGTGTTGCTGAAGGGTTGCTAACACTGGATTTTTTCTACAAAAGTTTTTCTAAAGGACTCTGAGCTGTAACTAGTTAATTATTACCTGTTGGTTGTTTTTCTGTTCCTTTGATCATGTGATGAAAATTCGCCATCTTGAAAGGGTGGTGGCTGCTACTCTTTCTCTGAACTTGACAGAGAACAAAGTACAGTATGTGAAAATGGCTTTGCTAAAGGGAGAGCAAACAAACTGGAGGTTGGAAAGCAGGTTGGAGAGAGAGAGAGAGAGAGAGAGAGAGAGAGAGAGAGAGAGAGAGATTTGCTTATAGGTCCAGTTGGATTATTTCATATTTTGTAAGAGACATCACCTTGCCGACAAAGGTCCATATAGTTAAAGTTATGGTTTTCCCAGTAGTGATGTATGGAAGTGAGAGCTGGACCATAAAGAAAGCTGATCGCCAAAGAATTGATGCTTCTTAATTATGGTGTTGGAGGAGACTCTTGAGAGTCCCATGGACTGCAAGAAGATCAAACCTATCCATTCTTAAGGAAATCAGCCCTGAGTGTTCACTGGAAGGACAGATCGTGAAGCTGAGGCTCCAATACTTTGGCCACCTCGTGAGAAGACTCCCTGGAAAAGACCCTGATGTTGGGAAAGAATAGAGGGCACAAGGAGAAGGGGACGACAGAGGACGAGATGGTTGGATAGTGTTCTTGAAGCTACCAGCATGAGTTTGACCAAACTGCGGGAGGCAGTGGAAGACAGGAGTGCCTGGCGTGCTCTGGTCCATGGGGTCACGAAGAGTCGGACATGACTAAACGACTAAACAACAACAAGATACTGAGTCTGTGCTGGACAGCACATGATAGTATATGGATATTTTAATTCTGCTTTAAATAACATTCAGCCAGTAAAAGTTTAAATAATATTTTTATGGGCCTGGACAATGTTTCATTTCCAAAGGAGTCAGTTCTTATGCTTCCAGTTGCTTCAAACTGCACGGTATTTAATATCTGCAACATGGAACAGCCCTTTTTGTGGACTTACACTGGCCTTGGTTCAACCAGCTTCAGCTCAAGTGGCTGAGCCAGGATAATAAAATTCTGCTGTCATATATTTGCTGAGCCAGTGTTGGCAACTTGACTTTGCCTGAGCCAGGAATTGGCCTGCCAAGCTGGAGATCTGCTGTATCCTAAGCTGCTCATCCTGGCTCATCTTGCCATAGGACAGCCCCCTTGGTCCCAAAGTGATGAAATATCCAAGCTCATAGGTAAATACCCATTGATAAATACAAAATGCATAGCACTATATTGACATATTGACAACTTGCAAGGCTGAATCACGGACAGAACTTCCAAATGGAAGCCATGCTTCTATAAACACCTCTAGCTTACTTTTCACAAAGCTAATGCTTTTAGTCTCTAATGGAGTCCCTTTTCTAGAATAAAAATAAAATGTTTCACTCCTTTGCCAGCCGCTGGATTTCTGATGGGAGTTTTAGGACACCATTTGCTGGCAGGAGAACTGTGTTGGCCACTGTAAAAATCTCTATAACCTGCATTGAAGGGGAGATAGCCAAACAGTTTAATAAAGTCACTGTTACGTTTTCTAGAAATCAATATTATAAAGTGGCTGCACACAAATAAAGTGGTGGTGATGGTGGGGATATTGTATTAATCTTATCCAGAAGTTATCTCCAGAGAGCTTCTCACAAACCCATTCCCAACATACTACCACATGTTGTGCTGTTCTAGAGGTTCTCCCTACCCAGGTGACAAAGAGGGATGGAAGCTTCCTTGCACAAGTAGAAGTCCTTGCACAAGGCTTCTACTGACAGGTTTTATTAGGTGATCTGGCTCCTGAAGCCAGGATGGTTTTGTCCTGGTGAAAGAGAGGGGAGATTTCATTAGGCTGTCCTCTCTTTTCGTATTAGCCTGCTTGTCATATTAGACTCCATTAGGCTTTTCACTCTTGTGATGTTGTTGTTGTTGTTTAGTCATTTAGTCATGTCCGACTCTTTGTGACCCCATGGACCAGAGCACGCCAGGCACTCCTGTCTTCCACTGCCTCCCGCAGTTTGGTCAAACTTAGAGCTTAGAGAACACTGCCCAACCATCTCGTCCTCTGTCATCCCCTTCTCCTTGTGCCCTCCATCTTTCCCAACATCAGGGTCTTTTCCAGGGAGTCTTCTCTTCTCATGAGGTGGCCAAAGTATTGGAGCCTCAGCTTCAGGATCAGTCCTTCCAGTGAGCACTCAGGACTGATTTCCTTAAGAATGGTTTGACCTTCTTGCAGTCCATGGGACTCTCAAGAGTCGCCTCCAGCACCATAGCATATAATACAAAACTCCTAAAATGGACATCCAATAACACAATAAGGACAAGAGTCTCCTACAGCAGCCCTTCATGGATCACTGCCTTGCCGTGGCAAAGGGGCTTGAATAACTCAGAGAAGCTATGAACTATGCCGAGCAGGGCACCCAAGATGGACAGGTCATAGTGGAGTGTTTTGACCAAACGTGATCCACCTGGAGCAGGAACCAGCAAGCCACTCCAGTATTCCTGCCAAGAAAACTCCTTGGACAAAGACAACACGCTCTTGTGATATTAGCCTCCAATTCTTGCAATTCCTTAAAATTAATAAAGTTGTGGCACTATTATTATTATTATTATTATTATTATTATTATTATTATTATTACTTATAGTAGTATTTGCATTTGTTAGTTGTTGTTTTTAAGTCTCCGTTCTTCTCATAAGCAAGATAAGATAAATAAAATAAATGCCAGATTAAAAACAGCATATAATACAAAACTACTAAAATGGACATCCAATAGCACAATAATAAAGAAAAGTCCTACTCTACCTCACCTCACTAAAAGATGAGCTGTCTTAAATCCATTTCCTCTCACATTGCCATTGTGGGTGTGGAGGCAATAACCCATTGTCTCTCAATGCCCATTTAATATTGTAAACACATTTTCCAACCATAAACTTTCTATTACACTATGATTGGTGTCCAGTTACACCATCCATGCAAACAACCAGCCAATAAAATGATTTTCTGTGGTTTCCAGATAGAGGCACAAAAACCAGTTCTCAGAAATTCACTCTAAAAAGCAAGCATAAAAAGAATGCATTATTTTTATGCACACATAGTAGTCGATGCGAACAGCATGAATCAGTTTAAAGATGTAGACTGGTAGAATGAAACAGCATACTAGATATCAATATATTTATATTCTACATCACATGTTACTTTGTACAGTAATTTAACGTATTCATATAACATCAAAAGGCCATTAGGCTTGCTGTGAAAGATCTTTAATAAAGTGCCAATATGCTTCTTACTTTCAATGTTACCCATCAATTTGGAAAGAAAAACAAATTTTCTCTTTTTAAACTCTGCTTAACTTTATTTATTCAAAGTGTTGGTGCTGATCTTTAAAGTCCTAAATGACCTTGGTCCTGTATACCTGAAGGAGCGTCTCCACCCTCATCGTTCTGCCTGGACACTGAGATCCAGCGCCGAGGGCCTTCTGGAGGTTCCCTCATTGTGAGGTTACAGGGAACCAAACAGAGGGCCTTCTTGTAGTGGCACCCGCCCTATGGAATGCCTTCCCATCAGATGTGAAGGAAATAAACAACTATCTGACTTTTAGAAGACATCTGAAGGCAGCCCTGTTTAGGGAAGTTTTTAATATTTAATGATGTGTTGTTTTTTTAACACTCGATTGGGAGCCGCCCAGAGTGGCTGGGGAAACTCAGCCAGATGGGTGGGGTATTAACAACAACAACAACAACAACAACAAATTATTATTATTATTATTATTATTATTATTATTATTATTATTATTATTTCCCAATTTCTAAAAATACATATAACAAACCCCATATCCCCCCTGCAATGAAACACTCCACGCAAGTACAATGTAAGTAATGCAGAAAAACATTAGGTTTGTAAATACTCTAGAACTGATTATATCAGTTAGGTCTTTTCTACCCTCTTGTCTTAACAGGTTGTCCCAGAGTGAGCCGTGGGAAGTGAGATAGTGCACTGAATATACATGTACCACATAGTCCCAAAATTTTCTTTGGTTTTTGTGTTCCTGAACACTCTAACATGCTTCATTAGTTTATGCAGAATGGCTATATTCCTTATTCTATCCCACTGTGCCTCCAGAGTTAACTTAGTAGCTGTTTTCCAATGTTGTGTTACAATATTTCTGAGAGGTGATACATCTCCTTCTTCCTTAAAATTTCCAAGACTCAGTGGAGATTGCTGGTGTATCCCATAATCCTCATTCCCAGCTGTAACCAGATTTATTTATTTTGATGAGCAATTTATTGATTTTATAATAACAAAGAAAAGACCAAAAAAAGAGAGAAAAGAATAACATCCTAAACAAATTTTTAAACCATATTTTTTTGCTTGACTTCACTCGCCCACTTGGTTCCATTTTTTTATGCTTATTCATGCATGTCTATAAAACCTTATATTCGTAACAGCCCAGTTTTCAAACCTTCTCCTTACAAGGGACTTTTAAAACTTTTACTAATGTAGAAATCTATACACAAAGCTTTAAAAATATGCATTATACGTTTACCCTTAAAAAAAGGAAAAAAGTCAAAGTCCTCTTTCTGTCTTGGGTTTCAAATTATCTAATTTGTTCTGCATAGTTCAATAATTTATTTTGCCAATCTTCTTTATCTTCTTTGGCAGAGGCTTCTTCCATCTGTATCCTGCAACTGGATTTAAATGCACACACCTTTTTGGGGAGTAGGAGAGTAAATATCTCTTGCTACCCTTACCTTTTCCTTCCTTCATTCTGCTGTTTTCCTCCCTGATGGTTTTGATTTTTTATGCTATAATAATAATAATAATAATAATAATAATAATAATAATAATAATAATTTATTTATACTCCGCCCATCTGGCTGGGTTTCCCCAGCCACTCTGGGCGGCTTCCAACAAAACACTAAAATACAATAACCTATTAAACATGAAAAGCTTTCCTAAACAGGGCTGCCTTCAGATGTCTTCTAAAAGTCTGGTAATAGTTGTTCTCTTTGACATCTGATGGGAGAGCGTTTCACAGGGTGGGTGCCACTACCGAGAAGGAACTCTGCCTGGTTCCCTGTAACTTGGCTTCTCACAGCGAGGGAACCACCAGAAGGCCCTTGGCGCTGGACCTCAGTGTCCAGGCAGAACAATGGAGGTGGAGACGCTCCTTCAGGTATACTGGACCGAGGCCCTTTAGGGCTTTAAAGGTCAGCACCAACACTCTTTGTTTTCAGGGAGTCTATCTATCTTGCGCATTGCTGGCCCTGCAATACTGCTACTGCTATCACTGTTAACAGGAAAAAGGTAAAGGAACCCTGGACGGTTAAGTCCAGTGAAAGGCAACTATGGGGTGCTGAACACATTTGGCTTCTCAGGCTGAGGGAGCTGGTGTTTGTCCACAGACAGCTTTCTGGTTCATGTGGCCAGCATGACTAAACCACTTCTGGCACAACTCAGTGACAGAAGCCAGAGTGCATGGAAATGCCATTTACCTTCCCGCCGTAGCAGTACCTATTTATATACTCATATGCTGGTATGCTTTCAAACTGCTAGGTTGGCAGAACAATGGGAGCTCATCCCTTTTCATGGATTCGAACCACCGACCTTCCAATCAGCAAGCCCAAGAGGCTCAGTGGTTTAGAACACAGCGCCACCCGTGTCCTATATCACCACTAATAACAGTACAGTGGAACCTCAGTTTTTGAATGTAATCCATTCTGGAAGTCCGTGTGACTTCCAAAACGTTTGAAAACCGAAAATCGAAGGGCTGTCGGCAAAGTGAACAGAGAAAATTGAGAAACACACTTCGGAATCCGTTTGACTTCTGAGGCGCGTTCAAAAACGGAAGCATTCACTTCCAGGTTTTCGGCGTCCGGCTTGCAAAACGTTCAGCAGCCGAGATGTTCAAAAACCGAGGTTCCACTGTAGTTGCATTGTATTGGCTTTCTCTTTTTGTTAGTCCAGTGTTGTTTATTGTGCATTGTTTACCTGACTTCTCAACATGGAGGTTATTGTCAGTGAGGAGGAGGGGAGTTAATGTCAACACAGTATGGGAGCAGCATTGAAACACATATGATTGGCTCTACTGCTCCACTCTATTGTTTGCTACTGTGCTATCCACCTTAGGCACCTTTTTATGGAAAGGAGGGATATCAGATTAACAAATCCATAAAAATAATTTGCTACTATGATGACGACTAGAATCTATTCTGTGCTCATGGATCCCATCAGCACATTAAATTTTAATTTTCCGTTTATAAATATACTATGGAGAAATGCATGATAAATGATAACAGTGGTCTCATGGAA
Organism: Podarcis gaigeae; assembly: GCF_964106915.1. Classification (NCBI taxonomy): domain Eukaryota; kingdom Metazoa; phylum Chordata; class Lepidosauria; order Squamata; family Lacertidae; genus Podarcis; species Podarcis gaigeae. The sequence goes on from NC_139677.1 coordinate 20,968,151, forward strand.
CAATACCTCGCTATGTGACGTAGCTCATTAACGTTGGCCAAGAACAGATTATTCATAGGTCTACAGCAGCAAAGTAGCGAAGAAGAGATTTTACCGGTTGGTATACGTGCAAATAAGAATAATCCAGTGACAAAAATGGATCTCATTCTGAACCAATGGCATCTCCGCGCTGTATGTAAAGTGATTCCAATAATTCTTCCCTTGCAAATGATGCAAAACTATTTATTATTTTAACAGATTTTAAAAATATTTTGGTTTTGCTTCAAACTTATTAGCTCTTTCCCATAAATTGTTAACCACAGTATTATTATCCTTATTTCTTTTTCCAACATATCTATCTATCTATCTATCTATCTATCTATCTATCTATCTATCATCTATCTATCTATCATCTCACAAGCAATTAAATAAAAATGTTTTTCTTTTTGTTTTCGAAGCCCACATACATAGGCAGTTTTCTTAGTTCCTTGAACTATTCTTTATGCTGCCATAGTTTGGTGACTAGCAAGGTGCATGCTATTCAACTGTACTTTCTTAGGATTAAGATGGGATCTGTGAAAGGCTTTATTGACTTTTTTTTTACTAGTGTTATCAAAAGCCTCTTGACTTTCTTCAAAATTACTCAGACACTTCACCTTAGGGAGAACATCCATATTCTTTTCAAAATTCACTTGAGGCAAAATCTAGCATAGGAATGCAATGGAAAACAAACCTTGAGAATGTTCAATAGTCTTTAAAAACTCCTTTGGCTTCTTTCAAAATCCCTCAGTGTTTCACTGGAGGAGAGGGCCTTGAAATGCACTTTGAATTTCATTGTAGGTGAAATGGCAGTGGCAACTCTAATTAGAACTCTTTGGCATGGAACACCACCCCAGTTCTTATCTTTTAGCCATGCCTGTACTGTATGTACCATGTTTGTAAGACAGTACATTGAAAACTACCTTATGCTATTGTTTCCCATTGTGCTGAATCTGTTAGAACAGTAATGACTAGAGGCCTGTTGTGAATACGGGCCCTTCATCGTCAAGCACTTTAAATGCACATGAGAAAACCTTAGCACACAAAAGTCAACACTTCAATCCTGAGGAATTCATACAGGTACATTTTCTTTTTCCTGTGAGATGAACAAATGGCTATGCAGGAAAAAAACAACCCAGGCCATAAGAACATTCTACAATTGCTGTAAAGGCTAAATATAACCTTGGGAGTTATAGGGAAACTTGGATGGAATATAAAACAGCTTCTAATCTTTTGATCTAATCTAAGGCATGACTGAATCACTACCAATTATGTCTTAGAAATGCCCTACAACATTAAAAAATAGTTTTGAAATAATGAAGCTGGAGATACACAGAACAGCAGGAAGAGTTGGATTTTGGCACAAACATTCATCAAACATACATGCACATTCTGAATCCTGCCATCCTTCGTGTGTTCAGTGGAACTGATGCAAGAGCGTGAGTTTTCTTCATCCTCCCCCACCCTTCAAACATCTGACTGTTTGAATGTTTGTGCCACTAGATCACCAGTCTCACTGAAACCCCATATGCACTATACATTGAAAGCAATAGCATGTTAGAGTCTGTACAATGGAATCCCTGATCTGGACCTTGTGCAGAGTAGAATTGAATTTGCTCTTCACCCCAAAGAATGAGTTTCAAAGCTTTTCTGGAAACAGTCTTAAAATAGTGATAAATAAACGTTACAAGGTGCAAAGTACAGTGGTACCTCGGGTTATGTACTTAATTCGTTCCGGGATTCTGTTCTTAACCTGAAGCACCACTTTAGCTAATGGGGCCTCCTGCTGCCACCACACCGCCAGAGCACGATTTCTGTTCTCATCCTGAAGCAAAGTTCTTAACCTGAAGCACTATTTCTGGGTTAGCGGAGTCTGTAACCTGAAGTGTATGTAACCTGAAGCGTATGTAACCCAAGGTACCACTGTAACACATTGTGAGTAAACAAGCAAGCAACATACGGTAATTCACTCTTCTTTTTTAGTTCTTAATGCAGTTCAGCAAACTTTCCTCTCTCTGTTTCCAAACAGAGAGCCTAAGGACCTTGCCTGTTCATCATCATCACGGAAATTAGTCATAACTGCTGGCTCCATTGCTGACGAAAATGCTGAGGTTGGAGGGAAGCAAGAAGAGGTTTTTAAATATAATACTAGTGAATTTGCTTAGAGGCGTCACACACTCACCTACCCAAGGCTCCATAATTGTTAATTGGCTGTGAGTCCTGGAAGACCTGCTCCCTGCCTTGCTGGTCTTCTTTCCACCCGGCATGGAAGGGGAGGGCACTGATGGACTGACTCCAGCTACAAATGCTGAGGTAAACAAACTCTGAGGTACTGTTTCGGTTTTTGTTGTTGCTGTTATTAATACTATTTTTTTGTGTCTTTATTAATCTGCAAGTGTTTTATTTCCAGTAATATGACTGTTTGATAGCACCTCACCAGCTCTGTCAAAGGTTTCAGAGCAACAAGCACAAACCATTATAAATAATTCAAAATAGTCCTAGAACCAGTTGTTGAACAGACCTCTATTAAATATCTGTTCTGTTTTCTAGGCTGGCAAAGCCTCTAATTTAAAACAGAAGTAAACCTGACATTCAAAGACACTTTTCACACAGAGGAACATTATGGAGTTTGTATGTGCCTTTGTCTTTCCGATGTGACAGAACTTTCACGCAGTTCCATGAAATAAGGGTTAATTTATTTTTAATTAAGTTTATTTAATTAAGCTTCACCCTGTTTTTTAATAATTGAATCTCTAATGGAACTCAAAGCTGCAGGGAACCAAATCATCATCACTACATGAAGTGCTTAATTGGAAATGATATAACTTCACAAAATGAATCATTGTTACAGGGGATAAGATCAAATGCTTTGTGAAACACCTCTTAGATCCAATATCTGGGGTATCAAGATAAATAGTCCCAGATAGATTTGGATACAGACACCTCTTCATTATTGAACAATTACTAAAGATACAAACTGCCTAGCAAGAAGAGGGATAGAGGCAATAAGAATATTCACAAATGGAAAACAGTGCCAACAGCAGTCTAATGATACACAAATAGCATTACTGCACCATTCCCCAGATGAGACTGGGGAGAAGGGTGAATATGTTACATCTCCAAGATAACTTCTGTCTGTTTAAGTGCTTTGAAAAAGACAGATATCCCTGCTGGAGTGCTTTTTCACATTTGCACTACTTCATTATTGTCCTTTTTTGGATGTTTTGGAATGGATTGAATGTGGCCAATGTCTTCTGGCATTTTATGGTCAACATATCTAGAAAACCCCTATGCTCTAAAGCATGATTAAAAGTTCGTTGGGTGTTCCAAGTATTTAAATGAAGCAGAACTTGTAGACGTTGAGCTGGAATAGATTACAGAGATTCAGAGCCATGAAGACCAACTCATGGAAAGTTTAAAGTTGAATTTGTTCATCAAATGTGCAGATGGCACCAAACTGGGAGGCACAGCCAGAAAACGGATTCAAGATGACCTTAACAGATTGGAGAAACTCGCCCCAAAATAACAAAACGAAGTTATAGGGGGGAAATGTAAGGTTCTGCACTTAGGCAGAAAGAATCAGCTGCACAAATATAACATGGGGAACACCTGGATTAACAGGTGTGAAAGTGATCTTGGGGTCTTAGTAGACCACAGGCTTAGCATGAGTCAACAGTGTTGATGCAACAGCAGAAAAGCTAATGCTACAGAAGTGTAGTACCCAGATCAAGGGAAGTAATAGTACCACTCTGGAATACTGTGTCCTGTTCTGGACACCACAGTTTAAGGATGTTGGCAAGCTGGAACGTGTGTGGAGGAGGGCAACCAAGATGATGAAGGGTCTGGAAACTAAGCCTTATGAGGGGCAGTTGAGGGAACTGGGTATATTTAGCCTGGTAAAGAGGAGGCTTCAAATATATAAAGAGCTGTCACATAGAAGATGGAGCTTGTAGTCTACTGTTTTGGAGGGTAGGACCTCCAATGGCTGTACCAATGGCTTCAAGGAAGAACCTTCTGATGGTAAGAGCTGTTCAGCAATGAAACAGACTCCCACAAGAGGTTGTGGACTCTGCTTCATTAGAGTTTTTTTAAGCAGAGGTTGGGTGGCCATAGGCCATGGATGCTTTAGTTGAGATTCCTGCATTGCAAGGGGTTGGACTAGACAAGTTCCTCAGGGTTCCTTCCACCTCTACCATTTTCTGATTCTCTGATTCTATGTTCAATGTGATATATAATATGTCAGGATGCTTCGGGTAAAAAGTGAGCATCACAGACGAGCTCTAGGCTATTCTTCTTCAATAAGAGAATATTTGATTAATTTGACAAGGGTTTGGGGGCAGCAAAATGAAAACTGAAAGGTGAAATTCAGCAGCAGCACCAGGGTATCTAGCAGCCAACAGCTTGAAGCCTAGACTCCCCTACAAGCCTCCAGAATGATGAGATATGATTACAAATGTTCACTTTGACTTTGGAGAAAATTGGTGACCCCCCCTCTACTTATAGTTAGCACCTCCCCATAAGCTCCCATTAAGAGCAATGGGTTTCCATTATATAGTACCATTCTTGGGGCTTTGGAGGTAGCAGCCACCCAGAGGAGCTACAGTGATGGAAATTAGTTTGGCCAGGACACACACACATTTTGAAATTGTGCTGCAAAATTGGATATTCCATTTTAGGTCAATTCTATGAATACCGCTTGAATATATCCATGATAAAATATTCTTTTGAACGCTTTCAAGACCAAGGTTTTCCTTGTGTGTGTGTGTGTGAAGTTTTCTTAAAACTCTCTCGTGTGTGTGTGTGTGTGGGGGATAGATAGATGATATAGATGATAGATAGATAGATAGATAGATAGATAGATAGATAGATGATAGATAGATAAATGATAGATAGATAGATATAGGTGATAGATAGATAGATGATAGATGATAGATAGATAGATATAGATAGATAGATAGATAGATAGATAGATAGATAGATAGATAGATATAGATAGATAGATAGATAGATATAGATAGATGATAGATAGATGATAGATAGATGATAGATAGATAGATAGATAGATAGATAGATAGATAGATGATAGATGATAGATAGATAGATAGATAGATAGATAGATGATAGATAGATAGATAGATAGATAGATAGATAGATAGATGATAGATAGATGATAGATAGATAGATAGATAGATAGATAGATAGATAGATAGATAGATGATAGATAAATAGATGATAGATAGATAGATAGATAGATGATAGATAGATAGATAGATGATAGATAGATAGATAGATAGATAGATGATAGATAGATAGATAGATAGATAGATAGATAGATAGATAGATAGATGATAGATATAGATAGATAGATATAGATATAGATAGATGATAGACAGATGATAGATAGATGATAGATGATAGATAGATAGATGATAGATAGAATGAAAACCACAGGTTCCTTCTAGACTTAACATTAACATTGCCCTTTGTGACTTAACATTAATACCTGAAGACAAGGAAATCTGAGTGAGTGAAGTGTGCTTTGTGGTTTGATTGAAAAAACTCCATACATCCCATAATCTTCAAGAAAAGGGAAGGACCAGATCACAGCTGCCATATCGTGCCCAGCTTGATTGTTATGAACTCTTTGCAAGATGTCACAAAACTGCCTTGCTTTGATAATAATTGCTCAACGAAATAAGAGCCGGAGCAAACTGCTTGTCATGATTTTTCAAAAATCTCTTAAACAGTTGCCTGCCTTCTAGAGCAATCAGCCTTGATTAACAAGTAGATGGATTTTATCACTTAAAGGTATTTTTCCCCTTTTAAAGAGAAACACATACTGAAAAAAACACCTTCCTCATGATGTCAGAAGCTCATTCTTCTTTCAGAACACTTGTCAGTCTTTCAGAATATTCCAACTGACCTCACCAGAACTGTGTAGTGGAGTAGGGAAATCAAATAAAGGAGAAGAAAAGATTATGCCAAGGTTTCCAAGAAACAAATCCATTATGTCAGTGTTTCCTAACCTTGGGTCTCCAGCTGTTTTTGGACTACAACTCCCATCATCCCTAGATATCAAGACCAGTGGTCAGGGATGATGGGAAATGTAGTCCTAAAACAGCTGGAGACCCAAGGTTGGGAAACACTGCATTATGTTTATTCTTCATTTCTACGGTAATTCATTTTTCTTAGGTGCAAAGCAGTAAACAAGAACTTTAATACAATGCACACCTGATAGGTTTTCTAGTCTCATGGTTTCAAGAAAATGCAGAACTTTCTAATAAGGGTTTAAAATGGTCAAATTTTGTCACTTAAACAGATTTTTTTTTAAGAAGCTGAGGGGAAATGTTCCAAGGTAATCTTGCATATTTACTTACATCCCTTGTTAGATGCCAATAGCAAATTCTGTCCATGTGCCATACAAAAGGAAGAAAATATTGAAACAGAATAAAATATTCAACCAACAGCAATAAAAAGCAGAATTTAAAGCAGTCAGAATTTAGTGTTCTGGTGGTGTGATGACTGGAGTAAAGGATCAGCCCGTGAAAGCCATGTTCTCTAAAATCACACAGGATTGTTCTCCCTCAGGCAAAACACTGGAGGAATTTCAAGGACTATTCCAGCAATATAATGACTGATGGCTTCTCACATTCAAGTATTAGTCGTCTGGTAGAGTTTGCCCTTCCATCTTGAATTTTAATAATGATCTTTAATTAGCTGTAGCCAAAACTGCATAATGAGTATTAGTTTCTGCTAGTGAGATATCAGCCATAGAAAGGGAAAACTTTCCTGAAGAAATATTATTAAACTTCACTCAATTATATTAAGAAATGAGGAAACATACAAAAATTGTTTTAAACTAGCAAAAGTAATATATACTAAGAAGTAAGTTTCTATGCACAGTTTCCAAGAATCCATCAAGATCAAGTGCAGATTATGAGCATCTGAGTACACAACATTTTGCACAGAAATGTATACTGCCATGTTTGTTTTCAGCACTTCTCTCAGATACACCAGTTATCCTAACACGCTGGAAAAAAGACATGATATAGTATATAGGTTAAAGATCCACAGCCTTATTTAGCTTATAAAGAACTACAATGAGCATACAAGGGAGGGGGGAAGGCAATTTCTCCTCCCCGAAGATTATTTTAATAATAATTATAATAATAATTATTTGTAGCCCACCCATCTGACTGGGTTGCTTCACTCTGGACGGCTTCCAACATATATAAAAACATAACCCCACCATCACATACACCTAAGGAAACAGGAGAAAAATACACTCTGCATTATGATGGGGGAGCATTTAACAGAAGAAAGAGTGGAGGTTTAGCACAGGGCCAAGATAGGCTACCTTTGCTAATAAGGCAAAAGGTAAAGGACCCCTGGAAGGTTAAGTCCAGTGAAACTTGACCATGGGGTGTGGCGCTCATCTTGCTTCAGGCTGATGTTTGTTCACAGACAGCTTTCTGGGTCATGGCCAGCATGACTAAACTGCTTCTGGTGCAACAGGACACCGTGACGAGTGCCAGAGTGCACAGAAATGCCATTTACCTTCCCGCTGCAGTGGTACCTATTTATCTACTTGTGTTGGTATGCTTTCAAATTGCTAGGTTGGCAGGTATGCATGAGAATGTAACCTTTGCATGAAAATACCAGCAAGCAGAGCTGAGCATATCAACTAAGGGAAGTGAAGAGATCCATTCACCGTATTCTAACAACTCTAGTGTGGCACTGTATGATATAGATTGGGATGAGTAGACGGATCCATCTATGGTTGTGGATGGGAAAATGTACACTATCAAATTGTATTGCATGCTGAAGGTGTACCTTAAGTGTTCAGAACAGGGGTATGCAGCAAATTCAAGCAAATCCTGAATCCCAAGCTAAAGCAGTGTGTTTCAGAGTGACCCAGGGCTTTCTGAGGTAAAGCAGGATCTCCATGAGGCACCCTAAATTGCCGTAGGGATCCCTGAAAGCACATCAAGTAGGGCCGCCATATATCTGGAATTTTGCAGACATATCTAGAATTCATCCTTTGGAAATAGCGTCCAGGCAGAATTTCCAAAAATCAGTAAAAATGTTCGTGAAAACTTCAGTGGTTCAGACAAAGACAAAAATGGTACAAGTGTTTGCTAAAAGCAAAACTAATGTATTTAACCTTACCATATAATGAAATTAGCAGAAAGGGGAATATGTATGAGTAAGGGAAAGCAAATTCCAGTGTGGGGAGAAGAGGAGAAGAGACTCCATTTTGACTGACAGCTCAGGCTTATTATCAGAGGAAATTATTTCTCCCCCAAACTTTTCAGTTGGTGCTTTGTGAAAATAAATAGATTTAATTTCCCAACAGTGGGTGCAAGTGTGTGAAACCTTTTCTTTTTCCCCCCTGAAGCAGACTTGGACCCTCAGCTTCCGGATGAGGCAGGCTGTATACTGAAGCACTAATTTGGAGTCCAAGCTGAACCTTGTGATCAGTGCATACCCCTAGCTTCAGACTGTAATTCCTATGGGAACACTGGGAATATGCATCCAGAAACTAATCAAATCATTAAGAAAGAACCAAGTTTCACCTGAGCCTTCCTGTTACATCCATGCACGAAACACGGGTTCAATCATTACATTTGTGACTCTTGCAGGAACTTTTTAATGTTGAGCTCTTAAAGAAAAGCTTTTGAACTTTTTGGTAAGAGTCTCCCATTTTTATTCAGAAGAAATAAGTTTTTCTCAGAACCGTTGACTTAGAGGATCTGCCCGTCTTCTGAATTCCATGGTGTCCAGAGATCACATGAGAAGAATCTTTATTTGGATCAGCCACTAACTGTAGCAATAAAATAAAATAAAATATACTGAAGATAGATTATTCATGGTGTATGAATAATCAATACTAAATTAGCCTCCTTCATCTATGTTTGTCGTCAACTTTTGACTGAGGCCTTGTTGGTAGATTGGTTGACTGATCTTAGAAAAGGCTTGAGAACAGAACATATGTGATGCATCTCTTAACTTCCATAAGTTTCTAACATAACGTCCATTTCTTAAATTTGGCATAATGAATATTCCAATGTCAAGGAGGCTTTTAAATTTTTTATTGAAACAAAGTCCTCTCTTAATCTCATTTACAGAAGAAAAAGAGTCAGCACCAAGACAAAGAGTAAGAAGAAAGACCCAGCTTGGTTGGTTTCCATATTTATCTTTCATGCATCACTTCCCTACAAAAAAGAGCAAATGTTTTAATTAAATGTTTAATTAAAATGAGACAAAACCTAATTAGAGCTGGAAAATAAAAATTTCAGAATAGAATTAGAGTGTCATGTAAAATAATTGGCTAATTAAAGTAGAACTGATTAATTTTTGTCTACTTCTGATTGGTAGCGACACAAAGTTGTTATCTAGAAGGATCTTACTGCCCTGATCTCATCATTTAGTTAATGGCTTCTACCAACATTAACAGACAAATGTAATGGACAGTAATGGTGATCCTAGCTTACACATTTGGGTCAAGAACTGTCCATCCTAATATACCCTTATGCAGTGTCCCTCATTGAGTGGCAGTATTTCAATAGGAGTAGGAAAACGAGAGTACCCCTAAACATTTTTTTAAAAGAAAGAAAAAACACTGCCCTGAGGAATTCCATATGTAAAAAGTTGTGCTGTTTCCAAGCCTTTGTCATGAAGCCTGCTTTGGTAGTAATCTTATTCACAGTTAACTTCTGTTGTTTGCCTTCTTAGGACATGATTCATTAAACCTGCTTGATGAGATGGCAAGGGGGCAGATATGATACTCCTGTACTTCAGGGAAAGAAAACCTGTGTCAATGGCAGAGGGGTATTAACACCATTTCTCCTCCCATCCATTATTGTTTCAATGTACACAAAGGCACAAGGATTGCATCCCTCATGCTTTATGCACCGCTCACCCCTGTGAAGAGGATGCACACAGTCATCTCTGGCCAGCACACTAATTTGGACACTAATGCTGCAGTCTTGTACATGCTTACCTAAGACAAAGTCCAAGTCAGCTCAGTGGAGTCTAATTCTGAGTAGACATGCATAGGATTATGCTGCAAGTGGGTATTGCTTTAAACAATTGAATGGGTCATTGTCGCAAGCATGCATACCAATGACACAAATCCATTTGCTTTCCCCTAAAGATGACTGGTCTGTCTGTCTATCAGTTTGTCTATGATCAGTTGCTGGGTGACCTTGGGCTAGTCACACTTCTCTGAAGTCTCTCAGCCTCACTCACCTCACAGAGTGTTTGTTGTGGGGGAGGAAGGGAAAGGAGATTGTTAGCCGCTTTGAGATATCAAGGCAGGATATCAAGTCCAAACTCCTCCTCTTCCTCCTCCTCTTCTTCTTTAGAAGAACCAAACTGAGTTAATTCACAGAGTAGAGTTGCCATATTTCAAAAAGTGAGCTTTTTGAATGTGTGAAATCTACCCCCAAATGAAGTTTTTGAGCTATTTCTTTTTGAGTTATTTCTTTTTGAGCTATTTCTTAGGAATATTTCTTAGGAAAAACACACCACTTCCAACATGGGTTGCCATATGTCCAGGTTTTCCCAGACATTTTCAGCAATTTTTGGAAATTCTGCCCGGACACAATATCCAACAGATGAATTGAACAAATGGCAGCCCTATCATAAAGTCAGGAATTGTCCAGAGTGAAGCAAAATGAGACAGGGGCTACCTTCAACTCAGTACCTCCAGTTTTGAACTCATATACTTTAAAGGGAATTATTAGGTAATAATAGTTAAATACAGATAGGTGTAAGTCCTTAAGGAAAAAAAATATCTCTCTAAAAAAACCCAACCCTTTTCTAAAATGCATGCTAAGGATTAACAACGTTGATGTCTTTCTTTTGGCACCACTATCTGGAATTCATCATTTATCCTCTTGGATGTCAAACGCATAATAGGAAGTGAGAAAATGTATAAGTTGTGATTATCCTGAGAAAGTGTGCATTGCTTATTTGTGGAGAATTGAAATCAGTTCCATGGTGGCAGTAGCTGAAGGCACTGAATGTAGGGACAACTTCATAATCACTTTAGCTGTGGTTCATCTGAAGCCAACAAATTTCCATGCATATGTTATGTTTGCATTGAAAAACATGCATAATATGGCAAATGGAAATTTCTGAAATTATAGCAGCATTTTTCTAGCCACCTTGATCACATGACACTGGTAGAAGAAGAAGAAGAGTTTGGATTTGATATCCCGCCTTTCACTCCCTTTAAGGAGTCTCAAAGCGGTTAACATTTTCCTTTCCCTCCCTCCCCCACAACAAACACTTAGTGAGGTGAATGGGGCTGAGAGACTTCAAAGAAGTGTGACTAGCCCAAGGTCACCCAGCAGCTGCAGGTGGAGGAGCAGAGACACAAACCTGGTTCCCCAGATTACGAGACTACCACTCTTAACCACTACACCACACTGGCTCTCTCACACTGGTATTTCACATTGCTTTCCTCACGCAGTTATGGCTGTATTATCCGGCTTCTTGCAAATCAGTCCTAAAGAGATTCCATTGCCTTGATTGTCTTTTGTCTGTACTTCAAATGTAAGCACTTTCTGTGATGGAACAATGCTTTCCTATTTACATATTATTGACACTTGAAATTGCATGGATTGTTCCTTTCCCTTGTTAAATGATTGTTAGTAAAAAAACACAAAAAACTTTGTTCTGCCCATTTTTGAAAACATTTATTTATTTCCCAATTTGAAGATAGCACTAGATCTTGCAAAATGGAGAAAATTGGCCAGTTTACTGGACAATGAGGAGAAAATAATAATCAAATCCGTGCTTCCTTTCCAAAATTCAGCAAGTCTTAAATTATAGATATTTAACTTGGGTTAGATCTAATTTAGTTTGAAACATAGTCAACTAAGCACAATTTATTTATTCAACCATTCAATATGTGCATTGGTTTGTTCCATGATTGAGCGTCTCCAATACGATTTAATAGTTTTTGCATGTTATAGTTACATCATATAGTTACATCCAGGGCCTGGAGGCGGTTGGAGGATGGATGGCGGCTAACAGATTGAGGTTGAATCCTGACAAAACAGAAGTACTGTTTTGGGGGGACAGGGAGCGGGTGGGTGTGGGGGATTCCCTGGTCCTGAATGGGGTAACTGTGCCCCTGAAGGACCAGGTGTGCAGCCTGGGAGTCATTTTGGACTCACAGCTGTCCATGGAGGTGCAGGTTAATTCTGTGTCCAGGGAGGCTGTCTACCAGCTCCACCTGATACACAGGCTAAGATCCTACCTGCCCGTGGACTGTCTTACCAGAGTGGTGCATGCTCTAGTTATCTCCCACTTGGACTACTGCAATGCACTCTGCGTGGGGCTACCTTTGAAGGTGACCCGGAAACTGCAATTAATCTAGAATGCGGCAGCTAGACTGGTGACTGGGAGTGGCCGCCGGGACCACATAACACCGGTCCTGAGAGATCTGCATTGGTTCCGAGTACGTTTCTTAGCACAATTCAAAGTGTTGGTGCTGACCTTTAAAGCCCTAAAATGCCTCGGTCCTGTATACCTGAAGGAGCGTCTCCACCCCCATTGTTCAGCCCGGACACTGAGATCCAGCGCCGAGGGCCTTCTGGTGGTTCCCTCATTGCGAGAAGTGAGGTTACAGGGAACCAGACAGAGGGCCTTCTCAGTAGTGGTGCCCACCCTGTGGAACACCCTCCCTTCAGATGTGAAGGAAATAAGCAGCTATCCTATCTTTAAAAGACATCTGAAAGCATCCCTGTTCAGGGAAAATTTTAATATTTAACGCTGTACTGATTTTAACACTTGATTGGGAGCTGCCCAGAGTGGCTGGGGAAACTCAGCCAGATGGGTGGGGTATAAATTATAATTATAATTATAATTATAATTATAATTATAATTATTATTTCTTCTATACCATTATACACCAATTGATATTACTGATCCTTCTGAGTGAAAATGACATGAGAACATATTGTCATTCAGTACCCCATGAGTTACTGAAATACCCATGAGTGCTGAAAGGGTGAAGGAGCCTTTAAGAAAGTGCTGGCTAGCCCATTTCATAGATGCCAAAGTGTGTGTTGGCCACACACTCTGACTAACATGAGGTTGTTATAACTCTGAAGGGAACTATGAACTTGGGGATGGCGAGCCTGATCAAGCAGTGATCTCCATAAAGTAATCTGTATGTGTCTACATCTCTCCATACCTAGTCCCCTTTCAGACTTAGGCCAATCATTTGTCAGCTAGGTACATAGCGTGTAGGCAGACTGGCAGGATTCTAGAGAGCCCCATCATATGTTTTGTACCCACAAGACCTGAACACCTGAAGAGCACTAATATATGATCTGGGTGTGCATCAGTTCTGGGTACTTCTTGAATTAGTAGCCAAATAGACATGATTCAGGCAAGTCCCCACCCCCCCCCCAAATTCCAGAGGTAGACTGCACTACTAACAAGGTGTCTCAAGTCAGATCAGGGACTCCTGGAAGTCCTGAGTTGTTCTGTGGACTCAGGTGCCTGCCCCAACTGCATTTTAAAAGCAGACCCTGCATATGTTTTTTCCCCAAAGCAAAACCAAGCTGACTAGGAAAATGCCCTGAACTTAAGTGGGGAGAGGATGAAGAGAATGGGATTCTCATGGACTGGTCTAAGTCTTTATCACAAAACGTGCTGCAGAGGGTTGGTGGAGCCTTCAGAGCAGATTTTGAGCTATTGAGGGGAAAGAAGGAGAGGGCTTCCTACGTGTGTGGAATGCCATGCATGCTGAATTGGATACAACCAAAAATAATTTGTTTGTCTGTGTCAGAGGCCACTCCCAAATTCCTCAGAGTTTCAGCTACCCTTCAAAGACGCATGCACATGTGTGCTTTGTGGTGTGGTTTGGGGTGCTGTAAGCGTGGGGGGAAATATACCATTGCCACATGAATAGGTCAGCTATATGTTTCTACCTGATAGTTGTTGTTGTTATACCCCACCCACCTGGCTGGGTTTCTCCAGCCACTCAGGGCAACTTACAGCATATATAAAATCATAGTAAAACATCGAACACTGAAAGCTTCCCAATACAGGGCTGCCTTCAGATGTCTTCTAAAAGTTATGTAGTTCTTTATCTCCTTGACATCTGGTGGGAGGGAGTTCCACAGGGAGGGCACCACCACCGAGGTGGTCTTCTGCCTGGTTCCCTGTAACTTTGCTTCTCACAGTGAGTGAACCAGCAGAAGACCTTCAGAGGAGGACCTCAGTGTCCAGGCTGAACGATGGGTGTTGGAGATGCTCCTTCAGGTATACTTCTTTCCCAAGACATCTTGCAGTTACATAGGAGCACTCAAATGTGAAGTGGACCCCTTGTTAGCAATACGAGTGTGCAAAGTTGTGAAGGTTTGGAGCAGTTTGTAAGCTCAAGAGCCTCCCTTCAGAGATGGAAAATCTAAGAATCCTCACTGTGGAGCTTATTTCGCATTACAGTGCTTGCCCCTAAACAGCAACTAAACAAGAAATGAAAGCACGCTCACAAAGAGTTACTTTGGATAGTAAGTAGAGTAATTCTGAACATAATACAAACTAGAATTAAAAAAAAATTCATGAATGTATTTACCCCGTTGTACTCTTTAGGTTAAATAGACAGAACTGTGACCTTAAAGCCTCACTGAATTGTTGCACAAGTTAACAACAACTTGTGATAAAGCAGCTTCATTGTTGCAATTATATTTACACCAGCTAAACAAACTGTGTACTCAAAGGATCAATTTGTACCTGTTTACTTAATTGCAGCTGCACGTATTGCCATTTGTGTGAGTTCCCTGAAGAACACATAAGGGATATATACCAATTAACAAATTACAGTGATACAGCATAAACTTAATTGATGTTTAAAGAACAAACATTTTAATTCATAGCTACAGCGAAGATAGGAATGTTATACCATTGTAGTTGTATATGTGCTAGACTAATTTGCAGAGTTCAAACACACACAATATGTATCAATATTTTATATTAATTATCCAACTACTTTGCTTCATTCTCATTATACATTTCCCTCTTAAATACTCTCTTCTTGATAGCAGTGTAATAAATAACACTAAAAATTTGTCGGATGCTTTCACCAGGAGCTCAAGGAGTTGTATAGAATTAAGATTTACTCAGAGTAGACCTACTGAGCTCACTATACATGGTTAACTTTAATTCATTGAGTTCAATAATTTTAGATGACATGCAATGAAACCTCATATCTAGCTATTTAAGAGGTCTAAAGTCTCCAAAAAGGGCAAGAGAGAGCCATTTTTTTTAAACTCAGTGAACAATGAAGCTAGTTTTGCCAACAGTAAACAGCACTCTGTTTCCATGGATATGTTTTATTAGAACTTGGAGTGATACACAACTAACCCCACTTGATCTTGTTGACATGGTTGAGTTCCTGAATGAGACATTACAGACAAGTAACCCTAAGGTCTTCTCAATGGCTGGGGAAGAGCAAGAAGAGTTTAGAAATATGTGACTCGTGCTCTGAAGAGATGTAGATTTGCCCTCTTTAAGATCAGGATGGTGGGACTTATATAGGGAAGGAAAATAAATTGAATTAATTTTTATCCATCCTTATTTTTGACCTTTCTGATCCACCTTGCTTTATTAATATACAAAAGTATATATTTCTCTAACAAAAAAAGGCTGGAAATAAGGAAGAACTGCCCTGTTCTTATTTGTCAAAGCAAGCTTACGTTATAGAGGTAGCTTGAAGGAGGGGATATTTTTACAGTGATGGCCTCTTGCATTCTAGAGAAGGAAGGGTAACACTCAGGCAGGTCTCTGATCTCAGCCAGTACTTTACTTATCTCAAGTCCTTTGAGATAAGTAATCCTTACATGAAGCCTGTAAGGTAGAACAGTGTGATTGTCATAGACTGGGAGGGGCTGGAGTTGAGAGTGGCTCGAATCTCCATCAGTCACCATGCTGAGGTTTGTAAATACCATTGCTTATGCACCCCCCCCATTTGGGCATTGTGCCCATACTGTAGAAAAGCAGGGAAGAGATTGTATTTCATTCCATAATCAACTGCATTTAATGTCTGCTCACCAGCCAAACTCTGAGATGATGCTTTGGCTTTGGCCAGTAGAGAAGAAAGTACATCCATTTCTGCCTATCATCAATGAGACCCACAGTGGATAGATAGCAATGTGGCCTAGATAGAGTCACTGAAGACTTTAATTAAGGCCTACCTGCTCTAATCTCTTCCACTCAGATAGTTTTGTTTGGTCTGATCCATCACATTCTTCCCATCTCCATATCTAACTGGCAGCACATGTTTGATGGTTTCCTAAAGAACAACTGATGGGGCATAAGAAAGTGTAGTATGTCAGTGTTAGGAGTCCAGGTTCCTGGCTTGATAACACAGTAAGCGTACGTAATTAAAAAGGAGGATTTATTGCAAAAAACAACGAGCAATTATCTACAGACAGCTCTGGCCCCAATCATTCAGTTGACCCTTCTGAGGAGTTCTTCCTGTGTTGACAGAAAAGATTGAACCTTCAACCTTCACATTTCTTATTTTGCTTCCTGTCTAGCAGCCTTCCTATACTGATACACCTTGGACTTATTTGGTCAGCTGCAGCCCCTTCCTGTTCCAAAAAGCTGTCTCTGTGGCTTTCCATGCCTGTTTGGGCTTCCGGGGAGCTTTGGCTGTGTTTGAGCCTGCTCTCCATTCCTCCCTTATCAGCTGGCCATCCAAGGTTAGGGGGAGGCGACACTGGCAGCTGCGGGGTCTCCTGTGCCGGCGTGAAAGCCCAGCCTCCCTGCTCCTGACTGCATTCTGAAGCCGGCTGCGAGATTACACTTGGAGCTGGTGTGTTCATGACTGTCAGAGGGAGAAAAAGGGACACTGCTGAACCCTCATTGGTATTCCAGGAAACAAGTGATAGTGCTCAGACATTACCAATGCTACTTACAGAAGCAGCAGAAGCAGTGCAGTCAGGGCATTCTGAATTTGACAAATGCTGTTTGCAGCAACTAACACTTCATCATGTATACTGCTCCGTTGCAGTGTTGAGATAGATTCTTTTATATAAATTACTAAACAGGAGCATCAGGACGGATGAGTCAGGAGTGAAGTGGATGCAACTTCTGGAAAGCATGTGAGCTGATTCAAAATTATTTTATTTGTTTATTTGAAATAATTCCTAATCTTTTTTAAAAAATAATAATAATAATCTAAATTTTTATTTATGCATTTCCCAAAATTACAATTAGTCCAACATTTTCCAATTTACATTCCCTTGGAGTTCAACCTGTCCTTACTCCAAACCTGCCAGCATTTTAACATGTTTACAATACAATTATTTTGGTTTTTTTGGTTTTGTGTTTTTTTTTAAATTAATAATCTACAAACATTTTCCAATGCTCCTTGAAATAATTCCTTACCACCCTCCATCAAAGGCTGCATCCATATAAGGTGACCAGAATGCAAGACTAGATTGTGCTGTACATAGTGAAAGTCAATTCATGTCTCTTAATGTGGATCGTTGGGTAGCCAAAATGGTACTATCCAGGCACAAGAGAGAGAGATAATAGCAGGCTTTGAGGAGTCCCAATAAGTTAACCCCTCACTTTTTAAGATGGCTGTATGTGAGCTCGATGAGGACTGAGCATATTCAGTGGCTACAGAACGTATGTTGATTCTTGAAGAAGGGAAAGAAAAAAACCAAGGGAATAGGAAGTAGAATGGAGTATCCTGGAAAAGGGTGGTTGGTGGACCTCAGTCAAAGGGAAGGCTACAAGGGCATTCAGTGGCATGTGCTTGCAGTGCCCTTTCAGACCTTTCCATTCAATCCAGGGTGGTCAGAGGGGACACCATGCAGCTTCATGCCCCCTCCACGAATTCCATTTATGAATGCCTCTATAATGAATAGAGCCACTGTTGTAGGTTCTAATTGTACATTTAATATCGTCCACATCACTTTTCATTATAAAAGTGCCATGAGAAATTCTGATAGGCCTAGCAAAATATAGCTAACCCCTCCTTCATAACTCATCAAATGTATCCTAGGGCCTGGGTTACTGTTCCAAACGTAGTAGTTTACTGGATGCATTTTTTAAAAAATGCACTGGCATATATTTACAGTTATCCCCATTTACTTGGAAAAGAAGACTTTCTTCTAGCGTAATATCAGTGGCACACAGTATCTCTTTCCACCTCTCTCTTTAATGGAATTTAGTATTTTAATTATTGCACAGTGATCACTCCCTCTGCTCCATCATTTAAATATGCCTTTCTTTCCTGGAGCTGTGCCTAGAGCACTTAAAAAAGGACCATTGGCTTTGCCTTCCCACATGATGCACTCATGCTGAGCTGTGAAATCATCCAGCAGAGATTTATGGGCTCACCAGCTTTCTAGAGAGCTAAAGAGGAAACATTAAAGAGATTTTCTAGCCTTATGGCTATAGCATGCTTCAGTTTTCTGGCAATAAAAAGGTAGCAACAAAAAGTAGGGGAAGCCTAAATCATTGATTTAATCTGCTTCCATAAAGGGTATTAGTGGAACAGGCTCTCCGTGTCTCCTGTACTTTAAGTCCCTCTGAAACATTCTCCCTTATAATGACAATACCTTGTACATGAGGTTTGGGGGAAAGGTTGATTCCGGAATGGAATCCTTCAATTTATTTACTTATCTCCAACCTGGTACCCTCCAGATGTTCTTTGACTATAGCATCCTTGACCATCAGCCATACTGTCTGGGATGGATGGGAACTGGAATCCAAGAATAGCTGCAAGGAATAGCTGATGTGGGGAGGGTGCCACAGCAATCATAGAGAGCATCACTCTTTCGTTATAAAATCAGATCTTTATTTGGAAGTCTCGGAGTGACTTGCATACAGAAGGTCTCATGGTTCCGTCTCGGCACTTGTAGGTTAAAATGATTTTGGAAAATAGGGCGGTGAATAAACTCTGTCTGAGAACCTGGGGAGCCACTGCCAATCAGAATACATCAAACTGGGCTTAATGGACCAGTGGTCTGATTCAGAAGGATAAGACTGTAGTAGTTTATGCAGATGGCAACTAATAATGACTGTTCCAGCACTATGTTTTCTCATGTCTGCATGCAACCTGTGCACAAAACTTTCCTTCCTTCCTTCCTTCCTTCCTTCCTTCCTTCCTTCCTTCCTTCCTTCCTTCCTTCTCCCCCCCCCCCTCTCTCTCACACACACACAGAGGAGCTTTGGGGGTCTAAAATTCAGATAACCATGTCAGTAATTCCATGCATCCATCAGGGCTTTGCATTTGCAGTATCATGCACTAGTAATACAAGGGGAAAATGTCAACATTCCCCCTGAAAGCACACAAATCCTTAGTCATCCCTAAATAACTCTGGGTTGCTGCCCATGTTTCAGGCACATAGGAATAGATTTGACAATAAGGATAGCCAAATCTGTCATATTTCTGGTCCATGTTACTTCAGCATGTTTTAACCATAAAATTCTATTCCCCCCTACATTGGTTGGGTTTGCAATTTTTTTTTAAAAAAAAATAACAAATAAAACCTTGCAAAATATGTATTTAAGTTGTCATGTTCATAATATTTAAAAGAGTATTTCCACTCAATATACTTGCCATGTTCCTAACTGCTGAAATGTTCAGACTACTGCAAAATCCAGTCAATAGCTGATTTCTGTGTGGATCTGGTATATTTGTATAGGAATTGGCAAATACTGTATTTGTCAAGCGTCACTGCTCTGCAATCTCTTTTCTTCCAAGTTCACAACAGTGTGACATTAGTCTGATTGCCAGTGTTACCACTGGAGAACAATTCTCCTTCCCTAGAGGTGGATCCCATGTCTCTTCAGTAACATTTAAATAATAGAATCATGTGGATTGATGGCCACTTAGAAAATTATCATGTCATGGCTGAACACCTCTGGCTAGATTCCATTCATTTCTGGTGAAATGTGAATAATGGAATCTCACAGGACATGTGGATAATGCCGGAAAGGAGGGAAGCCATGACATGAACATTTTCCAAGTGGTCATCAATTCATAAGATTTGTTATATTATTCCAACCCCCAACCCCCTAAAAATAAAATAATAATAATAATAATAATAATAATAATAATAATAATAATAATAATAATAATAACAACAACAACAATAAACCCTGAACTTGAAATGAGAAAAATTCAACTGTCTATATCTTTTGTGTTCTCTAAGCAATTTGCAGAGGAATTATAGGAGCAATCTTCAACTTGTTTCTGATCTGGATTCAAACCCAAATGTTCAACCTTTGAACTGTTTTTAACATATATTTCCCTGTCTGCCTGTCATTCCATCATATTCCATTCTTCTTTCTTCCTCTTTCATACACACACACACACACACACATATATATATATATATATATATATATATGCAGGTTTTGGTGTCCTCGGGTGTCTTCCCGTGTAAAAGTTGGGGTGTCTAGGCGACGTTTCGACGAGGTCTCACTCGTCATCTTCAGGCTGGTGCTTTCGGCTTCTTGTTACTGGAACAGAGCGGGATCTCAATGTGTCGCCTAGACACCCCAACTTTTACACGGGAAGACACCCGAGGACACCAAAACCTGCATTCCTGTACCCGTGAAAATCTACGAAAGCAAATATATATATATATATATATATATACATATACATATACATATATGATGCAAAATAAGGAAATATTGATACCACCAATTGTAACCATCAGATAAAAACTGAAAGATAAAATACTATCAAACTCGGGGATGCGCCATACATTTATGTTTACATAATAAGTCTCTTAAGTCTGTTCTGGAACTTTCCTCTGTTCTCCCCTGACTGTAGGGTGTCAGACATGCTGAGGAATGGTGATAAATAGCATTTTGGAGCATGATAACATTCAGCGGGGAAAGCCTCTGCATGTGAAAGCAGGCAGTGACTTTTTGAAGGGAATTTTTAATCAATAATGTATAATAATAAGGAATTGGGGTTTTTTTCTACTGGCATACCAGTGTCAGACCACAGGTTGGGGAGAAATTAATGATTTTTTTTCTTTTCATTTTACCTTGATGTTGTGGGGAAATATTTCATTATTTTGCAGGGCTGGGTCAAAATATATGTATGAAATAAGGCCATTAACTTGAAGATATATAAACTAGATGTCCTAAATTATTATTTTAAGGAATTGACCTAATTTTGAATACATGTTTTCTTCAACTCAAAGGAAAGAAAGAAAGAATTTTGTGCTGCATGCACTGGTTTGAGTGAGTATGTGTGTCAGAGTTTGGGGGGGTCGAGCTGCGGCTTGATCTTCATCCCTTTCTCTAGTAGTGGCACATTGCAGGTTTTCCTTCCATTCAGAAAGACAGAAGACTGAGCATCTTAACTCAACATGGGCATTTTATTGAAAGATCTGAGATCTGGTCTACTTGAGAACATAATGGCCAGACCTGTACATTGCAGTTTGCTTATTCAGGGGATTTGTTTGACATCTTCACTTAGGCCATTATTATTCAAACTCAGATTTCTCCTTTCTAATTTTATGTAGCAAGTTAACAGCATTGCGAATCAAGTATCACATAGATCTCACAAATGCATTGTGCTTGGTCATTGTAACATGGAACTCATATTGCAGAGCGAAGTACTGATGCCCTGAGGCATCTTTCAGTACTGCTTCTGAAATACGGTCTTCTGAATCCTTCCGGTACAACATTTTTGGTCTAACTAAAATGACGGGCCCTGTTTTCCCCAAGAACATTGTTCTTATAATTGCTTTTCCCCTTCAAAAGTATATAGATATTAGAAGTAATTCAGCTGCTGCACTTCAGAAAGAGATATATACCATTTCTGGTTACATATCCACTTACCCTTTTGATACCTGGCATGGACTATGACCCCCTTATCCTTTACTATTATTGACTTCCGAGGAAACGTCCAAAGAATCATTTCAGCCCATTACAAATGTTGTTTCACTTGCACCTCGAGGAGCCCAGGACATCCTCCCCCTCCCATAAATAAATTCACACAGACACATATTTTAGTTTAAGGTTGATGGGCAAATTTAGGTCACAAGTTTATTGATTACACAATGTGAGTGGTATTGGCTTAGGCATTGGCAAGACTATAACTGCCTCCTGTCCTCTCAACAGGAAGTCTGGAAGGGTAAACACCAAACGAGGGAGCAACATCGATGAAAATCAACTGAAGCTCACCCCGGGGTTCCTGTGGTCCTGGCATGGTCCTAGCCCTGGAAGCAGACTTCAGACAAGATCCAGGACCCCCAGATTCCTTTAACAGAATACTCTTATCATTGAGAGGCAGGTGATGGCCACACCTCCCCTCCATCATCCAAAATAAGCCAATGCCTAACCGCCAAACCTCGCAAAAGTTGTGACTATTGCTGGGAGGTAGGCGAAAACCCCAATGACCAGTGCCAATCTATCAAATGGGGAAAATTCCTACCAGGCCCCGGACACAAGAGAGGCAACCAACCAAAGTCCTAAGCAAGGCCAGAGCACCAAAGCAAAGAGAGGGTGGGTGAGTGGGTGTTTGGCAGTGCAAAGGAAGTGCTGGGGCCATGTTGCGCTGCTGCTTATATACCCTGCGATCGAGCCATTCAAACCTGATTGGTTAATAAGCCTGGTGCAACCACGGGGCCAGCTGAATTGGACTGGGCAAAGCCTAGCCCTGTAAGGTGGGAGGTGCCCCAGGGTCCTGGGCGCAAGCAGGACCACCTTTAATGAGGATCCCATTTCCCCTAAGCACCAGTTTCACCGATTGTGGATGCTAATGGACTAATACTCAGAATCCTTCAAAGTGGCATATTAAAAATTCTAAATAAATCTGCATAGGACTAGGGGGGGGGGGGAGTTGAAAAAGATCTCACTAGTCAAAAGAGATCGATGAAAGAAGAATTGCTGCTGGACAGAAATTGTAATACTATGCTAGACAGGGAGCCAATGTGGGAAGTCCCAGGGATAGTTTCCCAGGCAGCAAAGGAAGCTTCTGGGTTGAGCTTGCTGCCTGGGCAACTGGTCCTGCCCACTCACCTAATCAGAGAAATCATGAGTGGGCATGGACCACCAAGGGTGCAGGATGAGTTCGCTCTTTCAGTATATTGTTCAGCCCGGACCCTGAGGTCCAGCACTGAGGGCCTTCTGGCAGTTCCCTCACTGTGAGAAGTGAGGTTACAGGGAACCAGACAGAGGGCCTTCTCGGTAGTGGTGCCCTCCCATCAGATGTCGAGGAAATGAACAACTATCTGACTTTTAGATGACATCTGAATGCAGCCCTGTTTAGGGAAGTTTTAAATGTTTGATGTTTGATCGTGTTTTTAATATTCTGTTGGGAGCTGCCCAGAGGAGCTGGTGAGGCCCGGCCAGATGGGTACGTCCAACAGGTAGATTGTGATGTGATCTACTGGTAGATCACTGGACATCCGGACATCTGTGGCAGATCACTGGTAGATCACTGGTTCCCCCCAAAGAAGCTCAACAACCTTGGCTCCCCTTAAAAAAGCTCATTTTTTTGTCATGCACCCCACAAAAATGGGGCTTTCCTTCTCCCCCCAAAAAGCTCAAAGCTCAACAACAACTTTGATCTGAATGCCTAAAAAATGGGCCTTCCTACTCCCCCCAAAAACTCAACAACTTTGACCTGAACCCCCCAAAAGGGGGTAGATCACCGCCAGTTTTTAACTCTGTAAATAGATCGCAGTCTCTTGGGAGTTGGCCACCCCTGCTCTATAATATAGGCCTGTGGCTTGCTCTACCTCCATGAATTTGTCTAAGGCTCTTTTAAATTCACCCAGGTTGGTGGCCACCACTGTATCTAACGTGCCATTTTAACTATTTCTGTTGGAACATATTGATTGGCTTTCTGAAGGGCCTGCTGTTGCTTTAAAATTACAGCCTTCTCCCCATTTTAAGAGTATTCCTTCCCCCATATTCATTTGGAGATCATTACTTTTTAAACAACAACAACAACAACAATGCTCTTATAGGTCCAGTGTTTAATGATTTTGAAGTTTGAGAGGGGTTTTCATTTGTTCATGTTGCTATTTTGTGATTTATTTATTTATCAGACAATTGCATGCTGCGTTGAGTGCCCATGTGATGAAAAGGCAAGTGGTGACATTTGGAAGTCAATAAATTAAAGCAGAATAACAAGATTCCATGGAGCAGGCAACAAGGAGTTTCCTAAACAGGTGGTGAATGGCTCCACCGGTAACCATCACCAGTTGTAAGTTGAATGAGATTAATATGCCTTCCTTTACATAATTGCATCAATTAATATAAATAAAATTTCATAGCTTGGGTATGTTAGGCATTGTTATCATGCTCATTTGAGTCACTGAAATTACCAGTATGAGCAACTGCCACTCATTACTACAAGCAAAATGGAATCCCAAGAACCAATTTGTAAACAGACCTGTTTTCTGCTCATTGCCACAAGGTGTTGCCAATGAGTATTAAGCAAGTGTCTACTTGAGCATACAGTGGTACCTCGGGTTACATACGCTTCAGGTTACATACGCTTCAGGTTACACGCTCCGCTAACCCAGAAATAGTGCTTCAGGTTAAGAACTTTGCTTCAGGATAAGAACAGAAATCGTGCAGCAGGAGGCCCCATTAGCTAAAGTGGTGCTTCAGGTTAAGAACAGTTTCAGGTTAAGAACGGATTTCCGGAATGAATTAAGTACATAACCCAAGGTACCACTGTATTAAAATAGGATGTAGAGGAAAATAAGGTGAACAATTTCTATACTGAGGAAACCTGGAAAATAATCTACATTCCTCTTCAATAATAATAATAAATTGTACTGATATTGAGTGCCATGAAATGGCTACTGTGGGAGGAATGGCGTAACGGGAAATTAGAGAGAGTATAGACATTTTCCTTCAAAATTATAGAAAGGGTTTCATATGCCAGCTTCAACATTTCCTTCATTTGGTTCAGGAATTTTATTTTCACTATAAACAGGACACTGTTTTTGTACCTACACACAAAAGGGAGGGAAAAGGAATACTGGGACATTTGAGGATCAGAAACCAGAACAGCTTCTGTAATTCCGGGACTATCCCTGGAAAACAGGGACACTTGGAGGGTATGTGAAAATGAGGCTAGTCTTCATAAAAGGAGAAAATGTTGCACTGATTTCCTTCCCTCCATTAAAAACCTTTCCCCCCATATTTCCCCTTCCTTCAGTTCTGATAACATATGTTTACTTTAGAGAAGCTGGTGAGAAAAAATCAAAACACCAAAGTGTTTTTTCCTGGGTGATCTTTTCCCTTCCCAGTAATGCTGGTTAGCAATGTTGTTGCTTTTTAGACAAAATTTTATTGTTGTAATAGGTGATGCAGAAATCTGTCTCAGACAGCTCTACAAGGGTATTGATTTACTCCTCCATTAAAAAATAAGACGAGACAATGGACAGGAAAGGAAATCATTCTCCAGGGTGGAAAGGATTTGAGGTGAAAATGTATTTAAGTGTAACCTTAATACACCGAGAAGCAGGAAGGAATTTTGGCTGCCTAAGAGGCCTCCGACTCCTTTCATGTTTATTTCCCACCTCTCCCGCCTTGTTCACTCCTGCATACAAAAGTCAAATACAAGTGTGTGTGTGTCTGTGGAGGGGAATTGCCGTGGAAAGTGTCAATTGTTTTTGCTAGGTACATAAATAAGTTAAATGTGCAATCTCTGACATGTCTACTCAGATCCAATCTCATTGAGTTCTGTGGGGATTATGCAGCAAATATGTGGATATGATTGAGCGGTGAAAGTTCTGCTTCCTCTACAGAATCTGAGATCAACAGCAGTGATCTTTATCTGAGTGGCCGAACCTCCTCCTGCTGCTGCTTTTAAGGATCCATGCATTTTTTATTTTTAATAATTAGACAATTGCAATAACTCATCAAAATGATATCTTAAGTGGAAAGGTGTTTTTGAGGGTTATTGTGGAGGAGGCCTGGTCAGCCTCTCTTGATGTGACAGTCATCATGCACGAGACACAAGACACATGTGACTTCACACGCATGTGACACACATCACATCAACCTCCCACCCCAATGTTGGGTACAACTCTGTGCCTCTGAACTGAAACATGTGGAAAAGAAATGTATATTATGTGAAAGCCTGCATAAAATGCATACACTAAAGAAAACACTTTAAAACATTACATTATATTAGGGCAATTGGCTTGCCAAAAATACTGGATTGGGCAAAATTGAATACCAAAATACTTATACTGAGAAAAAACATGAAGAGATGGTTCTTAAAATGGTGCACAACAACATGCAGATTATCCTATATAAATTCTAGACTGGAGGGGATGCCAGCTGGTTGGGTATTTACACACATTGCTTGTGGGATTGTGGGAAAGCACAAACGTTATGGATTTCTGTCTTTCAATAGATTAATGCAATTACAAATTGTAAGATAACACCCAACCCAAAACTGACACTTCTAAACATCTTTGATGAGAATGATGGACTATTACACTATAAGGAGTTGATTATCCATATGTTAACTGAGTCACAATAAGCCAATTTTGGAGGGATCTAGCCAGAACAGATATTTATTACTGGTACATGAAGGTATGGGAATCAGCCTTACTAGAAAAAAATGACACATAAACATTTAGGGGTCAAAGAAGAAAGGGGGGAGTCATTGTTTGTTATGATCTTACTGGTTACATTAATAATGCAGAACATAACAAATCTCTCTTTCTCCCCAGCCTATAAATGGTTGTGAAGAATACAATAAAACAGCAATACATGCAGAACTTTAGAAGATAAGGTTAGTGTGAAATGTAGCTCATCTGTCTGGACAATAAGGGATATCCATGTTTTTGTTTTTATAGACATGTTGTAATTTCTAATAGACCAAAAATTTGGAATGGATTACTGATGTCTCTGCACCCTTTGTTGTTTCTGCTTCAATATTTTATACCTGTTTTCTGTGATGATATTTTTTTATACCTGATATATATATATATATATATATATATATATGTAAATCATCACCACCATGGCAGGTGAAAGAGAAAATTCAATATTGCCTCTTTCTCCTTCTGACAGCAGGAATATCCCTTGCATGGAGTTCCATTCAGAGGATCTCATGATCCAAGTTTTTGTATTTAGACAGGCTTTTCATGAACTATCACTGCTGTTTTAAATTCTGTTCCCTGCTTGACTTTTGTGTGGCTTTCCATTTAGTATTGCTATCCAACTTGCTTGGACAGTCTTATTTGGGCTGTATTTTTGTATGACTTTTTGTAAAGTATTTGTGAAGTTTTTAATTGCACCATGTGCTAACACCATAGGACTAGCAGGTGGTGGGCTGTTCCTATAACAAACAAGCAAGCAAAACTAGAAACACATAGAACCTGGTTATTAAGCCAAGATAAATCAGCCAAATTTCTCCTCACAAGGAGTTGCCTTTGATATATTTATGGTGCAAATGCTCAGTGTTTTCTTTATTTTTGTCCTGTCCCTCCATGCTAGGCCAAACCATTCTGTCTAATATGTTATTTTTCTTTATATAAGGGTATTTTTTAAAAAAGGGATAAAACATACAGCCACCCCCCTCTTAGCTTCCCTCAGATTTCGTCATTCATTTTATAATTTTCAAGATCAATCAAAATCCGCTTTGCTCTACAATAAATATACTTTCCCAAATATGATTGGAATTAGTGTGGGTCCATTAAAATGCCTAAAGATGTCTAAGGAAAACAAATCATTGTGCATCACAGTCACAATCCACTTCAGCCAAAATTTGATATGGCAACTCTATGTTTTAAAATAATGAAAAGTTGATTCTGTTGATAATATAAACTGAAGCTAGTTCTTGCTGTATTGAGGGTGCCAGGTTGACATGGTGTGCAACTCACATAACACACACAGTTGTTCCTTACCTTCTGTCCCTAGAATATAAGCTGAGATGGGTTTTCTCCCCTGCAAATGTGGTAATCAACAATGCTGTAACTTTTCCTTTAATGGAAGGCTGCAGAGACAGCCATAGTTGTTCTTTTCATAAGATCACATTATATTTTCCACTTGCCTTTTCACAAAGACATCACTTCAATGCAAAACACTGTCTTTTGCATTTCAAGAAGAACCCTTCATGTAATGATTTATTCTGCATCCTAGATTGGATCTTGAGATATATGTCTTTAACAAGAATGATATTCTCTTAACAAATTAGCTATCACTTATATGCTGAAGGGAAACTGCTGTTTGAATCACGGAGGGAGCATTTATTATAAATCTCATTCGGCTAAACACAAAAGACCTGCTCTCAAATGAGTAAAGATTCAGAGAACATAACTGTTCTCTCTTCAATGCTCTCAACATCCCTCTTGTCAGCACATGATGAGCTGTTTTCTTTAATCTGCTAAAGGTAGAATTATTCTGGTCTTTGCACAGAGATAGCCTTTGTCAGGGACACAGAGTTTGAGGACTCTGAGCCAGAAGTGAAGGGCATTCACAGCAAATAAGCCTACAGGGTCAGTTCCCCTCTGGCCTGAGGATGTGGCAATGTGGTGCATGGAGGGTTCAACTGTAGAAGACTCAGTGAGACCAGAGATTCCCCCACTTCATCATATTAGAAGAAGACTGGACCCCTGGTTAGTGGAGCTAACATAACTCCTGCTGTTATGTAGGTTTAGTCTCAGCATGGTGCTGAAGCAACATCTGAGGTCCACCATGCTGCTTTGTCATAGAACAGGACAGCCTTCAAACAAAGTTTCCAGGAGTATATTATGGACTTGTTGTTTCTGATCTTTGCATATATCCAGTGCTATTTTTCTAGAAAAAGAAGTTCTGGAATTCTCCATGAACACCACTCTCGTTCTCTTAGAATGGCAATGGCACCTATCTGAGAGGTGCCAGAACTCACTTGAGATGTGAGTTCCTGTGAGTTCCCCTGCGTACATCTATCTGTATTATTATATGAAATTGCAGAAGGAGCAGGTACTTGAGCTCTCTTCAGTCTCTCCTTTGATATCCCTGCCACCTAGACTCACATCCATCCACGTGTTTGAGGATAAAGTTCGAAGCAGGCAAGGTGCTCTGTGCACATTAGGTTTCCTTGTGTGGTCTAAATAATGGGTGGCTTCGTGATTCAGATCTTCTCATGCAAAGCATACGTGGCGAGGTCAGAGAATGGGGATGTGGTGGAGGGTCTGGGTACTTTCTCCTTTGTGCAAATTTAATCGCATGAGAAACTGAATATCCAAATAGAGCTCTGTAATGTGTTGGAATTCCTGCTCCATGATTGCAGTCATGGGATTTTTCTCTATCACATGACGGTATATGTTTTGACTCAATTGAGTAGGAAGTGATGGAGACAGGATATTTGTGTTACTGTGAAGTGGGACTATTGTCCTTTGTTCTTTTTCTCTTTGCTGTCTGATGCTAGAGAGAGGGGGGCCATGTTGCAGTGCTCTGTGTGTGTTTATATGTAAATAAAGTAAATTAGCCAAAATGCTGAGTTGCTGAGATCTGTTACACAACTGCACAAACTCCGTGGATCTCTAAGTGTGCCGGTGTTGGTTGGCATCGGTCGCTGTGATGTTCGGGCTGAAGAAAGCTTATGAAGCTCCCAAACGATTGACCAGGAGGGAGAGAACATGCCAGTGTCCTACTTGAGTGTAGGTTGAATTCCTGACATAATGTGTGGGGTTTGATTCTCCCTCATTTGGAGGAGCCCTACATCATTATGCAAATAGCACCCCTTCATACTGTTCCTGAGCACAAAGTCACTGGGGAGGGCATGACCAGCACATGGAACAAGGTGGATTCATACAACTCTTTAAGACGATGGCCTGCTGTAACTCTACCCTATGACGATAACAACATGTGAGGCAGAGGGAAGGACTATGTAAAGCAAATAACATTGGGCTTCTGTCGAAAATGACACCCCCTTATCTTGTTCCATTTTGAAACATCTCAATCAACTTCTTCATGTGTCCTAAGTATTGACATCAGTGCAACATTCATTTCCCAACATTATCATCTTTGCTGGTAGAGTTATGTAAAAGCCACACTGTAATTATGTCAGAACACTTTGGATTACAATATTAAATAGACTTCCATTCATCACAGGACTAGTTCAGATAAGGTCCTAATGGTCTGCAAAATCAGTAACCACATGCTAAAATTAAGGCCTCGGGACGGTCGATAAGTGAATTTCTCCTCCAAACACTATCTTGCTAAACAGTTTGCAGGCTAGTTTTGTCATGCTTGGATGAATGAGAATTAATCCATTGATAGAACTGGGTCATGTAGCTAAGTTTTAACAGTCCAGAAGAAAATTTAATAGGCTATTTTTACGTGTGTGTGTGAAAAGTTATATTCTATACCTTTCAAAGCAGGGGAAAAAGTCACCCAACTAATAGCTATCTAAAAGACGGTCTCAGAATTCTTCAAAGGCTGTATTATTAGCTTTGGGTCAGCAGCATTTGTGGTATTGACTTGTGCTGTAAGTTCTAGGAAGAGTACAAACCTTGTCTGAAATCTATAAGAGGCATAACAATTCACTGAGGCAGTGTTACTTGCTGTTCATTTGGGTCTTCGTAGCCTATAGGTCCTGTGAAGGCCAATTCCAACATGCAACTAACCACCTCTAATTGCAAAGGAAGAAATGAGGATTTGCTGGGAAGTGGAGCAAGAATAGTGAAGTGTTCTTCAACCCCGAAGCTTAAATATCTGGATATATATCACACTTGAATAATTATTCAGTGGCACACTTTGCTAACTGAATACACTTTACCACCTGGCTGTTAGTAGATAACTACTTGTTTTATACACAAATATATAACAGAACTTCAGCCTCAGTGGGTATTGCCTTTGTTTGACTATAATTCCCATCTGCTCCGGTCAGCATGGCCAATGGTCGGGAATGTTGGAAGTTCAGATCCAACAACATCTGAAAGGTCCACCATTGGCTTGCCCTGCTCCAGGAGGAAATTGATCTATACAGTGGTACCTCAGGTTACGAACTTAATTCATTCCGGAGGTCCCTTCTTAACCCAAAACTGTTCTTAACCTGAGGCGTGTTTTCGCTAATGGGGCCTCCTGCTGCCGCTGCGGTGTCGGCACGCGATTTCCGTTCTTATCCTGGGAAAAAGTTCATAATCTGAGGTACTACGTCTGGGTTAGCGGAGTTTGTAACTAAAGCATTTGTAACCCAAGGTACCACTGTATACTCTTTTGCTAAGTGTTCCTGGAAATGCCATCTTTGAGTTGGGCAATAGGGCGGTTAATAAACAACTTTTTTTTGAAAATGCCTGCTCCAAAGGTTTTATTTTACTACACTAGGGATTATATAGCTATATCTGAAATTTCATGCATATCAGTTAATATCTTGACCCTGCTCCACTGAATTGAAATTTCAGCCTTCGTGACATAGGGAAACAGCCAAGTAAACAGCTATTTTTGTGGAGGAGAGTCAGGATATTAACTGATATGCATGAAATTTCAGATATAGCTGTATAATCCCTAGTGTAGTAAGATAAGACCTTTGGAGTAGGCATTTTTTTAAAAAAAGGTTTTTTTATGAACCGCCCTATTGGGCAATCCAAATCAGAATATGGACACAATGCAAAAGTCTTTATTAAACAAAAATATGTAGTATTTAACAAATATAATTATCAGCAGCCTCCAAAAGGAAACCGACTTCTTTTACAGCATGAGCTATGCTTTTGACTGACAGCAAGGACGTCTAAGCCTCTGTTAGTATCATAGCTAAGGTTGTGGGTGACATTGCTTACGTATGTTGCCAAAGTTGTCCCGCCCATCAGCATATTTAGTGAAATCCTGAGATTTGCAGGTAGCAGAAGATGACCCCCACCCACAAAAATACAATCCCAATTGAACTGAGCATGCTGAGTGGCCATGAAATGCTGATTGGCTGTTGGGGATGAGTACATGACAAGGGTACCAAGGTCTTTCATAAGCAGCCCCAAGGAAAATGGGGAAGGAACTGTACCTATATCTTTCTCATGTCATTGGTGGCTGAATATAACAAGACTATAGCCCCCCCCCCCCTCTTCACAAAAGGCAAAACAGGAACAAGAAGTGAGAGGGACAGAGTTTCCCTGATAAACAGGAACCATAGAAGCATTCAATATATTTTCTGGAAAAAAACAGTGTGAATACAAAGTGTTTGCATCATAAAAAAAAAAAAAAAACATATTTTCCTCTTCCTACACAGATAACAGGAAAGTGTTTTTTTATTATTATATTGAATGGCTCCTGGCTGTACACAATTATGTTAGAATGTTGAGCTTCTTTTCTTTTAATATGAGTTAAAGTTTAGTCAATTGCTGACTAATTAAAAATAATAATTTGACTTGTCAGTCTGCAGATTAATCATCAGCCTCGCAGAGTAGAATTGTTTAATTGAGACAAATGCCTCTTTGATTTATTGGATGTTCCTGGCCTTTTCTTGAAAATCATTGCAATATCGCAATATTACCTACACTTTACAACACAACAGCCATATAACTCTGGTATTTACTGTTTGTTCATTTTTACCCTTAAGTAGTCATAAATTGCCAGTCTTTGGCAATGGCTTTGTCCTAGAGATTTCTCCCTCAAATAAAAAACAAATACCTGCCTGCTTTCTCTCGGGGTCTAATGTCCTACATTGTTGACATTCTGCATCTTTGGGTATAAATATAGATGTCAAAACAGATGCTACTTATAATTGATCTTGACTTTAGATTCAGTAGGCCACCGTCTGCATCAGAGATAAGAACTGTAATGTCTGTGTATCTCAGATTGCTGCCTCACATCTCATCAATCACCTATGTGTCCTTGCAGCCATCTGATAGGATACCAGCATTCAATCTAAGTGTAGGTGTTAACACTCCTATCACTTTTTTTTTATTTCCATCTCAGCTGTGTCTCCTTTGTTTCCAAACAGTTGTCTACATTTTCAATAAGCCACTTTACCATTTTGATCCTTTGCAACCTTAGTCATAAGCTATTTCAGCGCAACAGACATACCCTATGGATTGTACCCAATACTGTAGGGACAGAGTACCATTCATGCAATGGGATTGCGGCTTCCTTTTCTCTACTTGTGCATGCCCAAAATCTGATTTGGAGCATCCCTCAACCCCCTAGAGCAGATTTTGAGGGTGTGCAGGAGACAGCAGAGGAGGGGATGGAGAAGTTCCATTGCAGGAAGGGAAGTCTGCTAAGTGTATGGAACAGCAGTGTTGGATACAATCCAATGTAAACAAACAGAAGCATGTTAAATGTGGTTCCACTCTTAAGGGTACCTAATTTAGGGGGTGAAATTAGGGATGACGCTCCAAATAATTGTAGGTTAACTTACTTTATTTTGTAGCACAGAGCTGGGGAATCTCAGAACAAGGAGCCAAATGTAGATCTTTAAACCACTCTATATGGCCCTTAGGATACTTCCCAGATTATACCATGCACTGCCCCTACTCCATGCCATTCTGATTGCCCCCCCACCAGCTGGAATATGTCATTAAAATGTGATATTTTCTTCTTTGCCTAGAAAGGGGATGGAGAAGTGTATATGCAGAGGCTCCTGATTTTGAATGTTTGCAGTGCAGCCTATTGAACAAGAGCAAGATTCCTATTATAGTCTCTGTGGTTTATATATTTGCCTCTGTTCCCGCACACCTTCTTCGTCTGTGGCAATGACTCGTAGCTCAGTAAGATTGTCTTCCATCAACACGGTCTTAACAGTGAGTCCATAAGTTGAGTCCATAAGTGGAGGCCAGTTCTGGATCCACACAGCCTTCCACAGTGGGGACATATGTTTCTGGGCGGGAATTGATTACAGAGAGGGTTTGCCTAGCATGACTTCCTCTTAACACATTTCTCTCTTTCATACTGAGTTTGAACGTTTTCAAAGCCCATGACACCTTTGTTAAAGGCTGTTCTCCAACTGGAGTGCTTGCAGACCAGTGTTTTCCAGTTGTTGGTGTTTATACTACTTTCCCCCCGATTTGCCTTGACAGAGTCTCTTGTTGACCACCAGCATTATGCTTTTCATTTTTAAGTTGGGAATAGAGTAGTTGCTTTGGAAGACGATAATCAGGCATCCACGCAACATGAGCAGTCCAACAAAGTTGATGTTGAAGAATCACTGCTTTGACACTGGTGATATTTGCTTCTTCCAGTACACTGGCATTAGTTCGCCTATCTACCCAAGTGATGTGTAAAAATTTTCGGTGACACCATTGATGGGATCTTTCAAGGAGTTGGAGATGGCGTTTATAAGTGGTCTGTGTTTCACAAGCATACAGTAAGGTTGCTAGTACAATAGCTATGTCCCCCCAAAAGCTGTCCACAAAGGAATGTGGCATTTGGCCAGGGTGTGGTGGCGGAGAATGAAACTATTAGTGGTTGTAATATTTGTTCTGGTACATGGACATTTCAAGAGACTACAGCTAAACAGGGACTTTGCTGTTTTCAATGGACTAGGACCATTGGTAATAGTTATTCAATCTGAAAATTGTTTGTCCTCACCTGTGAAGCACAATGAGGGGTTCATAGAAGAGGTGAGATGATCTTTTGGTTATCCTGGTCCCAAGCCTTATGTCAAATTCTATTTTATAGATAGAACTCTACTTAGGAGAATATGATTTTCAGCTACCACAATTTCCTTTATTTCTGTTACAAGAGGCCGATGATTTCCAATTAGTGCTAGGGACAATGTCCATTGCTCCTTTCACACCAGGCACAAACTAAACTAATTAGTCTGGAAAGACGTCCCCACTTTCCCATTTTAGGACTGTAGCATATTGCTGATGGGACTCTGATAATACTTTCTGGCAGCAACATCTTGTTTTCTTTTTGACCCCACATATACACACAATTCCGTTACCCTCTGTTATACTGATCTTGAGGAAGATGTCTGTCAAATTCAAAAATTAGTTCAGTACTTTGTGACTTGGATTTGGTCCTCATAAAGGCAGTAGGATACCATGTCTCCATATTTTCTATCATTTGTGTTCTGTGTATTGAACAAAATGAGCTACAGATTTTATGGAAAGTAATGTTTAATGTGTTTATGAAAGATAAAGGTGAAGTGACCCCTGACCATTAGGTCCAGTCACGGACGACTCTGGAGTTTCAGTGCTCATCTCGCTTTACTGGCTGAGGGAGCCGGCATACAGCTTCTTGGTTATGTGGCCAGTTTGACTAAGTCGCTTCTGGCAAAACCAGAGCAGCACACAGAAACACCATTTACCTTCCTGCCAGAGCGGTACATATTTATCTACTTGCACTTGATGTGCTTTTGAACTGCTGGGTTGGCATGAGCAGGGACCAAGCAACGGGAGCTCACCCCGTCGCGGGGATTCAAACCGCTGACCTTCCGATCGGCAAGTCCTAGGCTCTGTGGTTTAGACCACAGCACCATCCTGTGCTATACTGATTGTGTGAAAAATACAATGTGTGATTCAGAGAATATGCATATGTGCCTACAACCATTTTCCTGGGTTTTTTTTTAGATTTTTAAGGACTATGGGACTCAGGCAGATATTGGTGCACAAATGTGCAAATTTATGTCCAGTATCAACCAGTGAGGCACATGCATGCATTTAACAATTTAATGCATATACTTTTTAAAAAAATAAATGGTGAGTGATGACCTAGCCCTCCACATTTTAATGAAAATGGGTTCATTTATGTAACTGGAGAGTTAGTTTGAATGATTCAATTGTTTAATAGCTACTTCTTTTCAGAAATTTTTGCTCTTGTTCAGATGCATACATAGCCATATAAGCTAATGCAGTTTAAAGTATTCAGACTACTGTATGAGGAAATGTTGAATAAGTGGTTTGCATTTGTCTAATGGAGCTTCAAAGCTCGGTCATTTTTATAGCAAAATGTGCAGGGTAAACACTACAGAGACTGTTATGATAATTAATTTTCAAAGTGTTCTAAGAAGTCTATGTTTAACCATTTAAGTAATTAGCTGCTATGCCACACACAAAAATCCAATCACTTTACGGGAAAGTGAACCACTCCTTTTCAACTTTGGGAACATCTTTGGAAGGTATTAACATAGTTTGACTGGTGCAGCGTTAAAACTGCCAGCAGGCTCCAGAATGGTTTCAAATTGGATGGGGGACCATATGTTGAGATGGACATGCAGTGCAGGGGAAAACAGGATCAGTCCCCAGCAACCTTAGATAGAACTGGGGGAAATCCCTGGATGAAAATCTTTTCACCAGCATACACAATGCTGACGTGACAGGTGAATGGTTTCTTTGCTCCCATCCTTCAAATCAACAGGCAGGGAAGCAAAGTGGGTTGACTTAAAAGGGGGCTTCAAGAATGTCAGATCACCCCAAGAATGACCATGTTATAAAAAAGTTCATTAGCCTGTATTCCGTGCCAAGACCCTGTGACCCTAAAATTCCCTAAGGGAAATGAATAACCACACAGAACAACAACATGTTGGGTTGGGGGCTTGAATATGGCCAGAACTTTATTGGTTATTGCAGAGAATTGTTTGGTGTAGGCATTGGGTACCATCTGCTGGGAGCACATCTAAGGGTAAACTAGAACCATGGGTTGGAATGACACCAAACTTAGGACCCTGTTCGAAAAGTGGTATGCCCCCACCTGGACATCGGACAGAAGCCACTCCTCCCAGATCCTTTTAAAAGGATACCCTTTCTCAAAGAGGCACAGGGTGAGGGACCAACTGCCAGGCAGACCACAATTTAAAGACCCCTGGGTGTGGGCCCAAGCATCCCCATTGGCTGGCTGGGCCCACCGCCAGGGGAACGCCCGTCCAAGGACTGCCAACATTGGTCAATGTGTTGGAGCTGGGTGATTAGGCCTTCTATTAGCCAGATTACTTTCATAGTCTGGGGCCTGGCTGCAACACCGCCCACCAAGGAAGGTGAGTGGACTTATATCACAACTCTTGTTATAGTTACTGTGGCTTGTTTTAGGATTTTAATATTATTAAGAATAATACTAATATGCACACCTGCTGAACTCCACTTTTCACCCAGTACACAGAAAGAGCGTTAGCTGTGCATAATCAGAACCATATTTTTTTCTGGATTGAAATGTTCAGCTAATAAAAAGTGCTGCCTGCAAGCCAAGCCTTCAAGTGGTTCAAGATTTCATTGTGAGTGTGTTGAATGGCAATAACAGTGGGCAGACGCCGTTGCACTGAATCCAGCAATGTAGTGTATCACCATATGCAATCAATGATGGCAACAGGATGTTTCCTACTGGTAGGTAATGAAAAAGGAATGCAGACAAATTGGATGTGAATTGCCTGATTTTAATGCCATTGTCTCTGATGCTCACCTCAGTATCTGGCATTACCGTTGTTCAAAAATCTAATGGGGAAGAGAAATCTAATGAGGAAGAGGGAAAGCGTTATGGTTGTTTTTCTTTTCTGCTCTTGTGGCTGAGTGGGAAAGCATTGTACATGACCAATCAACTGAAAAAGATTAATATGCACATTCATAACATTCTTTTGAATATCTTCTTTTGCCAACAAAGGTCCGTATAGTAAAAGCTATGGTTTTCCCAGTAGTGATGTATGGAAGTGAAAGCTGGATCTTAAAGAAGGCTGATCACCGAAGAATTGATGCTTTTGAATTATGGTGCTGGAGGAGACTCTTGAGAGTCCCATGAACTGCAAGAAGATCAAACCTCTCCATTCTGAAGGAAATCAGCCCTGAGTGCTCACTTGAAGGACAGATCCTGAAGCTGAGACACCAATACTTTGGCCACCTCATGAGAAGACTCCCTGGAAAAGACCCTGATGTTGGGAAAGATGGAGAGCACAAGGAGAAGGGGACGACAGAGGACGAGATGGTTGGATAGTGTTCGCGAAGCTACTAGCATGAGTTTGGCCAAACTGCGGGAGGCAGTGGAAGACAGAAGTGCTGGCGTGTTCTGGTCCATGGGGTCACGAAGAGTCGGACATGACTAAACGACTAAACAACAAGAACAGAACTCCTGCAGAAATGAGATTTCTATCTTAGCAGAACTCCTGCAGAAACCTTATGGCATGCTCTAGTTTTTGCTAATAACACAATGCCAGGATCCTGAAGCTGTGCATCCAGAAGCGTCTACATAACAGAATTAATGTGCAGATGAAAAGAAGGACCACAATCAACACGTTAGATGCATCCTCCACCCCCAATTTTGTATTGGACACCATTGTTTCCCTAGGTGGCTGCTGCACTGGTGCCATTTTAATTTTCTGGCAGATGCTTCTTTCTCTTTCCTGAATTAAACACAATGGCCATCCTATACAGTCAGGGGCCACATAATGAATAGGAGGGAATTCACCATCAGCTGTCCACTCACCCCAAACTAGAGCTCTTGCTGATGAGCAAATAGATTCACTATTCTACATTACCCCACCCCATGCTACATAAATAAAAAAGGTAAATTTGCATACTCAAACATTAAACAGGAGGGTCCTGAAAATCACTGTCCCACTTCAGAGTGCCAGATTCATTGCCCCTTGTCCCTCACCAATCATCCTTAAATTAAATTAAGTCAGCCTTTAATCCACCCTGCACTCTGAAGAGAAGGAAACAAAGAACAATGTGGTTTTGCATGTTTTCATTGTTATGTCTCTTCTTTTCTTTTCCTTTTTGCTTATTTTCAAAATGCACAAAGATTGCATTTAATTTGTATGCATTTTATACATACTTTATATGCTCTTATCTGCATTCTTCCATTAAAATACACATTTTGCATGTTTTTCAATGCACTTTTTTCACACCTTTGCAAAATGTTCATTGTTGTGCAAGTTTTTTTTTTCCAGATTGATAGCTGCATTCTGATCTGCATATATGTTCAGAGCCAGGGAATTAGATTGGTTTGCTTTAAAATGCAGGCAGAATTAATTTCGCCTCCATCCCTAGAACAAACCACCTTTAAATCATTTATTTTGTTGATCTTGGTACAGAAACCCTGCCTAATGCCTGCATTGTTGTTATTGCCATACAATAAAAAGATTAACTCTATGTTTCTTCCATTAAATAAACCTATTATAGAAAGCTGGGTTCATTAGCATAATTGCTGAGTCTGCAGGAAGACACCAAAGGTGTTTGCAGTGGTGGAAAAATGATTCTTTCATCTCTCGACAGCTGCTCCTGGGATTTAATAGAGATTCTGGTTGTCTCACTGGTGACAGCTAAAGCCACATAAATCCCATTTGTTCAGCACAAGACATTTTAATAGCATTCTTGCAATTGTTTCTGAGCACCTCATTTATATATAAAAAAAGTTAGAATAAAACTTCCGGCATGTAGCTCTTGTCAACGAGAAAGATTGGTTGGAAGAGGAAACACAATTGAAATGCAGGATTTCAAATGTGGCCCCAGAAATATTTAATTTATTTGAAATATGAAATTAAAAATAAAAATAGGCATCTGGAAGGTTTAGTTCCTTAACGAAGCTCTGGTATCCTACATTGTGATTCCATTAAAAACAAGAACAACACAACGCCTTTTGTATCTAGCTGATATTATATGCAGCACACATTGTGGACACCCAGAGGTAACACGTACAGACAAACTAATTGCAAGGAAAAGAATAAAGGAAATCAAATCTTGTTTAAATGGCTGTGGATTTTCTGGTATTGAAAACGGAATAAGAACAAACATTTGTATATGGGCATTACACAACAGAGCTCATTGTTCTGGACTCAGCAATTTTAGCATAATCATCTGGGACATACGTTCTGCCAAAGCCATCAATCACGCCACATTTATGCTGCTGCCTCAATCTGCTCAGTTCCTGCTCCTTCTGTTGTTTGCTTTTTTAAAAAGAAATAGTCAGGGAGCAATGACTGCCCTCTCCCAAGCAAAGTTCAGACTTGCTTTTAAGGGGCAATATCCTTTTTGGAGTTTATCGATGACTTGCCTGCTGAAAGCACAAACTAGATAAACATCTGAAATAAGTGAGTGCTAAATGCCATGTGTTACACATGTATCTAGAAACGTCTTCAGTCATGACATGCACCCAAAGATCCTCTCAACAAGACTCTGATGAAGGTTAGGCCAAGAGTGGTGACTGGCCCATGGTCACCAGTGAGTTTCATGGCTGAATGAGGATTTGAAGCCTGGTGCCTCATGTCCTAGCCTGCCACTCTAGTCACCACCCCATATTCCCTCCAGACCAGAGTATACTGAGGATAAATTAGACGAGAGACAAAAAATGTGATAACGTTATTTCTCCTTCCGTTCCTTAAAAATTAAACACAATGGCTGGGAGCTATAAATTTGATCAAAGCAATATTGGGGAAAGGACCCTTTCATGTTGTCATCTTGTATTTTTCCAGTCAAAATATATGTGATTGCATGCACATATAAGCCTTCATCCTAGTCAAAAATTGGCTTGGGACCCCTTTGCCAAGAAGTGTGACTTAGAAAAGCTGCAACTGACGTCAAAGCTCTTCCCATGTCACCCTCCCACAGGGAGTCACAGGGAGAAATGCTCTCATGGGTCATCATGGGATGGGGAGGGGGGGTATAAGGCCTATTTAAAGGTGAAGGACCCCTGACAGTTAAGTCCAGTCGCGAACAACTCTGGGGTTTGCTGCTCTCATCTCGCTTTACTGGCCGAGGGAGCCCACGTTTGTCCACAGACAGTTTTTCAAGGACATGTGGCCAGCATGACTAAACCGCTTCTGGTGAAACCAGAGCAGTGCACGGAAACGCCGTTTACCTTCCTGCCAGAGCGGTACCTATTTATCTACTTGCACTTTGACGTGCTTTCGAACAGCTAGGTTGGCAGGAGCTGGGACCGAGCAATGGGAGCTCACCCCATCGTGGGGATTCGAACCGCTGACCTTCCGATCAGCAAGCCCTAGGCTCAGTTGTTTTATACCACAATGCCACCCGCGTCCCTATAAGACCGATTTAGTTTAGTATAAGACCTATTTAGTTATTTATTTTTTTTATTCAATTTATATACCACCTTTTATCAATAGATCTCAGGACGGTATGCAACATTAGAAACACATTATAAAACATCAATGATATTGCCAAGCCAACTCTTACCCTGCCTGCTGCAGTCAATAATAATAATAATAATAATAATTTATTATTTGTACCCCGCCCATCTGGCTGGGTTTCCCCAGCCACTCTGGGCGGCTTCCAACAAAGATGAAAAATACAATAAAGATGTGTCCTTTTTTGGGGGGGTTTTAACCCCAGTAGGTGGTGTCTTGTCTGCTTACGAGTCCTTATGAGTCACATAATGTGCTTGCCAGGGCAAATATCTGGAAATAATTTCAATTATTATAATACCTGGAAATACCTGGGAATAATTTCTGATTAAAAAATGGCACATATTGTGAAAGGGCTAAACATCACTACCAATGTCACTTGAACACACACACCTTTTGTAGTTTTCAAATTCAGAGTCTACTCTATTTCAGTAAACCAACAGTCAATTGATTACTCACAGGTCTCCCACATACATTCCAACTTGTCCTAAGACTGGCTTTAATCAACAGGACTTAAGGATGTGAAATTTGGTCTTAATTAAAGTTAATGCCTTCTGCTCTGCCAGCTGGTTTACTGTGTTTCCCCAAATTCCCCATTTCAGCAACCAAGCATGAGGTGAATCTCCCTCAAGTGATGGAGAGGGCATTGAATGGGGTGTGCCTGATAGAAAATTTCCACTTAATGTAAGAACATAAGATAAGCATGGTGAATCAGGCCAATGGCCCATCTAGTCCAACTTCTTGTTCTCAAGCAGATGTCGGTGTGAAGCCTGAAAACTGCACTTCAGAGTCCTTAAGATATTTAGAATCATAGTGAAGGAATGGGTTTCCCAAATCTAAAATCTGACTGTGCAGTCAGTCTGAAACAGGCCCGAAAATCCAATTGTTTCCTTCTCCATTAGCTAAAATGCATTAACTTGAGCACTTGAGCCAAGAACCCAGCTGTATAAACAAAGCTCTCTCCTTTATCAGTCCATGATGCCTAATGAATGGCCTTGTCCATTCCAAAGTGGAGCAGGGATGACACATCTGGGTCTTATCTTACTTCCTGACCACAATGACGCACAGACCTTCCGGGAACAGTGCCAGGAGTGTTCTTAGAGTTGGTGACCTCCTGCCCCAAGATAAGAGTGTAGGAACAGGAACAACCTTTTATGGTCAGGAATACCGGAACAGGAATATCTGTTTATGGTCATGGATGTCAACTTACGTGTATAAGCTGACGTGGTTGGATTCTTGGGGAAGGGGGGGGAGGGTGCCTGGAGGATATATATACTGCATGAAATTTCTCATTTCATTGGACTTGCTGTGAATTGACCACGCAAGTGCCTTCTGCTATCCAGAGAGCAGAATAAACTCTTTCTCTGAATCAACCTCGGTGTCATTTGACGTCTTTCCTCCCTCCCGGGAGCAAGGCAGACCCCACCCATTGGGAGAGTCTAATAAGGCTACAATAGAATCATGGAATTGTATAGTTGGAAGGCACCCCAAGGGTGATCTGGTCCAACCCTCTGCAAAGCAGGAATCTCAGCTAGAGCATCCATGACAGAAGGCCATCCAACCTCTGCTTAAAAACCTCCAAGGAAGGAGAGTCCACAACCTCCTGAGAGAGACCGTTCCACTGTTGAACATCTCACTGTCAGAAATTTCTTCCTGATGTTTAGTTGGAATCTCATTTCTTGTACAGTGGTACCTCAGTTTAAGAACAGCCCTGTTTACAACCTGTTCAGTTTACAAATTCTGCAGAACCAGAAGAAATGTCCCGGTTTGCGAACTTTACCTCAGTCTAAGAACGGAATCTGAATGGCGGAAGGGCACCAACAATGGGAGGCCTCATTAGGGAAAGTGTGCCTCAGTTTAATAATGGTTTCCGTTTAAGAACTTCCAGAATGGATTAAGTTCATAAACGAAGGTACCACTGTAATTTGAAATCATTGGTTTGAGTCCTACCCTCTAGAGCAGAAGAAAACACGTTTGTTCCATCTTCCATATAGAAGCCTTTGAGATATTTGAAGATTTCTATCATGTCTCCTCTCAGACTCCTCTTTTCCAGGCTAAAAATATCCAGCTTCTTCAACATTCCTCATCAGGCTTGGTTTCAAATAATCCCTGATTGGTATCCATATCATCTCCTCTTAAAAGCTTTCAAGAAAGAAGCCTTCCTTTTCATACTTACATTAGCAAATATATTCCACTTCACCAACAATCTGGGAGAGCTCTCTCACACCTACCTAACTTTATTCTTATACATGTAGCAAACTGCAGATGCATAAAATTTGCATGTCAGCAGTCTCTGGCCCTAGAAATACCGGCATTGTTTTGCCAACACTGCAGCTGCATGGACCACTGCATGAGATATATGCTGGCCTGGGTGGGGGGTGCCTAGCGAAGAAAGTTGAAACATCACTTAAACTAGGTTTAACAAAATGTACACATTAAAGAATGTGCATCAAACAAATGTATGGAAAATAAATGAGTTTGTTTATTAATTATTGGAATGCAAAATTCCAAGACAATGTTCGACTTTGTATATTATTCTCACTCTTATAATGTGACATTCTGCCTAAAATATAATAACAACCAGGGACACTTATATTGCATAGCACTTCTTAAAGCATAATCAACATTTTGCACCTGGAACCACAAGATTAAGAAATTATATATAGATGAAATATTTTATTTATTTCGTGAGGATTTTGTTTTTGCAATATTTGGGTGTTTTTTTAAAAAAAAAAACAACAACACAGGTCTGACATTTGACTAAATTTGATTGTCATTGAATTCTTCCCATAATACAGATTTTTACAGAGGGCTTGTCTTGCAGCAATTATGAGTTTCCCATGATTGGAAATCATAATTCAGATAGCAAGCGTTGGAGAGCATACTATATCTGAAGCCACTGGCTGAAAGGAGCTCTTCCAATAGCATGCCACAGGCTGCTCTTTCAATTTTACATTGTCTCTCAGTGCGCTGCCCAAAGTGCAACTTTTAGATATGCTTTTGCTAAGCTTTGTTGAGCCAATCATTTATTTATTTTTAAAGGAAGTATGAAATGATCAGCTGATGGAACTGAAAAATCATAACCGAGAATGATTTTATTCTTTATATTGATACCAAGAATTGCTCCAATATTCACGCACTTTTCATCTAATGAAGTTACCCTGCAGCTAAGCATACATATCCTCAGCTGGTATAAAGGACCGTAATGTCTTTGAAAAAGAATGGAGCTATGCTAACTTAAGCATCCAAAAGACTGGAAAGGAATAGAATTTGCTTTCTTAAATCTTCAGATCTCTGCAGCCCAAGGGGTGCAATTTTGTGTGTATATATATATATATATATATGGTAAAACTT
The DNA here is from genome assembly GCF_964106915.1 of Podarcis gaigeae. Classification (NCBI taxonomy): domain Eukaryota; kingdom Metazoa; phylum Chordata; class Lepidosauria; order Squamata; family Lacertidae; genus Podarcis; species Podarcis gaigeae. The sequence goes on from NC_139677.1 coordinate 21,012,498, forward strand.
ATCCGTTATAGTAGAGGGACTGTTGGATTTTATTAAATCCACGAAAGCCAAGAAATTAAGTTGTGATTCTGTAGCGAGTGACCACAATTAAATTATCTTGCCTTTATGAGATCGTCATGGTTCTTACCGTATAAATATGCATCAGCCTTATTTCTGAGAGAGAAATGTGGAGAGGATTTACACAATGAGGTGTAATATCACAGCGACTGCAAGTTCTCTTCAAAGTCTCACATATGACTCCATATATTTACTGCAAATTGCTAGTGGTGGAACAATCCTAACTGGGCTCAGAGAGGAGCAGACCGCTGAATCCACCAGCTAGTGTTGACAAGGGTTAGCACACTTTGGATCAGTAGCTTCTTGCTTCTAAAACTCCTTCGAAGCAACTCCATAAATTATAGCTTGTCTGTCCTCACCAACTCCTCCAGGCAGTGTGTTCTTGGAAGTCCCCACACTCCCATGTTCTAGGTCAGTGAAACCTCCAATGAGACCATCAACAGGCTTTTCAACTCCCACGCTTCCTATCATTACTACACACACACATATACATTTAATTTTAAAGGGAGTTAACCAATTAACAAAGCAATGCTTCAGCGTTTCTGTAACCTTAATTGGAGTCACAAGATTTTGCAGCTGTTACATTACATCACACTACACAGGATTGCCTTTCAACAGTACAATTTATTCTTTGTAAATTACATTTTTTCACAAATACAGTACAAATACTAACAGAGGTCAGGTTGTCCTTCTCTACTGTTTTTATTGGTGACCAAGGACTCGGAATTCCTACTGAAGAAAAGATCAGAATTCCATGTAATATTTGCTGCACAATGTTTATAGTCAGTGAGCAAATGGGAGGAACTTGGTAGTCTGCTTCTGTTTGTAAAATATTGCTAATGCTAAGTAGTCTTCCATAATGACTCAATACAACGAACTGTAACAATGAAAGAATGCTCATGATGGATTCCGAAAGCAACCCTGTCTTTGGCTGAACAGAATTAATCTGCTTTGTTCAGTGACAGTTTTGTGACAGAAATAAATTGTATACAATGCACAGTCCTAAGGTCACATATAATAAAGCAGTTGCACTGAGCACCAAAAGCAAAACTTTACGGAGTCTCCAAAATACAGTGGTACCTCGGGTTAAGTACTTAATTTGTTCCGGAGGTCTGTTCTTAACCTGAAACTGTTCTTAACCTGAAGCACCACTTTAGCTAATGGGGCCTCCTGCTGCTGCCGCTCCGCCAGAGCCCGATTTCCGTTCTTATCCTGAAGCAAAATTCTTAACCTGAAGCACTATTTCTGGGTTAGCGGAGTGTGTAACCTGAAGCGTATGTAACCTGAAGCATATGTAACCCAAGGCAGTGGCGTAGCGTGGGGGGTGCAGGGGGGGCCGGCCGCACCGGGCGCAACATCTGGGGGTTAGGGAAGTCCACGGGTTAGGGGGCGCAAATCCATGGGTTAGGGGGCGCAAATCCATGGGTTAGGGGGCGCAAATTACTTGCCTTGCCCCGGGTGCTGATAACCCACGCTACGCCACTGACCCAAGGTACCACTGCATATAAAAAAGGAAAGGGAAAAAATACGAAGTAGAATTACAAATTATTGCCTAGGCAACTCACTTTTCGAAATTGTTAACACATGTCCTTGAACAGCCATGCACCTGTTGATGTCACTGATGTCATTTCCAAGATCTTGGGCAGAGGGTTACAGCTCACCGCAGGGATGTTGTTTTCCTCACCTATTCTGGAAGTGGGTGGATGAGTAATAACAGAGCACGGACTCCAGTGAGCATACAAAATCAAGGATTGATTTTATTATGGAGTTGGAAAGTGATTAATGGATACAGACAGAATTGCAAAAGTTATTTAGGCACAACACTTCCTGGACGAAAGCTTAACTTAGCGAAATGGAGAGAGTGTGAGAGAGAGGGGCGGGGGGAGAGAGAGACAGGCAGTTATAGAGATAGACAAGAGGGACAAGAATAGATGGAAAATTGCACATCTCCAAATATAATGATTTTTTAAAAAATGTTTACGAAAAGCGCGTATTGGGGAAACATGCAAAAGAAGAGAATGTATATTGCTGAAAGTAATGTACAAAAATGCACTATATTAGGAGAAATTGCTTGCAAATATGCACACAGAAATGTGTGTGACTTTTTTTGCTGAGGGGAGAAGGTTGATGCAATGCAAATGCACCAGCAGATGTGATCCACAAGCGCATTTGCACCGCACTGACCTTCCTGCTGCCTCACCTAAGAAATGCAAGAAGGTTCTGTGAGCATACCTAGAGTAGGATAACCTAACATACAATTGGGCATGTGAATGGGTGGTTGATTGACCAACAGAGCAGTAGACATGGAGAACACAGCTCCAGGACTCCCCACCGCCCACCCGTCCTGAGCAGGCGAAATGATGCCATCTGCCAGAGCAAGTATTCGGCAAGTGAATGAGGTGATATTGAGGATTCAAGTTTGTTGGTGACAGAGAAGCCAGAGAATGAGGGAAATAACCAAGAGGAGGCCAAATATTTCCTTCCTTTTCTTTGATGGGGTTCCTACTTCGTCCAAGCAGTTTTTAAATGGTAGCACTTTTCTGCAGGGCTGTTTTCATATCTCATTAAAAGCTACATTTTCAGTTCAACCTGTCAAAGACTTTTTGTAAAACCTCAATGTGTTTTAAAACGCATGTTACAAACATCTATTGTTTTATTATCAGTTGATACTAAGAAATCAGGTTTTGCACTATACAGTGGTACCTCAGGTTACATACGCTTCAGGTTACATACGCTTCAGGTTACAGACTCCGCTAACCCAGAAATAGTACCTCAGGTTAAAAACTTTGCTTCAGGATGAGAACAGAAATTGCACGGCGGCGGCGCGGCGACAGCAGGAGGCCCCATTAGCTAAAGTGGTGCTTCAGGTTAAGAACAGTTTCAGGTTAAGAACGGACCTCCGGAACAAATTAAGTACGTAACCAGAGGTACCACTGTATAATGCTGCTATTTGGAGAGTGTATGTATTTATATGTATATCAGTACAGCTGTCTGACTCTCCTTGAGGACATGGCTATGGGGCCATGATCATGAACTCTTGAACTCCAGAGGTTAATATTACACCACTGTTAATCAGCAATGACAATTAGCTCTGTCGTCAACATTTCTGTACTGTTCTAGGAACTCTATAATGGCAGGGGTGGCTCTTTAATGCATCCCTTTCTATGAACATCAGTTCGGCTCATTGAAGTGAATGGGAGAGCCCATGGAACAAGGGAATTCCCTGAATGCACCTGAGAGTCCAAGGCAGCAAAGAATAGCTGGATCAAAGCAATTACATGGAAGAGAAAGTCCCACTGATTTCAACACAATGACCAACTAAATCTGTTTAACATCACAGCCTTAGCCCCCTATTTTTTGTGGCTTCATGTTGAGCAGGAGGAGGGTGAACTTTCCCTCTTACAGTGGAAGAACACCGATCTATGGAGCACTACTCTAGAGAATAGAACAGCACAGTTCTATTTTAACTCTTACTTTAGATCTCCCAATCCTACAAAGATACCCAAACCTTTCTTGGGTGCTTAGAAGCCAGGACAATGACAAGAATAACATGACATTTTCCCCCTCTGTACAGTGTCTTTTTAAAAAAAAAGGGGGGGGGAGCTCAAACTCTGCTCTCAAGTTTAGGAACTGCCATGAAGGGAGTGGAGTTAGAAATCTCTCAACTCTATAAAAACTGGCTAAGTTTTGAAGGAACTTTGTTTCAGCTGCAGCCTGGAGTTGAGAACTTCCTGAACTGCAGTGGTACCTCGGGTTACAGACTCTGCTAACCCAGAAATAGTACCTTGGTTAAGAACTTTGCTTCAGGATGAGAACAGAAATCGTGCAGCAAAGGCACAGCAGCAGCAGGAGGCCCCATTAGCTAAAGTGGTGCTTCAGGTTAAGAACAGTTTCAGGTTAAGAGCGGACCTCCAGAACGAGTTAAGTTCTTAACCCGAGGTACCACTTTATACAGAAAATGGATCCATAGTAGAGTCTGGGCAACATACTGCTGCTATAGGATTGGATGTGATGGTGAGTTGAATACCATAGTTCTGTCCCCTCCAAGCCTATTTCTGTAGCATGTGATTCTTTAGAAGAAACACTGCCAAAATGGTGAATCCAGTCTTTGACCCCTGAAAAGGTTTGGTATAGAGGCAGAGGAGTCATGATCATAGCTGTCAATGTTTCCCTTTTTTAAAGGGAAATTCCCTTATTCAGAGTAGGCTTCCTCGCAAGAAAAGGGAAAAGTTCAAAACTCCTTCCGCTAATTTTTGTGGAAGAAAAAATACTTTCCATTCTCATTGTCCATTGAGACATTGGTCCGTCCCCCCTTCCTTCCCAATACAACCAATGGCAAAGCTGGAACAGACATGTTCAGACATCCTTTGATGCCTTCCAATTCTTTCTGCCTCTCCACTTCTTCTCCTATGGAGATACAACCAACCAACCCCCTCCTCAAAATAATAATAATAATAATAATAATAATAATAATAATAATAATAATAATGTGATATGATACTTCAAGAAACCCTGCTCTGAATTCTGGCACAGGAATGAAAATAGTCAGCATTTTCTAGCTTCACCAGTTAACCTGAGCTGAGGAACAGAATTTTCTAACAATACCTTCAAAATTTAGCATGACCCTGAGCAAAACAGCAAAATGTATCCTAGCCCACCTCCAAGCTTACCCGATATCTCATATCCTGTTGTAATCATTATGGGGGAATAGGGTAACTCTCAAACTACAAGGAGTGGAAAACAACCTATAAATAATAAGGCGAAATATTAAAATAAGACATTACATTTTGAAATCCTCCTGAAATCTGGTACCACTCATCATGTCTCTGGAGAATAGAGGAAGCCTTGCATTACTGAAACATTCTTTTTTCTGTGAAGATTCTCCCCCCTCCCTGGATCTGCAGATAGAGAGATAAATTATGCAAGCAGAAACAGAGATGTTTGGCAAAGAGCTTGTTATTATTATTATTATGTTCTTAAATCCAGTTCTACCCACTTTTAGCAACTCCAATATGGCAAGGCCACCAAATCATTTTCTAATCAAACTTTGGCATTTTAGTAATTGGATGTTTGCTGCCCAGCCTGCTACTTAGTAAACATCAGCCAGCGATGTCAGATTTGTTAACGCTGCCAAAGCATTCCTATTCAGAAATGATATTTCCCTGCTTCTTCATAGCTTCTAAAAATGATCTCTCATCTCTCTCACACATACACTGAAGCCCACCGCCAGACACTGCTGACAGGAATAAAACCCAGAACATTCAGAATTAAACCTCTATCTTTTTTTAAAAAAAAGGCAAGTACGTGTCATCCGTATTAAGAAATAAATCACCAACACTATTTCCTGCTGCACAAAAAATATGTGCATAATTATGAGAGACAGTGCAATTTTCATGTCGGAAGACTTACTTCTTGGATCTTCCCCTCAAAACATGCTCTCAAGGCGAAACAGAGCTGTCTCTGTATTCCACAGAGAGCTTCGTTTATGCCTCTGCTGACACCATTCCAGTGCTTCTCCACAGGCTGCTAATAAGAGAGGTCAGCTACACCAAAGTCAGATTATTTATCATTTCACTGTGGGCACTACTGGGAAGGAAGGAAGAAAAGACCCATCATTTCAGCATAATGCTATGGTGGTACCACCTGTAACCTGCTGGGAGTCATTAAGGAAGATCATATGAGAAGTCTTCATGACACCATCCTTCAGGGGGATTGGCACGGCATCCAAACATGTTTTTGTGGTGTTGTGGTGGAAACCCTACTATGACAATAATATTACATTCTGGCATAAGAAACCAGCCATAGTAGCCAATTCCCAGGGGCCAAGGTCACTTTGGCCCACCCAATTAAATATTTGAGGAGGCTGCCCCCCAAAAATAATAATAACGGGCAAATGGTGTGTGCATGCCACATGATGCGATTGATTAGCACCCCTGAAAGCAGCATATATTGTATATCTGAATTAGTTGAGTGGGGTCTTTTTGGTTTGTTTCACATTCTCCCTCAAGAGCCATTGTGGCACAGATGCAATGGAAGATTGGGATTAAAATCCTTGCAAAAAAGAAGCAAATGCATAAAATTCATGCATGCTAGCTTGCTGCAAAATAGAAACCACTTCTCAAATCCTACAGTGCAGAATTTAAATCCGAAAGGGAAAGCATTCATACCTGAAGAAGTCACAGCCATAATAACATTCAGCTCAATAGGCTTAAATTCTGCCACATGAGGTGATTTATAATTATAATTGATTTTAAAAGCACATGTTTAATTATCTTCCTATTTGGTCAATGGAGCAGAAACTGACTTAGCTTGGACTGGATCAAGCCCTTGCTCATCGTTGCATGTCATTCCCCCCCCCCCCATAAAAATACACACACACAGGTAATTTAATAAAATCCTAGTTCAAAAAGGTACACATTTACTTCATATTCCTACCTTAGCAACACCATTCATAGCTGCTGCTGATCCCTGCCCTGATTTCTTTGGGTCACAGAGTTGCTAAGAAGGCCTCCTCTCACCTCATTTTTGTAAGTATATGAATTCTTGTTATCAGCAGCAGACTTTAAAATATTTTGCCAGCTTCTAACGGGCTGAAATGGCTGGCTGCTGCACTAGCTTATTTTGTCATATAATGCCTTTGCCATGTGCTTGCACGTCAAGCCCCCAAACCCACCCCATGGAAATAAAGACACAGTGGAGACAGAATTTAGTTTAAAGGTTAATGGGCACATTTAGGCCACAACTTTATTGAATACACAAGTGTGACTGGTATTGGCTTAGGCATTGGTATTCAATGATTATAACTGGCTCCTGCCCACCCTGCAGGGAGCTTGCAAAGGGTAAACTCCATCAATGTCTATTGACTGGTGACAGGTAGGTAGCTGTGTTGGTCTACCATAGTGGAAACAAAATAAATAAATTCCTTCCAGTAGCACCTTAGAGACCAATAGTAGTGTCCAAGAAATGTATTTCTTGCATAGATTGGTTCATTGTTAGGATGGTGGGATGAAAGTCATTGAATGTCTGGTGGAAGGTGTCCAGGGTCTGTTGACCATGTGTCCAGATAATAAAAATATTGTCAATGTATCGCAGGTACAAGAGAGGTTTGAGTGGGTAGGAGTTTAGGAAACATTCTAAATCTGTCATGAAGATGTTGGCATAATGTGGGGCCATGTGGGTGCCCATTGCTGATCTGGAGGAACAGGTCATCACCAAATTTGAAGTTGTTGTGGGCAAGGACAAAATGGCAGAGTTTGGTAGCAAAGTCTGCTGTGATTTTATCTGAAATGGTGTTCCTTATAGCTTGTAAACCATCGTTGTGTGGGATGTTGGTGCACAGAGATTCCACATCCATAGTGGCTAGTATGGTGTTGTTAGGAAGATTATTCAAAGATTGTATTTTCCTCAGAAAATCTGTGGTGTCACGTACATAGCTGGGAGCACTGATAGCATATGGTTTCAGAACAGAGTCCATATAACTGGAAACACCCACTGTAATAGTGCCAATGCCTGAGAAGTGTGTATGCACATGAAAGCTCATAGCAATAACAAACTTAGTTGGTCTCTAAGGTGCTGCTGGAAGGAATTTTTTTTTATTGACTGGTGCTCACCCCTGGGGTTCCCAGGGGTCCTGGCATGGCCCTAGCCCCTCCCGGGGCTTCAGACAAGATCCAGACCCCTGGATTCCTTTAACAGAATACCCTATCAAAATGGAGGGGCAGGTGATGGCCACACCTCCCCTCCCTGCATTCCCCTAAACCAATGCCTAATCGCCACACGAGCCCCGCACTCTCCGCCAATACCATCACACCTGCAGCCATTCCTTCAAGCCATCTGCAAACTCTGCCAGCCATACGTCAGAGAGATGCACGCCATCAACAACATGCTAGTACTGAACATTACCCTTTAAAGTACCTCCTAAAATCAGCCCTATCCATATTCTTAAAATGTCACACCATTGCCTGCAAAAGGAGATGTTTGATTGGGCATGCTTAAATTAAGTAACTGCCTTCAACATACAGTGGTATCTTGGGATGCGAACGGGATCCGTTCCGGAGCCCCGTTCGCATCCCGAATGGAACGCAAGACACGATGGTGTGTCTACGCATGCGCGGATTGCGTTTCGGCACTTCTGCGCATGCTCGTCACATCATTTTGACGGTCTGCGTGTGCGTGCATGGTGAAACCCGAAATTAACATGCTCCGTTACTTCCGGGTCGCCGCGGAGTGCAACCCGAATTTGCCTAACCTGAAGCGTATTCATCCCGAGGTATGACTGTATGTCACAAGGCAATGTACAAAGTATCAAAAAACAACTGAAACATAGTTGCAAAATAGTTAAGAAAATATGACGGGGTTTTTTCTTTTTTAAATGAAAACCTTTCATACTTTTAAAACATTCATTTTCTTAGCTTACTATTTAATGGGCATTTATTATGCAAACTTATAATATGAATAAATAAATTACTCTGGCAGCATAAAGCATATTAAAAAATCAGGGTACATTATTTGATTCACTCCTTGAATGTTGAACACTTAGCAGGGATGAACAAAACAACAACTTGTCATTTGAGTTCTTTGGCAGTCTCCTGACACTGTTTTCTTTAATGTATAAAAAGAATTGTAGGAACCGTCAACAGAGGACAGTTAGCTTTATGATAGCTCTTTACAGCTTTCAAGTTTTCCTATATACATAAGAACGGGAAATGTTGTCACACTCTGCAGTTAGCATGGCTGCCATTAGGCAGCCATGTCAACTGTGGAATGAGCAAAAGTGAGCCAGTCAAGGCAAGCTGTTTAATGGGGGTGGAGTGGGAGCAAAGTGCCCTAAGTGTTCCTGAAGCATGGTTTAATGGAAGGGTGAGTACCCCCTTCATCCAGCAGTTGAGCAACTCACTGGGCGAAGCACACACATCTGTTAAACTTGCCTGCAGTGAGGAGAAGGGAGAGGCACTTCAAAGAGCAGTTTAGTAAGCTGCTCTGTGAAGCCATCCCCCCAAGTCCTGTTAAACCTTGCTTCAGGTGGGGTTTGTGAAATGCAGGTTGGGTGAGGGCTTACAACTAGCCCCCTTTCTTCAACCCTCCACCAAGTTTTGAAAGCCTCATGATTCACACTGAGATTCCAAAAACTGAGGCTTCAAAGAAGAGGATCAGCTGAGATTATTATGACTCCAGGTTCTTCTTTCTTCTTCTTTGGCAATCACTCATAGCCGAGTAAGATTGTCTTCCATAAACATGGTTTTAACAGTGTGTCCGTAAGAGACTGTGGAGGCCAATTCTGGATCCACACATCCTTCCACAGTGGGGCCATAGGTTTCCAAGCAGGAGTTGATCATGGTGAGGGTTTGCTAAGCATACCTTCCTCTTAACACATTTCTCCCTTTCGTTCTGAGTTCGAGCATCTTCAAAGCCAATGACACCTTTGGAAAATCTGTTCTCCAATTGGAGCGCTTGGAGGCCAGTGTTTCCCAGTTGTCAGTGTTTATACTACCTTTTTCAGATTTGCCTTGAGAGAGTCTTTAAAACTTTTTTGTTGTCCACTGGTATGTCACTTTCCATTCTTGAGTTGGCGATGGGAGGAACTGTGGGGTTTGGGTTAAATGTAAAAAGGTAGGGAGTTCGCAAGGGCTTGTTGATACTGTTAGTGAGTGGAGCGAGCAGGGGTAGAGCCCTAATAAAAAAAGGAACATAAGAAAAGCTTCCTGGACCAGGCCAATGGCCCATCTAATCCTGTTCTTGCAGTGGCCAACCATGAGCAGCTTACATGCAGGATCTGACCACAAGAGCACTCTTCCCTCCTATGGTTTCAGCAACTAGTATTGAGACATCAGATACAGTATACCAAATAATTTTGGGCTGTCCTCTCTTCAACACCCTTTGGAAAGACCTATTGGTGACTCCTTTGAAGCTCAAAGCATCTGCTTCCAAATAATCTGTAATCCAATATCTGCTGAGGGATGATGTTCCTGGAACTACTGACAATGTTTCAGGATATTTACATAGCTGACATAAAAGTCAGATTTAAAACTACTTAATTTGTTTCATGGTGGATACTGAGTCTTTTGTATGTTTTATGTGTTTAATACGTCTAGATTACCAATGCTTTATGGATGTTTTTATGATTTTATTGTTGAACCCATGCCAATAAAGGCTGAATGAATGAACTAGTATTCAGAAACATACCACCTCCAACCCTGGAGGCTGTTCTCCTCTGCACTGGAGACATCCAATGGGAACGAACTATTGTCTTCAGGTCCTGCTTGTGACCTTCCCAGAGACAGTCAGCTGGTCACTGTGAGCAATAGCCATCTGCGAATAAATTAGGTGAGGTGAACCTATGACTTCCCCTCTCAATGTTTCCAGACAACAACTCTCATAATTCCCAGCCAATTGGGCCAATTGTCAGGGATGATGGGAATGTTAATGTAACAGCATCTAAAAGTGCAGAGGTTTCCCACTTCTGAACTAGATGGATCCAGCAAGGCACTTTTTATGTTCTTGACTGATTAAGATCAATAACATATTTCAAGTAGGTATCAATGTGGATGTGCGAAAAGACAAGATAATCTCTTCTTGTGTTTTTTCTTTCTCATTGTTATCTGTCCACTATGGGGTAATTAGATCAGGAACTAATTGTATCAGAGACTAATTAATTTCAGCAATTGTTATTTATATGAAACCACCGTCTTTTCCTGACAAAATCCGTCTGATGTGGCAAAGGGAAGTGCTTGACATTTTGCTACTGAAAGTTAATTGCTCTCCAATTCCATTTTGAGTGACCCATAATAAGAACTGAATTGCTTAATACACTATTTGGAAGAAAAGTAGGTAAGATAGAGAGAGAGGATGAAAGAGAAAGAGAGAGAGAGAAGGGAGGACGAACCATTTAACTGAAAGCATGGATTGCTTCATTAGGCAAATGTGTTGCCACCAAAAAGTGCAGAAAAAGGATCAGGGCTGGAATAAATTTGGAATCAGAATCTTTGAAATATGAAAAATCTATTAGACACATTAACGTATTTGCAATCAAGTTGCTAGACTTTTAATTTTTTTTTTTTTTGGCATTGGCATACTAACCTGAAAAATGAAATTTAGTGGTCAAAGCATATCTTTCGAGTTGGCTGGTGAATGCAGAATTGATATTACAATGCAGGTGCTTAAAACCTGTAGTTATGCATATGATATAGGCAATCAGTACAAAGTTTTCTAGTGCCCCTTTTTTCTAGTTCTTCCTGATTATATGTAATGCATACATGTTGTTTAGTCATTTAGTCGTGTCCGACTCTTCGTGACCCCATGGACCAGAGCACGCCAGGCACTCCTGTCTTCCACTGCCTTCCGCAGTTTGGTCAGACTCATGTTGGTAGCTTCGAGAACACATGCATACATAGAATTCTGGAAAAGCAAAGATTCCTCATTAACACTAAAATCGGAAACCTGCAACAGAGCTTTGGATTGAGAACATGTTACTGGAGAAGAATTTCAAAGAAACATATACTGAGTTGTCCCATTGGTCCTTCTAGCCAACACTGACTGGCAGCAAATCTCCATATTTTTCCAGCTCTACTTATGGATACCAGTGTTGAACTTTGGACCATTTTCAATGCAAAATATGTATTACACCACTGAGCTATGGGTCTTCCCTAATTATATGCCAAAGATCTTAGGATCAGTTTTTACATGAGGCCTGACTTACAGATGTGATAGAGCAACTGGAGAAACCATCATGTTTGTATGTTCTCCCCACCATGAGCATTAATGTGAAATCAGATATTGACTTCTGGGGAGAAATCATGGCAGATTAGATGTCTCCTGTCAACATTCCATTGACAGAGATAATTATGTGGTAATTAATGATAGCCAAGCCATAAATCTTGGTTATCACATTATCTCTGGGGAAACAGAGATAACAGGGATTGACAGGGATAAAATGGCTGCTTTCTTCCTGAGGGACCAAGAAACTTTCAAGGGACCTGGACAGGGTGAGTGACTGAGATGGAAGAACTGCAATCTTGCCCAAACACTACATAATAGCCCTAGGGGTCAGTCCTTAGACTAAATATCCCTTTCTTCAAAAAGGAGCCTGCAACTGGAGCTTTGAACATTTTCAGTTACAGCTCTCATTTTTTTGTGTGGAAGGAAAAATAAATGTATTTCTGATGCTTGAGCCTGAAGACAGGAAAACAATGCCTAGCAGAAGGAGAAACAGCTGAGTACCACCTTGGAGTGAGCATTTAGAATATTTTGAATACCTTTTTGTATATACAACTGACAGGTGGAGAATTGGAAGTGCTTATTTATTATTTATTTTTCCTGATCTTCCTTTCTTTTTTATTATTCCTTTATTATTTTCTTATTTCTTTCTTGTTATCTTTTCTTTCCCGTTTTTGTTTTGCTTCTGATTCTGGTGTTTCGTTTCGTTTTTATGTCCTCTGCTCTGTGTCAATGAGGTGGTTTGTGAAGGACTCTGTGTGAGAAGCAGGGAAGGGAAGATCTAGGGTGGGAGCATGGGGGAAGAAAGGGAAGCTGTCTGGTGAGAGCTGGGAGAGTCCACCTCTCCCTCTGTGAGGCAAGAGTTAAGATCTATGTACCTGTGAGAGAGATCTTTCTCTCTCTCTTTGTTAAGATCTACCTGTGAGAGATCTTTGTCTTTCTTTTTTGTTTTGATTAGCTTGCTTTTTATTGTAATATATTATTGAAGGTCTTAATAAAATCTTACTTTAAAAAGGTAGAAGAAACTCCAGACCTATATATATATATATATATATATATATATATATATATATATATATATGCAGGTTTTGGTGTCCTCGGGTGTCTTCCCGTGTAAAAGTTGGGGTGTCTAGGCGACGTTTCGACGAGGTCTCACTCGTCATCTTCAGGCTGGTGCTTTCGGCTTCTTGTTACTGGAACAGAGCGGGATCTCAATGTTTGAGTTCCTATAAATACTGTAGAGGGGGTGTGGTGTCTAGCCTCCAATGTTCTGGGCAGAGAGGAAGTTCCCAGGCTAGTGTGCCTTTTCTTCTTTTGTTCCTTAATTACTTGAGAGATACCTTGAGTGATTTCTTGAGTGATATCCTGAGTACCACTTAGGTGGGTCATTAGGTGTGGATTAGTTGCTAAAGTCTTTGTGTCTTGACCTCTTGAACTTTGTGAAGAGTTTTCCTGAGAAGATGGCTGTATTGCACTTAGTTGTGCTTTGGCTTGGCTTCGTGTATAGGGGCGAGCTGTGGTTTTGTGGCTTGTGTCAGCCAGATCTGTGTAGGGATTGCAGGGGGGTGCAGCATCCGGAGGTGCCACCATGGACTGGCTACTGGATGGTGTCAGTAATTCATCTGTGGAGAGGGTCTGGGTTTGGGTCTGGTGTGGTTGATTGGTGTTGGCGTTCTGTGTGCCTCTGGATCTGGTGTCAGTTTTTGTGGGGAGGGCTAATTTCCAGATGTCTGGCAAGCGGGATGTGTCGTCACGCTTGTTCATGTTGTGAGGGTGTTTCTCTATCTCGATGGCTTCCATGATTATTCTCTTGTGGTGATGTTCCGTGTTAAAGAGCAATTTGGAATCTGCAAAATTAATTTCGTGTCCTGTTTCTTTCATGTGTTGGAAAAGAGAGGAAGTTTTTTCTTCCTCTATATATATATATATATATATATATATTTTCTATATATATATATATATATATTTTTCTTCCTCTATATATATATATATATATATATATATGAATGAACTGGGATATCATGCATGCAGATGGGAATTTTCCTTCCTTCCTTCCTTCCTTCCTTCCTTCCTTCCTTCCTTCCTTCCTTCCTTCCTTCCTTCCTTTCCCACCACCACCCAAATAATTACCATTGACTCTCACCAAAGATGAAGAACCCGTTGACACACCCCAGTCTATTTAGATGTTTGGGGACTTTTTGGGGTCTTTAGCCAAGTAAATTTCCCTTCAGGCCTGTTGTAGGGGAAAATATATAAATGAGAGGAGAGCAGAGGACACATATCTTAATATAAATAATTAGTGAGAAATAACTAGTGCTGTACAAAATTTGTCCTCCAGTTTCTTGAAAATGTTATTCCTCTGTTGATGTTTTTTTTAAAAAAGCTTAATTTTTCTCCCTAACTCATTCTCAGAACACTTAGGAATTTCTTTAGAATTTCTTTAGACCTAAACTGGGTGCATGCAGGATTTTGAGCTTAACTTATTTTTGTGAAGTGACTGAAGGTGGTGTGTGCACAACCCCCCCCTTTCCTTTCAACATTTCTGAGTGCTCTGAAACCTTCTCTGCTCCTCACACGTCCTTCAAGCAGGGAGAAAAAAGCCCATGGGAGGATTCACCCCATCATGTCTTCCCTAGGGTTTGAACTGAAGTGCAGTCGCCTGAGAAGATGGCAGAATGCAGAACACCAGAGAGCTGATTTGCAGACTGGTACAAAAGACAGTCACAAGGACCCCTTTGCCACCTCAAAAGGAAAAATAATAGTAATAAGAAAACCCCTTTCGCACACCCTACAAAAAATCACTAAAATGTTTTCTCCTCTTTGATACTATTTAAATACTATGTCATTTCTTTTATTATTAACAGACTGACAATGGAGTGGTGGAAATGGAATATCCACCTATGTGTGTATGTATGTATGTATGTAGTGCTATTTTCTGGAAAAAAAAAGGTTTAGGGGAACTCTCATTTTCTTACTCATACAGTGGTACCTCTGGATACAAACGGGATCCGTTTGCATCCTGAGGCGAATGTAACCTTCATCTACGCATGCGCGTGTCACGATTCGCCGCTTCCATGCATGCACGTGACATCATTTTGACTGTCTGCACATGCGCGAGCGGCAAAACCCGGAAGTAACGCATTCCGTTACTTCCAGGTCGCCGCAGAGCGCAACATGAAAGCGCTCAACCTGAAGCATATTTAACCCAAGGTATGACTGTATTGAAATACTGCCCCTCAATGAGGCCAAACTTAAATTCACAAAGTCTTTAGGGGTATGCATCCCCCTGTGTCCCCCCCAGAAAAAGCACTTTATATATGTATGTATATATATCATCTATCATCTATCTATCTATCATCTATCTATCTATCTATCTATCTATCTATCTATCATCTATCTATCTATCTATCTATATCTATCTATCATCTATCTATCTATCATCTATCTCACTACCCATCTATCTATCTATCATCTATCTGTATATCTAGAAGCATTTCAGTAGAAATAACCTTGCAACAAAAAGTGGTAGCTTGAGGAATAGTCTTTGTTACCATTTCCCGTCAGATGTCAAGGAGATGAGTAACTAGAAGACATCTGAAGAAGCCTGGTATAGAGAAGCCTTCTAATGTGTAATGCTTTATTATCTTTTTATATATGTTGGAAGCCGGTCAGAGTGGCCAGGGCAAACCAGTCAGATGAGTTAATAAAAATAATAATAATAGTGCAGGCACACTTAATATCTGCACTGCAAATCCATTCTCATACTGGCTGATTTTATGCCACAATGGCCACACTTGCTCTCATGCAACCTGAGTCCTGCCTCACCAGTTGCCCTTTCTGTACTTCCAAATTCATTACTAAGAAGTTAACAATGTACTGTGTTAGGTATGGGTGGAGCACTTCCAGCCAGAAACAGAACTGATTTAGAATGACTTGCCTGCTTCTGTTGAACAGAAATCAGGCTGTGCCATGTTTTGTTTTGTTTTTTGCCTAGTATAGTTTCCTAGAGTTATTTGGCCTTCTGTTCCCTTTTCAGAATATAAAATAAAATACTCAGCGTCCCCCTGGAAATCTACCTTCTTTAAGCGAACAAGCAGAAAGATGCAGTGACAAATTAGAATTATTTTATGTATCTATATTTCTATCTACATCCTACAACATAGTAAAGAAAGATGTTGTTGTAAATAAGACACCTTGAAGCTTGAAGTTATAAAATCGGTAATAACTTGCATTTTGTGTGTTTATTTGGAAAATAAAGTAATCACTACGACTTTATGCCACATTGGTAAGTGTCATTACACAACAGACAAAACGTACGAATGATTTTTCATTCTGGATGAGGAGGTGGACTGAATAAGATTAAAAACCCAAGGGGCAGACTGTAGTGAAGCCTGCAAGCTCTGTCTGATCTGCTCCAGGGATGGAGCAGACCTGCCATTGGCCAAATGGGCAGGCAAGCTGTGATCCACTTCCTGGGCTTGGGTGTAGCTGAAAAGAGTTCACCCAAGTTTGGGTAAAACCCTTGCCTCTAGCATGATCGCCAGATCCAGGGGAGGCATTGTTGCTGTCCCACAGCAGCATCTGACTTGGTGGTAAGCATCATTACACAACAGATAAAAGGTAAAGGTAAAGGTACCCCTGCCTGTACGGGCCAGCCTTGACAGACTCTAGGGTTGTGCGCTCATCTCACTCTAGAGGCCGGGAGCCAGCACTGTCCGCAGACACTTCCGGGTCACGTGGCCAGTGTGACAAGCTGCATCTGGCGAGCCAGTGCAGCAAACGGAACGCCGTTTACCTTCACACTAGTAAGCAGTCCCTATTTATCTACTTGCACCCGGAGGTGCTTTTGAACTGCTAGGTTGGCAGGCGCTGTTGGAATCAAGCCTTGTCAGAGGAATGTGCCACTCTTCAGGCACCCGGCTGATTTCCTTGTTGACCTCCCCGTCTGCGACTCACGGCAGGAAACAGGCGAGGTCTCTAATCGGCGATCCTTCTCAAACGTGAGAAGAACACACCACTCCTCCCCTCTCCTCCCTGCTATCCCCAGGGAGGGGAAAGAGACAGACAGAAATGTATTTACATGCCTTTATTTCTGTCTTTTGCAGCAGTACAGAGAAACATGTCTGCACTCTCTTTACAACAACAGCAGAGAGATATAGACTCCTCCCATGTACTTCCAGTACAGGTCAGATGACACACTGAGCTAACATCCGGTGCTCAGTACAGTGAATGGACTGCCCCTTTCTTCCCACGGTAACAGTCACAAATATCAACATCCTGTTTGGCTTTCCAGCCAGCTGCAGAAGCTGCTGCTTGCTGCTGCATTGCTCCTTTTTGGTAACATACTCCCCCAAAAGAATCAATGCGTGCTGCGAGCAAAGCGTGATCCAGAGAAGAAAACAAACAGTTGTTATACATATAACATTCCCCTGTTGTTTCAGTTCCACCCTTGGAACTACCCACCACTGGTTTCCCCAGTGTACCTCTCTGGTTGTGTGACTTCCAAGGAATGAGTGCATCTGCATTACCTTGGCTAGCAACTCTCTGTTGTGTCATTGTCTCTGACTTAGACACAGCTTCAACCTGTCCTCGGTTGTGTACAACAGCAACACATGCAACAGCTAAGTTGGCAAACTCTTTTGAATACCTCTTGGGTGGTACACCCTTTGTAACTCTCTCAGACCTACGTATGAGGTGCTGATCTTCTCTGCTCATTGGTTCAGTCTCCGGACTCTTTGGAGAACCAGTACCAATTGTAAACAGTGGTTCGTCCTCCACCTGTGAGGGTCTAGCCATTATGTGAGATTTCCTCTCAATGACTGTGTCAACTGAGCTCTTTGAGCTACTACTGTCATCATCAGTACCACTGTAATCAATAAAATCATCATCATCATCCGAATCGTTCCCTGTGGGAAATGTGTGAACGATTATTCTCTCCTGTTCAGGAGCACTCTCTAGAAATTTTGTGAGAATCACCTGACCAGATTCAGACAAAATTACTCTGTAGAGACCCTTTTCATATCCCACAAAAATGCTTCTGGCATTCTTTACCCCACCTGGAGCTTCTGTTCTCACATGAGACCCAAAAACCTTGAAATGGGCAACAGAAGGTTTTCTATGGAACAGTTTCTCAAAAGGAGAACTTCCCAACTCTTTTAAAACCTTTCTCAACCACGTATAAGTATATGACATTAGCGACTCCGCCCAGAACTCATTTGGCAGATGTGAACTAAGCAATTGCGCCTGCATCCCCTTTTGCAATTCTTTGTTCACCCGTACACAGACACCCCTGTTCCACGCTTCCGCTGAAGAAGCAATCTTGTGTCTTATCCCTTTCTTCTGCAGGAACTCCTGAAAATCCTGTAAAAGAAAAATTGGCTTCTCATCTGTGAAAAAACAATCAATGTTAGCATCATGCATATTTTTAACCTTGTCACAAAACTCTTTAAACCTTTCTAAGGCTTCTTGTGGCTTCTCTAACACATAAATCCAGACTAAATTTGAGAAACAATCCACACACACAAGGTAAAATCTTGCATTGCATCTAGAAGGTGCTAGAGGACCAATCACATCAGCATACACCCGCTGAAATGCCTTGTCGACCCTTGTGGTCACCTTCCTGGCATCCTTCTTGGTCACACCTGCAAGAGAGATCATGTTAGAATCAGAAGAATTACATTTCATATAATCACTTTGATCAAAAGTCAACAAATACAGTCCATCTTTCTCTCTGGCAGAAAGATACAACTCTCCATCTTTGTAGATCTTGCAGCTCTCAGCATCATAGGACAGTTTTAGTCCTTTTTTAGCAATCTGCGAAACGCTCAGCAGATTGAACTTCAACTCTGGAACCAAGTACACATTGTTTATAGTCAAGTTCAGACTCTCAAGATACACAGTCCCAAACCCGGTCGCTTCCAGCTCCTGACCGCTGGCCTGCTGCACAGCGAAGCTTTGCTTCTTAAACGTTGAAAACAGTTCTCTGTGTGGACACATATGGACCGTCACCGGAAGGGGAGAGCCCTATTATGTATATAAATTGAGCCCCTGGGGTCACCGTTGGGGTCATGGCATGGCCCTAGCCCATGCTCAGGCTTTGGACAGGAACCACACCCCAGAATCCCTTTAATGGGATACCCTTAACGTGGAGGGGCAGGCGGAGGAAACAGCCTCCCTTCCCATGATAAGGCTTACCCAATGCCTAACCTTACAAAGTTGTGACGATTGCTACTAGGTAGGCAAAAACCAAATGGCTAGTGCCAATTTTGTGAAGTGGAAAAATTCCTATCAAGTCCTGGCAACCAGGTGACCGACATAAGTCATAGCACGGCCATAGTCAAAATGCGCAAGAAAAGAGGGTGGATGGGCTGGGAGATCCTGAAATAGAGGCAAAGGAGACTGCCTCCCCAGCCACGCCATGCCCCCAAGCAAACTTGGTTGCCTGGCCGGGGGCGTGACGCAGCCGGGGATGCCACTGACGTGGGCTGCATTCCTCTGCCCATTACCGGATCACTGAGAGGACCCGGATTCCCTCCCAAAAGCAGCCCTCTGAAAAGGGAGAGCTGGCTTGCAAGTGGGGAATAATGCCAGATGGAAATTGACCCAGGAGATGCCTTAAGGGGCATTCTATACTGGATACACCTGGAAGGAGCCAATGAAATTCCTAGGGAGATTGACTTGGGTCTCATTTCATTCATTTCCTCAGGTTAGGCAATGAAAACAAGAGTATTTGAGTGGGTGGGGACACTTGCTGATGACACCATCATGAATATATGGTTGAGGATGAAGAAGAGAGGGGAGATAGACTGGATGATCAAATATCCAACCCAAAGCAATTAGATAATCACAATAGTACTTTAAAAATAAAAACAAGGATTGTTGTCAAACCATCAATTTGAAGTAAACAAGGAAGAAAAGGACTGCGAGGGTATTTTTCAATTACTAGGTAATTATGAGCTACAAATGTACTGTGACAACACAGAAGGAAGAAAGGACTGTGCGGACTTCCCTCTATTCAGAATAAACCACTTCGGGAAAGAAAGCAAAGGAACAGTGGTAGAAATGACAGCTCAATCCTTTCCCTTCCTAAACTGTAACACAGCTACTATCCCACACTACTGTTTCCCACCCCACAGATGGGGTTTTTGAGGATTTGAATTTGGAGGAAGATATCTAGGAGTGAGAGCTGGACCATAAAGAAGGCTGATTGCCAAAGAATTGATGCTTTTGAATTATGGTGCTGGAGGAGACTCTTGAGAGTCCCTGCAAGAAGATCAAACCGATCCATTCTGAAGGAAATCAGCCCTGAGTGCTCACTGGAAGGACAGATCCTGAAGCTGAGACTCCAATACTTTGGCCTCCTCATGAGAAGAGAAGACTCCTTGGAAAAGACCCTGATGTTGGGAAAGATGGAGGGCACAAGGAGAAGGGGACGACAGAGGACGAGATGGTTGGATAATGATCTTGAAGGTACTAGCATGAGTCTGACCAAACTGCGGGAGGCAGTGGAAGACAGGAGTGCCTGGCGTGCTCTGGTACATGGGGTCACGGAGAGTTGGACACGACTAAACAACAACAACAATCTAGGAGTGGGTGAGAGTAGGAACCAGAGAATCAAAAGAAAGAAAAAAGGGGTAAGCACAGCATTTTACAGACTGTCAAAAAAATCCCCCTCCCAAGTTTTTATTAAATTAAAAATAACAAAAAAAATCATGTGGAAGGCTGTAGGTAATACAAGTTTCCTACATAGCCCTGGTTTTCTTACATGTTTTCCCCCTGCTTTTTAACTTTAAAAGAGAATTTTTCTTTTTAAGTTACTTCAATGTAGAAAAAACACACACACCTATATTACTAAAATGCCAGGGTTTTTTTATCTTTCTGCAACTTAGGGTTTATCAGAACATGAGAAGATAGCATTTGTTGTATGCTGAAAAGTATATTTATAATTTTCTATACACACAGGGCAGAGGAGGTTAGTCAAAATTATGTGGGCTAATAACTCTTGTGTGTTGATTTTTTTCCAGCTGTGCAATTGCTTCATTATACATTTCTGGTTGCTAATGGAGCAAATCTTGCTATTGTCAAGTAATTTCTTCTGCCCACATTGTACACCAAACAGGAGTTATTTCTCCATTGTGAATATGTTTTCTTAAAAGATGCACTGTTGCACCTTAATATATGCAACTAGACAGTGTTTAAATGTAAAATGTGTCTGAGTACTAGAGAGAGCACTCTTAAATAAGAATTCCTAAGTGCAGTTACTTCTGAAATAAACATTGATTTGCTTGACCTACAAGACTGATAAATTGTGGCAGGGCGGGGGCTTATCTATTTCAAACAAAGAAGGTTGCTCTGCTATTGCATTTGGATTTCTTTAATGAACATGAAAAACAATCTGTATTGCAATTTATAAATGTTACAAAGGCTTCTTTGGTTTATATAATGCCAGATGTTTAAGCTCATCTGAAGCAGATGCTCTCAATTCATTAATAGGATACCATAATGGATTGGTCCCAAAGGAACAGCTTTCATAGGCTCAATAATGTATCTAAATAATATATCTAAGATATATCATGCCTAGGGATGTAAGAAGACATCATTTTCCATTCCACCCTATATTTGTTGCAAGCAAAACTATTTCCATTCTGCTGCAGTTCTTCGTCTTTCACCGGAAACTACACTATTTGTTTTGCTGTCTTCTGTGGTGAAATGGCATAGCTTAAGTAACTTACGTAATTAATTAATTAAGTAAGTTATATTGTCATTACATTATTCCACTCTATTCATTTCATTGCAAAAGAACAATGTAAATGTGGGTGGGGAAATAATCAATTGTGTATCATTTGCAGACTGAAAGTATCAACAACAGTGAAAACAAATGGTATTTTCTGGATTGATTTCCATTCCAGAGATGGGAAGAAAAAGTAAACACTAGCAGTTCCCACTCTCATTTCTGTTTTCTTCAGAATTCTCCAACACCCCTAATCATTCCCCCAATTTATCATTGCTAATAAAGAGGCATGATTTAGGAATACAAAGGGCCACAGCAGTCAGATCCTTTTTTTATCCAAATATTTTTTACTGGTTTTCATGTAAATACAAGAACATGTCCAGTGGGACATTCTTATTAAGTTTCATATGCAGTACACAGTAAACAAGCAATATGTTTATTTATGCATTGTCAATTCAAGTATCCTCTCCGCAGAGATTCTTGTGTTGTGGGTGGAATAAAAGTATCTTCTGTCTCATTTTTAAAGGGGAAAAATGGAAGCCAGGTCTTGCCAAAAGTGTCTATTTTTGAAGTGCCTTTAATTACCCTTCTGTGGCGAGTAAGACGTTCCAATGTAGCCACATTTCAAATATTATTTACCCAAATTTCAGTGGGGATTTCTACAGTGGTACCTTGGTACTTAATTCGTTCTGGAGGTCAGTTCTTAACCTGAAGCATCACTTTAGCTAATGGGGCCTCCTGCTGCCGCCGCGCCGCTGAAGCACAATTTCTGTTCTCATCTTGAAGCAAAGTTCTTAACCTGAGGTACTATTTCTGGGTTAGCGGAGTCTGTAACCTGAAGCGTATGTAACCTGAGGTACCACTTTATACCGTAGGTTGTTTTCAGTATCAGGCTATTCTTGATCAGGCTGCTGATCACATTGGCATTAGGGTACTCTTGGGATCAGGGAATTGGACCTTCTGAAAGAAACACTAAAGCTTGTCATTTTCATCCAGCTCCAGTTAGGAAACTTTAGGTCTTTTTGTGAGTATGCGTTGCATCAGAATGGGCTACATCTTCAAATGTACATCCAAATATGCATGCCATTGAAAGTAAAATGGTATGGGTAGATGGACATTGCATCTATCCATCAAAATGCTCATCCAATGGTTGCCTGCACATCTGTAAAAAAGTACAAATGGTAACATAGTTGTTACTATTTGGAAGCCACTGTGGAAATGTCACTTGGCAGCGAATACTCATTACTTACATTTAATGTGTATCAATATTATAATGCAGCTAGGATTTGAACAACTGCACTTCTCTGCCAAAGCAATCATACACAAATCCAAATCAATATAAGCTTTGCTTTTTAAAAATAAAAAACCCAAAACAAAAGAAGTTAAAATTCAGATCGTTATTTTAATGGAAGCAGTTATTGTTTCCTAAATGAAGTTATTATTGCTGTAGAAATTAGAATCCTTTCTCCATTACTACTGCCTCTGTGTAGGATATGTTTTTTTTTTTAAAAAAAAAAAAGAAGCAGCATAGTGCCATATATAAATGGTTATCAATATAAAGCATAAATATGCAATTACTTCAAAATTAAATGTGTATTGGAAGGGACTTTGTGTATATTTAATATATTTTATAATGCACCAAATGAAGTGGCACAAAAAGCTTGTCGCTTTAGTAACTACCATGTGGATGGGCAAATTACCATAAAATAATAAAGCTGCAATTGCATACTCATCAGCTGCCCCAGAAAAACCAGGACATCCCTTTTTCCCTGTAAGAGCCCAGTGACCATTTTGGGTGGTTTGCACTCATGGGATTTCAAGCCCTGGAAATAATTTTTTGGGGGTCTGCAATCTTGCATGGGTCATATGACTCGTGCTGGATTTTGGACCCAGAAGATGGGTCCCACATTTGCGCTGCGTTGCATTGGAGGGTATGCAATCATATCTACATTTAATAAGGAATAAAACCCACTGAATTCATTAGGGTTCCTTCGAAGTAAACAAGCAAATAATGGGGCTACAAGAATACTTTATTATAATTAGGGCCGTGTACCAGATCTGCCTGAATCTCAGATCCTGAACTGACTCAATCCAGTTTGGGTTGACCCAAAATTCAGCCTGACTGGGATGAAACAGCTCCAGATAACTCTGTGTTGGATTGGGTGCACCTGGACCAGTTTTGGAGTGTCTATAGTGGAGGTGGTCTAATGGCAAGGGGAGAGGCACAGAGTCTAACTCCTGATTAAATATACAGCAGGGTTTCCCAAACTTGGTCTCCAGCTGTTTTGGGAATACAACACCCATGATCCATTGCTAGCAGGACCAATGGTCAGGGCTGATGGGGATTATAGTCCAAAAAGAACTGGAGAAACCCTGATATAAAGTTAGGATGGCTGGAATAGGAGAGGACTGATTAGTAGAGTTTGTGCTGAAGTTAATTGGGGTGGCACTCTAAAATATATGCTCCCCAGACACACATCTATATTGCTTTCCTTGTCTTTATGAATTTTAATCTACCTCCTACTTAAATTGTTTCCCCTTTAGGTAACTGGTCCCATTTGAATGTACAGGGGCAGTAGCATCTTATAGCACCATAAGCTCCTCAGAGGAGAAATGATATTGAAACAGAGGCATAAACAAATAGATCAGGAGTCCAGCCTGCTGCTATAATGCCACTACCTCTTCTCAGCTGCCAACCCCAAATTTGAGTTTGTTGTACACACAAGGAACATCTGGAAATGATGTGTGATTTTTATTTTTTTAAGTAGGATTCATTGATGCTGTATCTAACATCCACAACATGGATATTATCCATGGAAAGCCAATTGTAACACTCATGTTACAAGACACTCTATTTTGGATTGCCAAAGGCTGGGGACAAACATTGAGCAATTGCTGTCACTCTGCATGTGAGCTTTCAAGAGGTATTTGACTGGCCACTGCTGGAGATAGGTAAAGATAAAGGTACCCCTGCCCGTACGGGCCAGTCTTGCCAGACTCTGGGGTTGTGCGCCCATCTCACTTAAGAGGCCAGGGGCCAGCGCTGTCCGGAGACACTTCCGGGTCACGTGGCCAGCGTGACATCGCTGCTCTGGCGAGCCAGAGCCGCACACGGAAACGCCGTTTACCTTCCCGCTGGTAAGCGGTCCCTATTTATCTACTTGCACCCGGAGGTGCTTTCGAACTGCTAGGTTGGCAGGCGCTGGGACCGAGCAGCGGGAGCGCACCCCGCCGCAGGGATTCGAACCGCCGACCTTTCGATCGGCAAGTCCTAGGCGCTGAGGCTTTAACCCACAGCGCCACCTGCGTCCCTTACTGCTGGAGATAGCCTTCTGCTAATGCATGGCAGTTTTTACATTCATTTAATATGCTGGATAAATCTGTCCAATTTGGAGTAAAATTCCTCTGATGCCCCCCTCCCTCTTCTTTATAAGAGATTCTCGTGGTGTGTCTTCAAGCTCATTCCACTGACCTAACTGGGACTTGTTTCTTTTAAAATGTGCATAACAAAGAAGGAAATCCAATTCTTTGCTTGCAGGAAAGCAACCCTTAACAAACATCAAGCCGGGCCATGGCAGGCTGTATGGTGAACATCTGCAGTCTCTCTGATGAATTTAGCTTGTTATCTCTCCTGCAAATAACAGCAACATAAAATGACAACCGAGGTGTTGCTGTGCTAACGAGCAGATATTATCTCTTGAAAGGTTGTCACACATTACAGCCATATGACTCTCAACAAAGCCCCGGAGTAATGAAACGCCTTTGATTGTATAGTTTGATCTTTTCAGCCACCTCCTTTACTGTGGGAAGGAAATAAGGAGGAAAAGAAGGAAGGAAGGAAGGGAGGGAGGGAGGGAGGGAGAACCCCCAAACCCAGAAGCAGCATTTCCCCCCTATTAAACTATTTAAATGCCATTTAGCTCCACTTTATTTCTGACTGAGAGGCCCTATACATTTGATCTGTTGCCCCTCTGAGCTCCAATCTGGATGGTGGAGTGTTTTTCTCCAAATGGAATCATGATGAACTTATACACACTTCCCTGCTTGGGCTATATGCTAATTCATTGTCAGAGAGTTTAATTAGCCTTTTGGCCTTCCACTGATTAAGATGAACTCTGGTTCACCCCAAAGCCATGTCCTCCTGCTTTTAGCTGAGGGTCAGCAATGTTGCCAGGCTGTCAGCTGGAAACTTGCACAAGGGTAACCTTAAAAAATAACAGTCATGGGTTTTGCTCCATTTATTGTACATACATTACTTCCTTTTTTTGCGGGGGGCGGGGCGGGGAGGGTCTGTTTGTGTAAGCCATCCTGGTAACTTTTTTGAATACTTACACATAAATACTTTTCTTTTTCTTCTTCTTTGGCGATTACTCATAGCCAAGTAAGATTGTCTTCCATAAACACAGTTGAAACAAAAGCCTCCCACTCACTCCTAGAAAATACTGAGACACATGCTTGATAAAAGGGGTGTTGCAGCATAAGCTTCCTCCCATACTCATGCCCATAAGAATGTATAAAGAGAGCCCTGGTGTGTACAATTGTATCCATGGAGGGGTATTATCTCTCTGCACGTGATCAGGAAGCCCGCTCAATTTCTGTAGAACACCCTATCATGTAAAGAAAGCTGTCCAAAAATATGCCTGCATAGATGGGGGTTCAAGTGTCACATTCTAAAAAATAAATATATCATATGCTCTAAGTGTCCCAGTTTTCCAGAGACAGTTCATCAATTATGAAAGTCATCTTAGCTTCTGCTTTGATCCCAAAATGTCCAGTTCTGGAATTATGTATAGGCTAAGTAGGCTGAAGCCTAAGGCCTCTAAATCTAGGGGGCCTTGCCAGCCCTCCCGATCCCCAGTGGGCAGTCTCCCCTCTCCCAAAATTGCAAACCCAAGACTTCATGTGAGGGCAGGGCAACTCGGGCCTCTAAGTCTAGGGGGCCTCATCAGCCTGCCCGCTCTCCAGTGCCGCAGTCTCACCTCTCCCAAAATTGTAAAGCCAATTCTTCATGCAAGGGCAGAACAACTCAGGCCCAGCAACTATTAGACTCGGGGCTAGCCAGTGGAGCCCAATTTGAAGCACTGGGGCGCAACTTGAATATATTTATTTTTGGTAGGGCCCCAGTTCACAGCCAAAGTCTGCAAGATCTTATAGATATAAATAAAATCCATATAGATTGCCCTGGTGCAGGGGCCCCCTTAGGAGCAGCCCATGGGGCCCAAGTTGGCCCAAGTACTCCAACTGCCTTAAGGTCAGCCCTGATAAGACTGTGCAGGGGTTGGACTGACAAGCCCTGCACCTTCTAGGTCCCTGGTGTCACCATTCAGAGTACAGACTCAAGGACCTGTTATGGAACCCACCTTTTATTCACAGTCGCATAAGCACTACACTACAGCATGGCCATAAACTTGTACATTCAACCACTGAAATATACACCCAATATGTAGCAATGGAGATTTATGTTACTGCTTTATGAATGAACACTGTGTTTTATGAATGGACTCTGTATTTTGTGAATTACCTAAGAGCCACCAATAGGGAGCTCTAGAATCTGACAGCTAACCAATTGGGTTCTACCAAACAGTGACCCCTATTGCTGAAAGCAGGTAACCAGCAGGGAATGCTTCAGCTCAGCCTTTGTACTATTGACTGAACACCCCTTGCTGTGCAGATAATGGAGAAAGTTCGTAAATTGTATCCCTTCTGGCATCCTGGCCAACTCTATTACGCTGCTGTAAACCCTGGTGCACCAGAAGCACAGAATAGCAGCAAATAAAATCCGCTCATACGTCAGCAACTGAAAAGACTTGTCAACCAGTTCTTCTGAAGTCTTCCTAAATTATAAAGCTCCAAAATACAGGCCAAACGAGAGCAGGTCTGGGAAGAATGAGGCATACAATGGACACCACCAGTGAAAAGGCCCTGCTCCATGTAACTCCTGCCCTGTCATTTGATAGAGTGCCCACTTGCCCTCCTTCTTGACATGGAATGCTCTCTACTGTAGTCTCCAGGTTTAGTACAAAGACCATAAGAAGGGAGAGCAGGGACCTTGAAGTTCCCAACAGCTGTTAATCAAGCAAGCAAGCGCACAAGTCACCTTTGTCACAGTCAGGACACCTATGTCCTGGCCAGGGCTGCACCCAATGTTGTTTTGTTTGTCCTCAGTAACCAAAATTATATTATCAACATATACAAACAGAAAAATGGTTTTCCTTCATTTGCAAGGAATCATACAAAACAAAGTGGCACTATTAAAGAAAAGTTCCAGGGGGGCTACAGAAAGCAAACTAAAAATGCTTTTGCAGTTCATCAAAACTATCCACCAATATCAAGTTATAGGAAAACTGGTCTATTAACAGTAATCCTTCTAGTAGGTTAATTGGTTCGGCAACTTCCATGTACATGATGTGTGATGCTAATTATTTCCCCCAAGAGTTAAATGATAACTAATCAGAGGCAGCTACAGGAGAGCTGTGAGAATCAGGTGAGGATCAGATGCCTTGTTAATCCCAGCAGGTATATAAATCACGTGGCAGCAGGAGGCCCCATTAGCTAAAGTGGTGTCTCAGGTTAAGAACAGTTTCAGGTTAAGAACAGACCTCCAGAACAAATTAAGTTCTTAACCTGAGGTACCACTGTATTAAAAATACAATCAAACATTAAAAACTTCCCTAAAGAGGGCTGCCTTGAGATGTCTTCTAAAAGCCAGACAGTTGTTTGTTTCCTTGACATCTGATGGGAGGGCATTCCACAGGGTGGGCGCCACTACCGAGAAGGCCCTCTGCCTGATTCCCTGTAACCTCACTTCTTGCAGTGAGGGAACCGCCAGAAGGCCCTCAGTGCTGGACCTCAGTGTCCGGGCAGAATGATGGGGGTGGAGAAGCTCCTTCAGTTATACTGGGCCAAGTCTGTTTAGGGCTTTAAAGGTCAGCACCAAGACTTTGAATGGTGCTCGTAAATGTACTGGGAGCCAATGTAGGTCTTCATACCTCCTTCCCAAATCCGAACTCTTACTAGGCTTTGGAAAGGGAGCAGGAAGGCACCATCTTGGCCCCTGCACCCTGGTTTGGGAACCAGTCTCACTGTTCCAAATCCACCTCTGCACTTTTCTACTCTTGCTCATAACTGCCTCTTGGGCAAGTGTCACACAACCCAGTTATACTGCTAGCAAGAAGAGCTTGGTGGCACACTCTCTGGTGGACAAGGTGGAGGATGTCTTGCAACCCTTTGGTCTACTGAGCAGTCTGCAGCCAGGTGTAGCATAGCCTGGCCAAGGAATTCTTGCCTGGTCCACCAACCAATATTCCAATTGAGTGGGCCAGGAGAACCTGCTCAGGGCAGAACTTGATTGAGCATAGGGACATACATCTCCTAGTCATTTGTAAACATAAAGTCTCACTTGGTCAATGGTTGTCTGTATTCATTCTTGGTGGCTGCTCAAGTTGCCTCACCAGTAAAGCCAGCAGCATGGCCTATTGGTTGGGCTGTTGATGAAAAGTGAAAAGGAAAATCTGTGATGTGAGATAAGCTCTGTGGATAGAATGGAATTTAAACTTAATAAACAGAATGATGGGAACAATAATGCTTGCACACTCTGATGTGATATGGCTATAGAGAGTAAGGAACAGGGCAATTGTAGGGTGCCGTGTGCAGTCAGTCTTTGCAGGCATACCAGGAAATGCCTGTCAATTTCCCCTTTAGAAAGAATTCTAATGCATGCCATACACTGATAGATAAGTCAAATATCCGTATTTATGAATGCTCGAAGTTACTATATCATGAGAACAATGTTCAGTGACAAGAACCTAAAAAGTAATATATCAGCTCTCTGCAATCATTTCCTTTAAAGGTCCGTGAGAGGAATGTCCCAGGTAGCTCACAGAGCTGGCATACTGCAGATATGAAATTCATGGGCCTTCTTTCAAGTGGAAGGCCAGTAAATGTAAATTATAGCCTTGACAAAGCAAGAAATATTGAGTTTTCATTTAAGAGAGGCATAAAAAGGTGTAGTGCCTGATCAGCCACACTATTATGTAATAAAACAGTACTTGCCCTATAGTAATCAATAGTTTACTGTTAGACTCTTGTCATGTGCATAACTACAACTAATACCTTCATAACTGGATCACTAAGAAAACCAAGATGGTTGATACAGTTTTTTTCTACTCAAAATATGCCATGCTATTTGACTAATTATGTAGAACAGAGACCAATAAAGGAAAAATCTGTTTGGAAGCATGAATAAATTTGATGTTTAAATACACACACACATACACACACACAAAATCTCACAGAAAGTTTAGGTTTCTATTAGATTAAACTGGTGTTCTGTGTTGTTTTTCAACTATTGGAAGCCACACATGTCTGACAAATGGTGTCTCTAAGCTTTCTCCTAAAGGGAAAAGGTTAGAATTTTAAGAAAGCCATGCAGTCATTCCAAAAAGGCAAAGTTCAGATAACCTCCTCATTTCCAGGGAATGACCAGTGCTATTTTCCTAGAAAAAGAGGTGCCAGAACTCACTATGAACACCTTCCTCGTTCTCTTATACAGTGGTACCTCGCTTAAGTACTTCATTTGTTCCGGAGGTATAAGTAATAAGTTGTAGTAGTAGTAGTAGTAGTAGTAGTAGTAGTAGTCATTAGCTCTGACCAGGTCAGGGAGTCCTCCTGCCTGCTTCCCAAAGCCTAATCAGTGCCTGCCCAGCTTTGGGAAGGAAGTGGGAGAGCTCTAGGACCCTGCCAAAGCTTCATGCTATCTTCACAAAGCCCAACACTTCCTTTGGGCAGGTGACTTTGGTCTGTCTGTGTGTGTGTGTGTGTGTGTCAAATTTTGGCCTCTCACAAGGACCACCCCTGCACTAGTGTAACTATTTAGTTTCATGCTGCCCATAGTGTGGCCTCAATTTAGGTCTCCGATGGCTTTACAAGCAGGGAGCATAGTTTTACAATGTTTGTTCCACATTGTAAGAGACTGTGTTTCTGTATGGGTGTGAATTGACACATAATGAGCATTGAATCACTTGCCACAGGGGGCAGTGATGCATGGAAACCATGGAGCCAAAGGTACTCACATTTGGCCCTGAGACTAGGAGCAAAGAACAGGTCAGTCTGTGACTTGTGGGTGGATGTGGCATGAGTTTCATGCCCTTTTGGTCCCATCACTCATTGATTTCACGGTTATGCTAAAATATGACTTCTCATCGAAGCTGACTTCCAAAAAGGGGAGGGGGGAGCTGGAACATGCCATCACCTTTTCCTCCTAATCAAGAGCTGAAATATTTAAGAGTTGCCATCTGAAGTCAAAATGTTTAAGGCTGTGAAATGACTGTAACAAGATATATGCTCTGTAAATAATTAATTATGCATCTTCTTGAAGTCTGGTGCTATGACTCAGTCAGGACATGATCCAATTAAATCAAGCTTCTCCTGACTAGGAGGGGAATGGAGAGTAAAACTTATTATTTCACCCACACAAATCTGCTCCAGCATCAAATGGGAAGCAGATCTTAAAAATTAAAACTTCCATCTTCAAGTTAATCAGCATGACCTTGCGAGAACAAAAAGGGCATTGTTGGCTCCCAGCTGGCCTAGAGGAAAGAGAACACAGTTTCCTTAGAGAGGAATCAACCATATGCTAGCAAGGCATTATCTTGGCTCTTTACACTGTTGATATTTTCCTTGCCTTTTTATGCTTCTATCAATATTAATTCTTTGTTTAAGAGCAAAGAAGACCTAAAGGGATACAGTGTCAATAGCAATTGCCGTATCTAATTTCCGCCATCTTCTCTAAAATCCCAAATGAAATAAAGGGAATATGACATATTCTGACTGATTAGACAATTCAGCCCTTTTTAGAGTGCTCCACTTCAGCTGCAGGGGAAGAGCACTACATAACTGAATGCACTGCCTGTCAGATGTTGTTGAACTACAACTCCCAGCATCCATTACTATTCAAAAACAGGCCAGTGGATCAGGCAAATGGCCCATCTAGTCTACCATTTTGTTCTTAGTCAGCTTATGGGAAGCCCACATGCAAAAACTGAGTGCAACAGCACACACTCCACTTGTGATTCTCAGTAACCAGCATTCAGAGGCATACTGCCTCCAAACCATTGTAGCTAGTAGCCATTGATAGCCTTAACCTCCATAAATTTGTTTAATCCCCTTTTAAAGAAACATATTGTGGAAGCAAATTCCATAATTTAACAGCTTTTGGGATGAAGGAGTACCAGTACTTTCTTTCCACATTCAGATTCATTAAGGTAAAGGTAAAGGGACCCCTGACCATTAGGTCCAGTCATGACCGACTCTGGGGTTGCGGCGCTCATCTTGCTTTACTGGCCGAGGGAGCCGCTGTACAGCTTCCGGGTCATGCGGCCAGCATGACTAAGCTGCTTCTGGCGAACCAGAGCAGTGCAGGGAAACGCCGTTTACCTTCCTGCTGGAGTGGTACCTATTTATCTACTTGCACTTTGACATGCTTTTAAACTGCTAGGTTGGCAGGAGTAGGGACAGAGCAACGGGAGCTCACCCCGTCGTGGGGATTCAAACTGCCGACCTTCTGATCGGCAAGTCGTAGGCTCTGTGGTTTAACCCACAGTGCCACCCGCGGCCCTCTCTCAGATTCATTAGACAACCCTAAATTATAGTGTTATAAGAGAAGGACAAAATCCTCTCCCCAGTGGCAGTTCCTCGAGTGCAAAATTGTTAGGGGCACAAAATGTCAACACCTGGAGCTGCCTCAATAGAGCTGTGCTCTTCTCTTACTGTGCTGTGTTGAAAACAGCTTCTGTGTGCAAACCAGGAAGTGACCTCTCCAGACAACGGAACAACTCTTCCTATCTCTGTGGCTGTGATCTCCTGAGTGACGCGAATGTCATTAGGCAGTTGAATACACATGCATACTCCATCCATTTTCCTGCTTTCCACCAACTCCTCCACGTGGTTCTGGGCACTGACAACCTACGCTATGCCACTGCCTCTCCCTATCCGCTTTCTCTATAATATGCAGAATCTTAAGCACCTCTGCCATTTCACCCCTTCCTTTTCTTTTTTTCTGAACTAGAAATCTCCAAATGTTGTAACCATTACTGATAGGAGGTTTACTCCAATCCATTGATCCTTTGGGATGTTCTTGTGGTAAGAATTCACCTCTAAACCACCTTGTTTGTTTCCCAGGTGAAGAACAACTACCTTTTGAATAAACCACAGAAACAAGGAGGCACCTAGCATTTATTACAGCTATTGCAATAGGAAAGAGCTCAGTCAACTCTGAATTCTTACCACACTCTTTTCTGAACCAGCTCTACAACAGGTGAAGTCACCAGAACTGTACACAGTATTCCAAGTGCAGTTTTAGCATTGATTTGTTTAATGGCATTATCATATTGGTCGTTTCATTTTCAATCCCTTTCCTAATTAACCCTAACATGGAGTTTACCCTTTTCACTGCTGCTGCACACCGTTGACATCTTCATTGAATTATCCACCACATCCCCAATATCTCATACAATCACGATCAGTTCAGATCCCACGAGCACACAGTTCTATACAGTTCCTTATCATAAAAAGGTGACCTGTCTCACAAAGCCCTTCACTGCTAACTGCATATGTCTTTTAGATCTACTCTAGTGCTACTCTAAACAAGTAATTCAGCAGTAAATCTCACTGACTCTTGTAAAGGGGTATGGGATTGCAGCCTCACCTTGCTTCTGAGTAAACCTTCATTGGATTGTACTGTTAGTCTTTTACTGTTTCTAACCGATCCCTTGGTTTTAATAATCTTTGTGGATGTTAATGTTCATTCTTATTTAATGATTCAGTATGCTGTAGAAATTCTCAGACTGAAAAACAGGTACAAAATCAAATGTAAATAAAGAAACAAAATTATGATCTCTGAAACACCTTCTCCTTAAAGAGCTATATTTTTAGAAAAAGAGGTGCCAGAACTCATCATGAACATCTCCCTTGTTCTCTTATAATGGCAATGATGTCCACCTGAGAGCTGCTCAAACTGAGTTCCACTGAGTTCCAATTGGGGGGGGGGAGCCCTGGGCACCTTCTATGGAGACTATAGATAAATAGTTACCGTGTTTCCATGCACTGCTCTGGTTCACCAGAAGTGGCTTAGTCATGCTGGCCACATGACCTGGAAGCTGTACACCGGCTCCCTCGGCCAGTAAAACGAGATGAACGTCGCAACCCCACAGTCATCCGTGACTGGACCTAATGGTCAGGGGTCCCTTTACCTAGGGGTAGCAGTAGGTGCTTGCAACATTGCACCACAGTTTTGTTCACATTTCTGACAAGTTACTGTCCAGTCCAGAACAACACAGAGCCCTCTGCTGAACAGTCAGGATTTTGTTTTTGTCTTCTCCTCCTTTGAGCATGTGATGTGATTCCCCCCCCCCACACACACACACATACACATTCTCTCATCAGAGCACTTCCCCATGTCTTCGGAGAAGCATTCTGAAGAGGTGAATGGAAATACTTCCATGCCTTCATCTCAGAGTGTCAGATATCTGTGTGAGATGACGCCCCTCCCACTTCAAGACAAGTTAAGATTCAGACCTGGGAGGCATTACTTTCTCTGATGCATCTCTGTGTTCAGTTCTGCAAAGAAAGAACCCCAGGAGAGAAAGCCAAAACAAAACACTTGCTGTCTGAGTCACAGATCGTCAGATCTGGGAAAGTTAGGAAACCCACCCCCTTTGGGGGGGGGGAATCTAAGTCCGTTCCTTGATGGTGCTGAAATATCTAGCAATCTCAGATAAATTCCATGGTATCATTTGTGGAGTGAGTTGCAGGAACCAGTCCAGATACTGCAATCCAGTGTTAGAACTTTGGTAGAATGGGATTAATAAACTCTACAAATCGCGGTGCATGCAGTCAAAGAGATCTGTAGAGGTGTCCTCCCAGAAACAGTATCACAGTCACTTACCAGGACATGACTGGGCTGGCGCAAGGCTGCAGCAAGCTTCTGGCAACATGAATGAAATAGTGGGACGTTCACCATCAACCCAACCTTCCTCCTCTCTTGCTCCACCCTATCCGGGAAAGAACTTGCCCATGTGAAGACCACCTGGTGGAAACCCTTACACATATGGTTCTTAATTGTAAACTATAGGCTGATCTCCATCAGCAATTTCTAGATCAGTTCTGTATCCCCAAATGGAAACCAGAGTTGGAGGTCATACATTTTCTATTACTGGGGAATGATCAGGAGCTCACCAAGTTAGTGGCTAAATATCTCTATTTGATTATTTGATTTTTTGTCGTCGAAATACACTGCAGACGTCTGATCTCCCTGGAGACCAAAAGATGTGACGATAGACTGCTCTGCCTCCTTTCTTTTAGCAAATGTTTTGTGCCACTGGGGAAGTGGTAATTCTGTATTGATTTGTTTTGGATGTTTGTATGTGATGCCAATAAAGATTTGATGATGATGATGATATCCAGGAAAGCAGCAGCTGTTGCCTGTATTTGCAGGGCAACTCTGTGCTCCAAACTACCACCCACTTAAAAAAACAAAAAAACCTGTTATAGTTCTTTCTTCTTCTTTCTGAATGCTAATTTCTATATGTGCTGATTTCTTGATAAAATCATAGAGCTGGAGCAGGTCTCGTAGGTATTCTAATCCGACTACCTGCTTGATAAAATATATCCACTGCTGCATGGATGCAAGGGGTATGCAGTGGTTACAAGATTCACCCTGTATTTGGTGAGATCTTGAGGCACAGTTTGGGCAAGGTCTGTAGCTCAGTGATAGAACATCTGCTTATCATGAAGAAGGTCCCAGATTCAACAGCCAGCATTTGCAAATAGGGCTGAGAATGTCTCCTGCCTGAAATCTTAGCAGTGGTGTCCAAACGTTTTTCAAAGAGGGCCAGATTTGATGAAGTGTGGGCCGACCAAAGGGCCAACCAAAATTGTTGATTGTTGACCTTTTTTTAGGATTCAAATTGTGAGCTTTTTTTTTTTTAGGATGGTAGTTGTTGAGTTGGGATTTTTTAGGAAATAAACTGCCACAGGGGCCAAATGAACCCAACCGGCAGGCCGGATTAGGCCCCCAAAACAAACTTCGGACAGCCCTGCCTTAGAGAGTCATTGCCAGTCAGCTTAGGCAATACTGAGCTAAATAGACCAGTGGTCTGACTCTCAGTGTAAAGCAACTTCCTATGTTCCTAATCTGACTCAGAAACACAAAAAAATCTACCCCAAACCACCGCAGTCCACCTCTTTATTTGGAATATACACTGAAACAACACACATTTCTAGTATGTATATAAGTTTCTGAACTCAGCAATGGTTTAACCACACCACCTGCGTTTGTGCAGAGCAGGTCTTAAGTAATCTATTGGAGATCTCAAGAGTGCTCTCTACTTTGGTATTTGCATATGGTTGGACTAGATGACCTTCCTTCGTTTTTATATGTTCATTTGCCCTTTGGGAGCAATATGCATAATCCTACTTTGAATTAACATTTGAGGATTATAATACCCCGGGGCCCTATTTAATTTACATCAAGATTGCTTGTACAAGCAGTGTCATCCAGCAGCACTTCTAAGATGTCACACATAAAATGTTAACCTTTTTTAAAAGTTTTTAGTTTTTACTATGCTCCTTGTTGTTAACTGTGTATCCACTTTAAAGTAATGCTAATTGCTGAGAAATCTCGAGTGATGGCCATTAGGTTAGAAAGATTTTTATATTTTTTGTGCAAAACTTGACTCGATGGTGCCTAATGAATCGTAAGTTTCTCCTACCCAATTAATTAGTTAAATGCCACTGTTTAATAGCTTGGGATAACATACCAGTTTGACATATTGTAATGTAAATGTGAGTTTCTCTCTCAAATTATGTTAAAAGAGCTTAAAATTAGGCTTGGATTAAAATGGAAGATAATTTTAGTGAATGTTTTAATGCCCCAGAAAACCTTCCCTTGGTTTTTTTCGGGAGCGAGGGGATGTCAAAAATATATATGTAGGTGTTCACAAGAAGAAAGACCTACCAAATGCTGCTCCAGTTTGGTGAGACAGGGACAACACGTTGAAAATGAGGATGGTTTCTTTGTTCTCTCACATTCAGCATAAGTGTCCTGTTAAGTCTCTGCTTTCCTTCTGAGATGTTACTATATGGCTAAATGTGATTCAGTATATGTAGCACTGAAGCATCTTTAGAATGACTACATCATACTAGAATAGCTGCAGTAAAAAGTCTGCCGAAGAGTATCAGCAGAATAGACTGTGAATACTGATTTTTATTTTTTAGTTTTATTTTTATGGGTGTGGGGGAGAGAGAAGACTTATTTGAACGGTGCCTTTTGAGCCTCTCAAAAGCAAATATTTCACAATGGCATTTCTCCATCCTTGTACCTGTTTCTCAAAAATGCTTGAATCAGGTTGAGGCTGAGAGTTCAACTATTCATATTTTATGTGCTATTGGATGGCTTGTCATTAGAAATGACATCAAGAAAATGTCCTCAATCAGGCCTTCATTGACACACTTTCAGAGAGACATTGTTTTTCCCCATCCTCTACTATTTTATAACATTTTATCTGTGCTTCCAGACCTTTCTCTTAAACGTTCAATTTTTAAAAGCTATGGTGAGCTAATAGCATCTTGATATGCACATAATAGCATCTTGAAGTTTCACATAAGAATTAAATATATATATAGGAAATGTCCTTTAAGATAATGTTACTGAACTTAATCTCCTGAAACTGCATCCTGCCAGTCTGGGCTGCTTTAAGCAGTAATATATTAAGCAAATGCCTCTTAAAAAATAGTTGTTCGTGAATGATGTAGCATACCAATGCATCATTATAGCACTTCCATCGCTTCAAATAGTATAAATATATGTTCAAAGACCCTGTTTCTCTTCCCCAGTGTGTAAAAAAGAAGCTGGTGGGGTCATTTGAGGCCTACAAGTTGAGCTGGTGGAGATGAATTTGGGAGTTCCAGGGCTTCTGCATATCAGGCCGTGTGGGATCAGGGTGTGTGAATCATGGTGGTTGATAAAAGGCCACTCCACCCTCTGGACCCGAATCCTGATGCTCTGTCACAGTTCCAGTGTTCTTGCCTTAGGATACTGGTTGCTTCAGGGAGAAGGAAGAATGGTTTGCTCCTTTGCTCAATTGGCTCTGGCTGGTTACACACACACAGACACACACGAGTGATTTTGTTCTGGGTGTTCTGTTCTTCAGTCCTGGTTAAATACACCAAGGCTGAATCTACACACATAAAAAAATAAATAAATTAAATATACATGGAATTTGCCATTGGCTCACCAGAGCCATCTAGTGTCACAGTTGTATAATGCACTTAAAACGCACTCAAAACGTTATATTTGCAGCTTTATAGCTGAGTCCCACGTTTTACGGGATTGTGCAGGAAATGGGGAAGCATCATGTGAATCCTTATCTTCAGCCTGACTTTGAAGTAGACACAGAATCACTGCCTCAGTGAACACTAGGCCTAAATCAATCCAATTTTTATTTGACAGTTAATTCTCTGAATAAAATTTCTGTTTTGTGTTTACTAGATATGCCAACTTTCATTTTCAAAAAGCCATCTCCAAAGTGTATTTACCTTGGTTCAGGAATTGGGTTCACAAGGTGTTTGCATTAAAAATTATGAATCTAATTACAAGGAGATGTATGGGTAGATATAATCGCAAAGCCATCTAGTAAATAAAAAGTGAAGGTTGCATGTTTTCTGCAAAACATTCTTTTCTTTTTAAATAATAAAGTTTCAATGAAGCCTCCAGTGAGCACAGATGATGGCCCTATCCCAGAGATAACTACATGCATCATTACTTTGTTGTTGTTTAGTGGTTTAGTCGTGTCCGACTCTTCGTGACCCCATGGACCAGAGCACGCCAGGCACTTCTATCTTCCACTGCTTCCCGCAGTTTGGTCAAACTCATGTTAGTAGCTTTGAGAATACTGTCCAACAATCTCGTCCTTTGTCGTCCCCTTCTCCTTGTGCCCTCAATCTTCCACAACATCAGGGTCTTTTCCAGGGAGTCTTCTCTTCTTATGAGGT
This sequence comes from Podarcis gaigeae, assembly GCF_964106915.1. Classification (NCBI taxonomy): domain Eukaryota; kingdom Metazoa; phylum Chordata; class Lepidosauria; order Squamata; family Lacertidae; genus Podarcis; species Podarcis gaigeae. The sequence goes on from NC_139677.1 coordinate 21,051,046, forward strand.
AGCCAAAGTCTTGGAGCCTCAGCTTCATGATCCGTCCTTCCAGTGAGCACTCAGGGCTGATTTCCTTAAGAATGGATAGGTTTGATCTTCTTGCAGTCCATGGGACTCTCAAGAGTCTCCTCCAGCACCATAATTCAAAAGTCTCCTTCTCGTGGCGAAGGGGCTTGAATAACTCAGAGAAGCTATGAGCTATGCTACGCAAGGCCACCCAAGATGTACAGGTCATAGTGGAGAGTTTTGACTAAACGTGATCCACCTGGAGCAGGAACCGGCACGCCACTCCAGTATCCCTGCCAAGAAAATGCCATGGACAAAAACTGTTAGGAGCATCCTACTCTTGTGTAGGACCCTGGTAGAGACACATGCCTGACTGGCATGTTCTCTCCCTCCTGGTCAGTTGTTCAGGAGCTTCAAAAGTTTTCTTCTGCCCAAACAGAAGTTTGTGTAACAGAACTCAGTTTGTGTAACAGAACTCAGTAGCACAGCTTTTTGGCTAATCTACTTTTATTTACATATAATACATTTGGAGCATTCTGCTTTAGCTCCTTCCTCTTTCTCATCAGATAGCAAAGAGAAAGAACAAAGGACAATATCCCACTTCAAGGAACACGGTAGTACAAAACATCCTGTCTCCGTCACTTCCCACACTGTGGAATGAAAACATACACCGTCATGTGATAGACAACAATCTCATGACTGCAAACATGGGGAATGAATCTCCAACAAAAACAACAGGCATCATTACTACATGCATTTAATTGCACATGCTTACTCACTTATCTGATGAGCTGCCATCACTTTAGCAGCAGGAATAATGGGATGGGGGCTGGATTTGACCCCCAATCTGGTTTACCAAAGGAGCAAATAGCATTTCAGTGCACTCTGGTTTCTGTCACGGTGTTCCTTAACACCAGAAGCAGTTTAGTCATGCTGGCCACATGACCCAGAAAGCTGTCTGTGGACAAACGCTGGCTCCCTCGGCCTGAAAGTGAGATGAGCGCCACAACTCCACAGTCACCTTTGTCTGGACTTAACCATCCAGAGGTCCTTTACCTTTTTCTTTTTACCTTTAATTAAATCTGCAAAACTGAAGTTTGGGTACGGCACATGAAACTGTGCTGGAAGAAAGGATCTGCAGCCAAGGAAACCATATTTGCAGCGTTTGTGTGCACATGGCTACTGCTGTATCAGAAACAAGGAAAACAGAAATCTGCCTAGCAAGGCAGGTGATTTGACCCTCTAGCCCAATGTGGTTTGCTCCAGCTGGTAGCAGATCTCCATGGACTCAAGCCAGCACCTGTTACCCAAGGCTTCTTTTTAACTTGGGATGGCAGAGCTTGAAGCTGGGACTTCCTGGACTATAGTCTCCATGGAAGGTGCCCAGGGCTCCCCCCCAACTGGAACTCAGTGGAACTCAGTTCCAGCAGCTCTCAGGTGGACATCATTGCCATTATAAGAGAACAAGGGAGCGGTACCTATTTATCTACTTGTGTTTTGATGTGCTTTTGAACTGCTAGGTTGGCAGGAGCTGGGACTGAACAACAGGAGCTCACTCTGCCGTGGGGATTCGAACCACCAACCTTCTGATCGGCAAGTCCTAGGTTCTGTGGTTTAGACCACAGCGTAACCCGCGTTTGTACCCCTACATATTCCTTATTCTCTCTTTCCCTCCTCCCATCCTCCTTTTGATAGCCCTGGATTGTTCTGGGTGGACTTCAATCCACTCACAAGAAATTATCCTGACCCTTTGCCTGGATTTACCCAATTCAGTTCAGAATCCAATATTTACCCTACACTTTGCTGTATTTTTAGCATATACTGAAGTGTCTATTCCTCTTTCCAAAAGTCTTTTTAAGTAGGGATTTTTACCACAGCCTTTATCTGCATTGATCTAGAAACTGTATTTATATATATTTTATTGCATTGCATTGCAAAATTGCTTTATCATTAAATCACTTTATTGTTAAATTGGGATGTTTCATGGGAAGCAATAGGTTGGTGGCTGTGGTACCCAAAATTAGAAGAGAAGACCGAGTTCTGGGGGGGGGGGGTTGTGTGTGTAAAAGGCAAATGCAAGACCTGTGAAACAATAGAGTCCTCCAAACAGGATTTTAGTGGAAATGAACTCAACTAGCCTTATATGTCACAGTACGCTGAGGATTTGTGCACTGTACTAAAAATGTTAGCGATCTTACCTGTCATGGTGCATAGCACAAAAGACACAGTTCCTATCACTATACATTCTGTCAGTCATTGGACAAGGTTGATACCCAGGACAATTCTCTAAGAAGAATCATTATGGCTGACCTCCCCACAGGAGCTGTGTTGTCAACAAAGGGGATACAAAAATATAGCGGCTTAAAATGGACCCTTACAGTGAACAAAGCCATCTTAATAGTTGTCTCTGCAAAGTGGTTTTCTCAGGACCACATAGCCCATGGAAGTATGATTGTATCATCAGTAATAAGAGAGTAATAATCAGTAATAAGAGAGAAAGAGAGAGATTATTCCCATTCTGTTACTTACCTTATTCAATACATTTGAAGATCATTGCTACCAAACTTACAATGAAAAGCACTGGGTATGCGCTCTTCTCCAGAACCTAAACAGACCCCCAGTGCCAAATCAGAACAGATAAGTAGTTTGAAAGCACTTAAACCATTGGCTTACTTCGCTAGATGGAATAATCTGTACTGATATGTAATACAGTATTGCCAATAATTTGAGGAATAAAATTGAGAATCAGTAAGGATTGGAAGAAAAACCAAGGGAACATACCATGTTTCACTAGAGGTTTTCTAAATCTGTGTGGTTGGCAGTGGGGAGCATTACTTATAAAGAGATGAGAAAACATAGTAAACCTACATGGGACTGTGCACAGAAATATAGTTACCAACTGCAGATGACTATGTATCTTGCAATTTGTGAGATGATTTATAAGAGAGCTGAATAAATGCACTCTTCCACTGAATTCAGAATCTGTAATTTAAAATGCCAGACCAGAATCTTGAATTATCTGCACATATTCTTTAATGGGATTTAATTATTGTTTATATTTGAGGGCAACAGCAAACACCATTTCAAAGGCTTGCTTTCCCTCTGCTAGGCTCTGGGGTGGCTCAGTTTGCAGTAGCTTTGCTACTGAACAGAGTTTGGATCAAGTATAATTTTACACCTGCTTAATTTATCCCTTAATCTCTCATCTCCTTCCATCCATCTCTGTTACCCTTAGCATCACAGCTAACTTTGTGGTTAGGCAATACTCCTCAGAACAGGGGCAAACACCCCCCCCCCCATATTCCCAGGCAAAAATAAAAGTTTAATACAAACTACCGTATTTTTCGCTCTATAAGACGCACCAGATCACAAGACACACCTAGTTTTTGATAAATTTTTATTAGGGGTTTTTACAAAATAAAGTACAGAAATAAACAACCTTTCTTTTATCTCAACAAAGTTTCATAACTTCTTTGGACTTCCTCACATCTCCCGCTGCCATTTTCATCATCATAAATTTTTCCCAGCAATTTATCATCTAATTTGCAAATTTTATAACCACTCATTTAAATATAATCCTCTGTAAATTAGTTTCTCTTAATCTCACTTTACATCCCATTTCGATCCGATTTTGTGGTGGCCAATTATTTATGATCAAACATCCTACTTAACTTTCCGCCAAATCACAATATTTTTGTAAATAAATCTTAAATTTCCTCCAATCTTCTTCAACCCTCTCTTCTCCCAGGTCTCGAATTCTGCCAGTCATCTCGGCCAGTTGCATATAGTCCATCAGCTGCATCTGCCATTCTTCCAGAGTGGGTAGATCTTGAGTTTTCCACTTCTTGGCGATAAGTATCCTTGCTGCTGCTGTTGCGTACAAAAAGAATGTTCGGTCCTTCTTTGGCACCATCTGGCCGACAATGCCCAGGAGGAAGGCCTCTGGTTTCTTAAGGAAGGTATACTTAAATACCTTTTTCAGCTCATTATATATCATTTCCCAGAAGACCTTCACCCTGGGACAAGTCCACCAGAGGTGAAAGAATGTTCCTTCATTTTCCTTACATTTCCAGCATTTGTTGTCTGGCACATGGCATATTTTGGCTAGTTTAACTGGGGTCATGTACCACCTATAAATCATTTTCATTACATTTTCCTTCAGAGCATTACATGCCGTGAAGTTCATCCCCGTGGTCCACAACCTTTCCCAATCCTCAAACATAATATTATGCCCAATATCCTGTGCCCACTTTATCATGGCCGACTTAACCATTTCATCTTGTGTATTCCATTTCAACAGCAAGTTATACATTCTTGAAAGTACTTTAGTCTTAGGTTCTAACAATTCTGTTTCCAACTTCGATTTCTCCACCTGGAATCCTAACTTTTTATCCTTTTTAAAAATTTCTTGAATCTGAGCGTAATGTAACCAGTCTCGCACTTTATCTTTCATTTTTTCCAAACTCTGCAATTTCCAATTGTTACCCTCTTTCTCTATTATTTCCCAATATTTCGGCCATTTGGCCTCCATATTGGGTCTTTTTCGGGCCTTAGCCTCCAGAGGTGATAGCCATCTTGGAGTTTTATTTTCCAATAGGTCTTTGTATTTTGTCCAGACATTAAACACTGCTTTCCTGACAATATGGTTCTTAAAGGCCTTATTGATCTTAACTTTGTCATACCATAAGTATGCATGCCAGCCAAATGCATTGTTAAAACCTTCTAAATCTAACACATCAGTGTCCTCTAGAAGTAGCCAGTCTTTTAGCCAGCAGAAAGCTGCGGCTTCGTAGTACAACCTTAAGTCTGGCAGGGCAAAGCCCCCTCTTTCTTTCGCATCAGTTAATATCTTAAACTTAATTCTGGGCTTTTTGCCCTGCCAGACAAATTTAGAAATATCTCTCTGCCACTTCCTGAAGCACTCCGTCTTATCCACAATTTGCAATGTTTGAAATAAAAACAACATCTTAGGCAATACATTCATCTTAATAGCAGCAATTCGGCCTAACAAAGAAAGCTTCAATTTTGACCAACTGTCCAAGTCTCTCTTAATTTCAGACCAACATTTTTCATAATTATCCTTAAATAGACTCAGATTTTTTGCTGTTATGTTTACCCCTAGGTACTTTACTTTTTTAACCACAGTTAGTTCTGTTTCTCTCTGAAACCGTTCTGACTCTGCATCTGTCAAGTTAGACACACCTAGTTTTTGGAGGAGGAAAACAAGGAAAAAAATATTCTGAATCTCAGAAGCCAGAACAGCAAGAGGGATTGCTGTGCAGTGAAAGCAGCAATCCCTCTTGCTGTTCTGGCTTCTGGGATAGCTGTGCAGCCTGCATTCGCTCCATAAGATGCACACACATTTCCCCTTACTTTTTAGGAGGGAAAAGGTGAGTCTTATAGAGCAAAAAATACGGTAATTATTAAGAGAAAACTAAGGAAACCAAAACAGATGGTGAAGATACATTTACTTCCTACACATTGCCATGAGTTAAATCGTATAAAATTTGGCTAAGTGATATATTGGTATGTGTGATATTGCTGATTAATGTTCCCAACTTGCTTCTAGGTCAATCCATGTGGGTAACATTGGTCTTTCTGGAAAAGGAGGTATCTTGTTGATTCCAAGTAAATGCTGCAAATTCTTAATTGATAGTTGTTTGAAGAAAGGACAATAAACAATTCCTTAACATGATTTGTTTTAAGCACATGATGCAAGCAGTACACAACTGTGACATCACACAAAAGAATTCGGATTACTGACCAATTCTAACAACAATCCCTTGGATTGGTTTTGAAAGTTGGACCTAATCAATACCAAGAAAGAATATTTTGGCTAGTCCCATGAAAACTGTTAGCCACTGATAGCATTGGACTTCTTCATATGGACCAACACAGCTACTCTAGAATACTGAATCTAGCTGTTTAAAGTGGGATCTGCAACCAGAAGGAAAGGGTTTTTTACCACCTGTTATGTACTGAGTTGAATAGGATCCAAAATGCAGCAGTCTGATTGGTCCTAGAACAATAGGATTCAAAATGCAGCAGTATGATTGGTCCACAGGAGCCACCCAATCCAGCTCCAGGTGGAAGTGAATCCACAACCTGATTGGCCTACAGGAGAATCCTGGAATTAGCCAATCACGTGCAGCCCATTGTGTAAATAATATATATAAAGAAGATATCCTGGGGAACTTTCATTCCTCCTCACCACTATGAGCTGAATAAAGAGCATAAAATCCACTCTTGACTCCAAGTATATTTCGCCATCTGAAGATGGACTTTGCAGTTTGTGTATTACATTCCCTTCAGCCTCTAGATAATGCTAAAACTTTTGACCCCTTTAACTAGCACTATTCCAAAATATTCCCCAAATAACCCCTGGATTTGCAAAAATACAGACTGCTTTTACTTTCGCCCAGGATTCTGCATGCTTTATTTAAGGTGCGGGACTGAACTGGGTTCCAAGCTAGACACAAAAACACACACACACACACACACACACACACACACACGGATAAGAAGAAATTGCTTCTTTGTCCCAGGATCCAAGACATACAACCTGATAACTTAGCACCTGGCAGGTGCAATTCAGACTATAAGTAGACCCCATACCCATAATATCCAACCAATTTTTCTGAGAGTGTGTTTGATTTTCTCCTTGTCCATTCATCCCCTACTTTAGGGTACATCTTGCCAGATGAAGAATTCTGGCAAATATGAAAACATTTTCAAGTTTATGTGATTTTTTTTATTGGTGGTGGTCGTCATATTAAAGGGATTATTGAACTGTGGAATTCCCCCACACACACACACACACAACACCACCAACATGAGTACCCTTGGTTCCCCACCCGCCCCTTTAAACAAATAACTAAAACAAGTACATCTCAGCCACAGAAGGCCACACACCTGTCATCCACTCCTGGAGAGAGAAGGTACTTGACTGGCGAGCAGCCCCTTCTTTGTCCTCTAGTCTTTTCTACCTTGACTTCACCCCTGTAGACACTTGCTATGGTGAGCTGCAGACATTTCCCTCTTTGCCTGCCTGACAGGCAACATGCAGTAGCCTCCGCGCGCGGTCTGGGCATGAGTGGGCCTGGCAAGCTGCTGGCAGAAAAGCTGTCAGGATAGGGAGGAGAAGTCTGGTCTGGCTCCCTGCTGTCTTCTCAGCTGGAGCCTCCATCCAGACTGGAAGCCTCATTATTCCTCCTGCTTCCTGCTTCCAGCTTGTACTCTCCTCTGGGGTGTGGCCAGAATCCCACCACCACTGTTCTGGGTCCAAGTCTTCTGCTTCTGTGCCATTCCTGGAGGGTTCCTGGTATGGAGCCATCCATCACTCCTCCTCATCCAGCCAATCCCTGACAAAACCCTTAGTCCAACATTTTGTTGTTGTGGTTGTTTAGTCATTTAGTCGTGTCCGACTCTTCATGACCCCATGGACCAGAGCATGCCAGGCACTCCTGTCTTCCACTGCCTCCTGCACTTTGGTGAAACTCATGCTGGTAGCTTCGAGAATACTATCCAACCATCTCATCCTCTGCCGTCCCCTTCTCCTTGTGCCCTCCATCTTTCCCAACATCAGGGTCTTTTCCAGGGAGTCTTCTCTACTCATGAGGTGGCCAAAGTACTGGAGCCTCAGCTTCACGATCTGTCCTTCCAGTGAGCACTCAGGGCTGTTAGATGGCAATCATTTGCACACTTAACTGGGTTTAAGCCCCATTAAATTCAAAGTTACGGTACTTTTTTCTGCATAGACATTTATATGATTGCACTGTTAAGCATGCAAAAGAAGTTAGTCACGTTTTTGCTTTCTTGGAGGCAGCCTCCTGAGATTAACAATTCAATCAAGGTTACTACTTTGTGTTATAAGTGGCCACCATTGTCATGCTACGACTATGCTAGCCAGGACGTAGCATGCCGTGGAACCACTCTTTTCAAAAAATCCCTTTGAGAGAACAAAAATATGATACTCTTCTAAGAAAGGCAATGAACACAGACATTTTGTGGGGGCAGACATCGGGGAACAAAAGCTCAATTTGCAATTATATTGAATCTGTTGTCTGGAGCTAGTTAATTAGCATACACACAGGATTACCTTTGTGGTACAGTTCAGTTAGGTATGGCTCAAACACAATTAGAATGGGGTATTGGCTCTGAGAACATTCCCATCATTTTGTGGGCCAGATTGTTTCAATGCTAAGAAGCAAGTCTAATTCACTTTTGAAATCCAGAAGGTCATTAGCACAGCTTTGATGGCAAGAAACAGAAACTGTCTTCTAGCTGTGCAGAAAGACAAACAGGGAACTTGTTTAGACAAGACAAATACGGCAGTAACTGTCTCACTTCTTTATGCCCCAAGACATCAAATCTTATTGTGTGAAATGTTATTTATATTTTATAAAGTTACATGTGTTTTACTTCTTTTTAATTACCACTGATTTTAATAATCTAAAATACCTGTTTTTAACTTTTTATCAATAATTCGAATGTTTTGTTCTTTAAACTGCTTTGGGTTTTTTAAAACAATCAATTGGTTTATTCATTTTGTTAACAATAATAATCTCCATCTCTCATCTCTGTAGGCTCTTCTCGCTACACAATGCATATCCATGGGCATAAATATGATAGGAAAAGTAACTCATGCACAATCTCTCATTTAATTATAAAGTGAAAGTCAGTCATTAACATTTATTTTTAAATTAATTATTCAATATTTTATAAAGCATATAAAATCACAGCTCAGGGATTATTAATTTAAGACTTCTGTTCTGTTTTTTAAGAAGTAGTCACTGCAGCAGCTGTGTATGAAGTTTGAGGTTGGATATTCAAGGCAAGAGAACAGCTTGGTGTTTCAGCAACTGAGGTTGAGCAGTCTTTTTATGATCAAGCCGTAAGAACATTTAAGACTTTTAAGTGCCTTGGCAAAATCATGCTGACCATAATTTGAGCACAATACGCAATAATACACATTAAGAAAGGAAGCATAGTCTCTGCCTTATTTCAATATTTCCAAAGCAGTCTGATGACTCACTTCCACTATAATCAATTGCAGGTATTGGGTGACATCCAATGAAGCATTTCCTCTAGTGTTATGAAATGTCATCTTCCTTTCTGCTCCTTTCCCCATGCACACTTGAGCCCTCTCCAAATCTTCTCCAAGGGTTTGGGGGAGAAGTTCATAACAAATCTCTCTCTCTCTCTCTCTCTCTCTCTCTCTCTCTCTCTCTCTCTCTCTGTGTGTGTGTGTGTGTGTGTCTGTGTGCAGGGTGAGGAGAGAAGAGGAGAGGGAAGGGAAATGGGGAACCACTCACAGAAAGAAAATGAGGGTGTACTAAAAACCAGACACCTTGCCACTCTGTTTTAGTTCATACATAACAGAAAAACATGATTGCTGCCATGGTGAGTTGTGAAAAACCATGGCTTGCATTGGCCTCATGAACCTTGCCTCTCCTTGCCTCCTTTGCATGCCAGAGGGGAAGATCAAAATATTTTGCTTCCAAGTTTAAATGAGCCGGAGTTCTGCACCACGCCTGAGCTCAGGGAACTGCTGTTTATTTAAATTCCAGTTTGCTAGCAAACCATCGCTTGATTTATTCTCACAAACTATTTTTTTTTGAAAAACAAAACAGAGTTTTTAAGACAGTTGGCATGACATTTGCTCTAAAGTTGGAAGTGAAAGCTTTCAATCTCCACTGGCATGAAGGAAAGGGGTAGGAGCACAAATTTGAGATGCACAGCCACTCGTGAGACCAGGGGTGCCAACTTGAAGAAAATAGGGTGGCGGGTAAGCCCTGCCCCGAATAAACAATCACATTATGTGGTGCATACACACCTTTTGAAGGGTGGGTGGCCCCCTCAAACATTTTATTGGGGAGGCTGAAGACCCCTCAGCCCCTAGGAGTTGGCTGCTATGCATGAGACCATAGTTTCACAGCTGTGCCTAAATCAAGCTTTTTCCTCGGTTGACTGTACCCTTCGCCCTCTTCCCTATCTGCTGGGGAGGATGAGTAAATATTCACAAACTCGAAAGCACTACTAATGCCAGCTGCATTACTATTATCATATATGTTGCAAGAGTCTTTGGATTCTTCTAGGAGCCTTAAGAGAAATGGGCTGCATAGAGTGGAAGGGATATAAAAAGGAGATTTTAAAGCTCCACTGGCTTGCGAGGATAACAGCATATATAAATTTTGTAATAGGGATATAGCTGGCTAGACTCCTTTGAAATGTCCTAATGAGCCCCATGACCAGACTGTGGAGAGAAGCAGTTGTTCCCCTTTGAATCCTCACTGTGAACAGAGGTATAACAACAATGATTCACACAGTAATTTTCCTTTCTCCATCAGAAGTCTCCCATTGTGGTTTATTGGGGGGGGGATACAGTAATCAATAAAGCAAGAGGAAACTAAGTTAACTCCTTCCAATGAAACCCTTCCTAGGCTCAGAAGAAAGTGATTTATATGCATTTAATTAGATTACACATTACCAGGTCCTGTAGTCAATAGATTCTTGACAATTCAGTTAACTCATTCCTTTTTTATAGTAACCTGGCCCTTTACAAAAGAATAATTTGAGTTGTTTATTGTGCCACGTATCTGCTTATGAGCGAAACGTAGCCTTTGCACAGATCACAAGTTAGCGAGCAATTATGTCATAAAATTAGAAACCCCTTTCAACAGCATTAACTGACACCCCAAACTGACACCCAACAGACACCCAAAAGACAAAAGCCGTATGAAAGGTGGAAAGAAAGAGATGGTTGTAACTGGGGCCTTGGCCCTGACACTAGCACATTCATCGGAACTTTTGTACAGAGCTGGACTCCATGAAAGGGGAGTGAGCACAGCCTGGGTACAGAAGAGCCAATCAAATGTGGAGACTGGCGAGAGGACTAGAAGGCGTTCTGCTCCCCTGATGTGCATCACCAGTCTTGGTTGAGAGAAGACACCTACAAAAATGGAGGAAAGAAAGCCTCTGCTTATGGTATCCTTGGTGTCAAGGTTTGGGAATTCTATTCCTCCCCCGGTGGCAACAAGAGAACAAGGTACTCTCCTTTTTAATGAGTTTATTCATTCATAATAAAGGTAAAGGGACCCCTGACCATTAGGTCCAGTCGTGGCCGACTCTGGTGTTGCAGCGATCATCTCGCTTCATTGGCCGAGGAAGCCAGCGTACAGCTTCCAGGTCATGTGGCCAGCATGACTAAGCCACTTCTGGCAAACCAGAGCAGCACACGGAAACACCATTTACCTTCTCACTGGAGCAGTACCTATTTATCTACTTGCACTTTGACGTGCTTTTGAACTGCTAGGTTGGCAGGAGCAGGGACCGAGCAATGGGAGCTCACCCCGTCACAGGGATTCGAACCGCTGACCTTCTGATCAGCAAGTCCTAGGCTCTGTGGTTTAACCCACAGCACCACCCGTGTCCCTATCCATTCATAATAGTGAGAGATAAAACAATGCAGTAGGCCCTGATCATGGCATTGTTCCAACTGCGCTCCTCTTCCCTCCTTCCTAGCAACAGCATTTCTCCTTATGGTGGCTGTTCATGGCCAATTGTCTTTGAGTCCTTTGTTCCTGCACTCGTAATGAACGCCGAGTTCTGAGAGAAGGGGGGTCAGAAATACTCTCCAGTGACAATGTGTCAGTTGGCTGCTCTGCCTCTGCCTCCTCTCTCTGTTCTCCTAACACTTCTCAACTCTTCTATTCATCTATCTCTGAGCTGTGACCTTCCTCAAACCCCTGCTGTAAATCAATGCTGCAATCCTCTTCTTCTATAGTGTCAGGATAACAGGGTGTGTGTGAGAGAGAGAGACAGAGAGAGAAAGAGATCCACCATTCTTCCTTCATTTTTACCACCTTGAGTTCAATCCCTGACCCTTGGTGTACTCAACAACATTGGCTGTGTATGCACTTATCCATTTGGAGCACTAAAATGTAGTTTTTATCCCTATTGGATTCATGTCCATCCACAACATGCTGTTTATTTAGATTCATTGTAGGTCCTGCTTCCCAGAAGGATTGATGTGGTCTCTTGAGGTAAGTTTGAAAACTACTCCTTGATTAGATTACACATTTGAAAACCCTCTCCTTGAGCTCCACATCATCAGACCCTCCAAGTGTCCCTATTTTCCAGGGATGTCCCTGATTTAGAGAAGCCACCCCAGGTTCTGGTTTGATCCTGGAATGTCCCACATTTCCTTAGGATGTCCCTATTTTCATTGGAGAAATGTTGGAAGGTATGGATTTACCCAACCCCTGAGCCATCTGAAGACAATCCTGTTTAGGGAAGGTGTTTGTTTGTTTGTTTCGTTTTTAAAAGTTTAATGTTTTATTATTATTTTCTATATGTTGGAAGCTGCCCGGAGTGGCTGGGGCAACCCAGAAAGATATGTGGAGTATAAATAGTAAAATCATCATTATGGAATGCGATGTTCCTATTTTCATTGGAGAAATATTGGTGTGCATCATTAGACAAATATGGATACAGCTGACAGGGCAAGACGTAGCTGCATTTGGTTTCAAATGGACACATTGTGTGTGAAGGGGGTAAAGAATCAAATTTAAATGAGAATTTTACTTTTGGAATGAGACCAGTTTGTTAGGTGTTTTTCAGGGGCAAAGAATATGCAATAGGTCTAGATTGTGTGTAGACTAGGTAGAACCTCCTCCCCCCAACAAGCATTCAATATCTATTGATTCTAGGATAAACTGCCAAGAAAGACAAGAAAGACTTTCCGTAAGTGACATCCTGTAGTGGGAAACCTCTTGTATCCATTGGTGCTCCCTTCATGTTATGAAACCCTGGCTGGACACATCAAAGAAGCACTTCTGTTAAAAGCGTTGCAAACTTTGTGTGAGAAATCGGGTTAGCAAAAACTGAACTCCACAGCGCCATCTGGTGTCACAGTGTTAGAATGCATATACAACACATATATAGTGCTTTTTCTTTGCCGGTGTAGCTGAGTCACTGATCTCCAGACTTCAAGCTAAGTTTATTAACTTCTGTTTCCTTCTGATATCTATCTTTATTTAAAATGCTTTATATATACTTCTACAGCACATTACTTTAGAGCTTCTAAGACAAACCTGATCTATTTCAGGTTGTTACTCTCTGCCATTTCGCTTGCCCCTTGCTAGGTCAGCTAATTTGGAAGCACATCAATACACTGTAGCCTTGTTTCAAGTAAGCCAATGGGCATTGTAGTGAAATTGTAATAAGATCCTCTCTTGGTTATATAAATCTGCCTCTCTACAGCATCCACTTTCCCCCTTATAAAATATTCTAGCCACTTACCAACCCTGGTAACAAATATTACCATTTCTCCAATGGGATGATAAAAAACTACCCAACTCTTGCTCTACCTAATGTACTTCACAGACTTTTAGATCAAACCTGTCTCATTGAAAAATCTCATTCTTAAGCATTTCCTTTAATCATCCCAATGATTTTTCTTTTTAGTAATTTGCATTAAAAATAAAATGAAACTTTCCCCCTGCCAGCCATGTATAAGCCATTTTCTTCCCCCAATTCTGTTCTTTTGGCAGTCTTCAGCTTGAACAAGGGAGAAACTCAGATCACTAGTAAGAAGGGAAAGTTCATGCTATTTGAAGATTCTAAAGCACTTTCCTTTAGAAAGACAACATCTAAAGAGCTAAACTTTCACAAAAGAAGCACGGCCTTGGGAGAAAGGTTAGCACAGCATATTAAACATTCCTTAAAAAAAAAAAAATTAGAGAGAAGCTTCTCTTGGAGGAAAGAAAGCAAAATTGTGCAAGATACTGTGCAGTGAGTAGAAATTCAGATGCATTAGTGCTAAACACTATACATCTCTCATCAATGCACAATACCCCCCTCCGAACCCCGAGGGAACTCTTTCATAACTTATTTAAAATAATATTTAGTGGACTACTCATTCGAAAGACTTTGCAACACATACTTTCAACAAGGGAAGACTTTTAGATGCGAGCATCCTCTCATCATGGTGGATTAAATCTTACCCCGCATCTCCTTATCTTCTGCTTGCTATGTCAGGGCAAAATAAATTTGATTCTTGGACATGGGAGCGTGGCTTTTATCAGTGCACCTTGGGTGGAAATGTCACTGTATTTTTCACAGGAAATAAAGCACCAATCTGCCACTTTGAAGGATGAAAACTCTGTGAAAACCTTGTGCAGGAAAGTTTGGAACCAGTTTTGTACAAACAGGATTTACAACTCAGCTCTAATTGATTATTTCATCTTATACTCAACAATGGCCATAGTGGAATTGTTCCTCATTTTGGACATGAGTTGAGTGGCTGCTGAGGTCTGGGCTCTACCAGCTGGTATGGTAATGGAGTGGGGTGGGGTGGGGTGAGCTGAGCTGAGCTGAAGTGGCACCAAAAAGGTCAGAAGAATATGCACCTTGATGGCCTGTTGTCATCAACTCAGAGCTCCTCCAACCTCACCACTGTCCCAACCCATCTCCATCTCAACAAGAACCACTGCCTGTAAGGCACCAATCCCCACCCTACTGCTGTGTGTGCTTTCACTGCATTCAGAAGTGTTGGTCTAGGTGTTACCATCGTAGTGAGAACTAGGCTCACATCTTTCTGCTCTTCAGAAGAGTTCAGAGTGCTTCCATGCTGAAAAAATGGCCAAAGAAATCAGAGTTGGTCAAATATATCTGCAATTTCGATCACACAGCTTTTGTGGTTTCAGACTCACTGACCAGCAGGGTGGGAAACTGCTTTGCGAAAAATTATATTAGGAAAAAAATGTATATAAGGGGAAATTCACGCTAAAATTCTGACAAATGTTCCTGAAAACTATAGACATCATCATCAACAACAACACCACCATAAGAAACCATGAGGAGGGAAAATGAGAAACTAAGAAAAACCAGAATGGACAGATTCATCAGTCCTGACCTGGAAGTAATACCCATGGACCTCAATCCTAGACATGTTATAGGATTGAATTGTTGATATAGCACACACACAAAGCTAAAAGCTGTAAGAATTCTCAAATCATCATGCAATTACCTATGAAGTACATTGTAATATCTGACAAAACAACGCTGTGCCCTGCCTGCACTGACTTTTACAGATATTCCAATTTCCTCTGAATTAAACTCAATAGAAAGAGATGTTTCTAAAACAAACAGGCATTCTTCCACTCTCTGCTTAGAACATGTAAACTCAGCTTAATGTCAGAATCAATGTTTCTCCTTCTTTATCTCCTGCCCCCTCCCTCTAACAGAAACCAACAGGCAAAGAGCAGTTTTGCTACTTAATGAGTTATAAATGATCTAATTAACTGTCCCCTTGCAGTTGTCTTCACACTTCAGTAGTGAGGTGTTTATTTACGCAACTATATATTTTATAGCCATACTAATAACTCATTTGGAGTTTGGTAAAATATAGACATTTCTGATCCAGCGTGAAGAAAACCTTTGCAAACACAAAAATTTCTTCAGCAACAATCCCCTCCCTCCCCCCGGTTGCCTATTAAATTATTTCATGAATCCATTGGAACTTCATGGTGAAGGGTGGGTGGATAAGAAATCAAAATCACGATGATGATGATGATGATGATGATGATGATGATGTCTGTACACAGAGAGGGGATTGCACTTTTCTCAAAAGTAGCAATCCCATAACTGCCCCCCCAAACCCAGATACTTGGGATTGCAAATTGCATTATAACAGACTATTGGGTGAGGCTGATGGAAGAAAGATTCCCCAAAATCTGGAAGGCACCATATTCAGGAAGACCGCACTTAGGTATCAGGTGTGCAATCTGGGGATTATAGTTATTTCATCTTTATCACTCTAAGCACACCCTTTTGCTGGTGCCTCCTATCAGCAATGAGTAGTATTGGTGCCGACCAGTCTAGGAACCTAGATCCTGAGGGCTGAGGCCCTGGAGCTAGCAGGCTGAAGAGCTTTCAGAGGAGGTCTGCTGCTGGTGGGCTTTCACAGTGTATTCCCTCCAAGGCTTACCAAGGTTGCCTGTCTACTACCTCTCTTCATTCTGTATTTCACAGCTGCATCTGTCTGTGGCCATGTGAAGTACATCATAGTGACATTAAGTGTGTGTGTGTGTGTAGAATTGGATAAGATGACAGGAAGGAATCGAAACCTGCGGGACCAGAGATTCGCAGAAGATTGGAAGAAATACACGAACTATTTGAAGAGCAACTGTAATCAACAAATTACGCTGGTAGGACTCCAAGACGTTTTGTAAGGAGGAATATATGAAACATTGCAAAGAAGAAAGACATTCGTTATGATATTTAAATGTAATAGTGAAAGAAATGTAAATTAAGTAGAAAATTTTCAGATGTGATTGATGGAAGTCAAAAAAAATTGTATAAGATGTAAAAGTATGTTTTATAATTGTTGAAAATGATATGTTAAAAAACATACAGTGGTACCTCGGGTTACATACACTTCAGGTAACATACGCTTCAGGTTACAGACTCCGCTAACCCAGAAATAGTACCTCAGGTTAAGAACTTTGCTTCAGGATGAGGACAGAAATTATGTTGCGGTGGCGCAGCAGCAGGAGGAGGCCCCATTAGCTAAAGTGGTACCTCAGGTTAAGAACAGTTTCGGGTTAAGAACGGACCTCCAGAACGACTTAAGTTCTTAACCTGAGGTACCCCCCCTCTCTCTCTAGTGTGTGTGTATGTGACGGAAAGGAATGCGCAGCAAGAACGTCCCCTCGGGCTTCCCGTCTAGCAGTGCCTCCACTTTGTAGGGGTCCATCACGCGCCAGTAGCAGGGCAGCAAGTGGGGAACCAGGCAGTGGATGTAGTCAGTCTGAGTGTGGATGCACACGTCAGGTAGCAGCCCCATGGTGCAGGAAGAGGAGCCCGCAGCCTTCTCATCCTCCTCATCCTCCTCGTCTGCAGCTGCCAGCGCCACCCATCCAGCACCAGCCAGCTCGCTCATGCCGTGTACCAGCTTGGGCCCCAGCTTGTAGAGGGGGTTGTTGACCTGCACCGTCACCTCAAAGTGGTGGATCGAAACTTAAAAATGGAAAGTGTAATGCTGGTGGTCAACAAAAGAGGTTTAAAGACTGTCTCAAGGCAAATCTTTAAAAAATGTAGTATAAACACTGACAACTGGGAAACATTGGCCTGTGAGCGCTCCAGTTGGAGAACAGCCTTTACCAAAGTTGTCATGGGCTTTGAAGATTCACAAACTCAGAACGCAAGGGAGAAATGTGATAAGAGGAAGGCATGCTTGGCAAATCCACACCGTGATCAACTCCCGCCTGGAAACCAATGTCCCCACTGTGGAAGGATGTTTGGATCCAGAATTGGCCTCCACAATCACTTACAGACTCATTGTTAAAACCATGTTTATGGAAGACAATCTTACTCGGCTACGAGTGATCGCCAAAGAAGAAGAAAGAAGAAGTGTGTGTGATATATTAGAGAGCATGCACTTTGAGTGGTTAACGTGTATGATAAACCGGTCATTGTGCACATACACCAGACCTCATGGAGAATGTGCATAAATTTGCTTATTCATTTATTAGATATACCAGTCTTCACCAAAAAGATCTCAGGATAATTCACAAGATAAAAGCACAAGATAAAAACTGAAATAAATAGACACAACAGAAGTAACCCGCCTCCCACAAACACATTTAAAATGCTGCATGTAGAATTTTAATCAGCCCAAGACCTGGTTGAAGAGGAACGTTTTTGTCTGGCACCTAAAATATATATAATGAAGTTGCCAGACAAAGGTTCTCCCTGCAGAGAACATTCCACAAATGGGGAGCGACAGCAGAGAAGGCCCGTTCTTGTTTTGCTGTCCTCTGGACTTCGTGTGGATGAGGCACACAAAGAAGGGGCTCATATGATGATTACAGAGCCCGGGTTGCTTCATATGGATTACAGAGCCCGGGTTGGTTTATATGCTGCAGAGCTCCACCCCCTTCTGCACCTCCACATCTGAAGTCACAGCCCAGCAGTCTTGTGCCCACCCAGAGTCGTATTCATACATTATCATTCAGGGTCTCACTAGAGTCTTTTTTTGTCCATCTCTCTTGGTCTAAGCAACACCGGAAAATCCCAGGTACCATATTTTTTGCTCTATAAGACTCACTTTTTCCCTCCTAAAAAGTAAGGGGAAATGTGTGTGCGTCTTATGGAGCAAATGCAGGCTGCGCAGCTATCCCAGAAGCCAGAACAGCAAGAGGGATTGCTGCTTTCACTGCACAGCGATCCCTCTTGCTGTTCTGGCTTCTGAGATTCAGAATATTTTTTCTCTTGTTTTCCTCCTCCAAAAACTAGGTGCGTCTTGTGGTCTGGTGAGTCTTATAGAGCAAAAAATACAGTATATCTAGGTATTTGATGCTAATTCCAGTTTTTCTCCTCTGGCAATTTTGTCTAAGAATGGCTAAAATGCCTGCTGTATTTTTTTTGCAAGAGAGGAGGATGGGAAGGAAACCAGAATACATTGACTGCTTCCAGTGACAACCCCACCCCCCGGCTCTCATTAGCCACCCTGCCTGCTGCCTCATCAGTTCCAGCTGCCGCTGCATTTTCTTGATACAGCACAAAAGTCTGGTGCAGGAGAAAAGAACCGAAAGCTAGAAATGTACTTCTGCTAATACAAGGCACTATACAATTTTTATTTCACAATGTTGCACCATGGAAGCTGTTGTGCAACAATTCAGGGAAGGGCACTAAATCCGTAATATGTTCCACTAGTGCACCAGCCCTTTGTATATAATTCTAGCTGGAAGAGGAGCCACTTCTGCAGTTCCTGTCCCACATTGCTGGGTTCTCAGAAGAGCTGTTGTTGCAATTCTGCCTCTTAGTTGATTCTTCTCCCTGCCAAACATATGGGATCAGGGACTGTAAATACAATGTTTTGGCTATGATCAGTCTTTCCCATGTGCCAAATCACTGCAGATTTTCAAGGAGAAGCTGCTGGTAGAGGGTGCCTTAAACGAAATCCAATTTTGTCTTCTGCCAATAATTCTCACCTTGGGCAATTTTGTTGGTTCTTTCTTTGCACTGGATTTTGAAAACATTCCCAATTCAATATTGTCTGAAGGTTTAAGAAATGTCCTATTTGCTCCGCCTTCCAAATCAGTCATAAGGACTGTTAAAAAAAAGCCAACTCTGACACTTTTCCTGGATGACTCCCCACTTAAATGAAATTATCCCTGTCTTTTTGTTCTTATTTTCTTTCTCTGCTCTGAATACAATGCTACAGCCAACATACTGCTGTTAATTTGTCCCTGCCCACATGATTGGACCAATCACCTGGAGCAGCTGAACCATATGGGATCAGATAATAGAAATGTTTGGCTTTTGGCTGAGCAAAATGTGAAAGATGCCTCAGTTAACAGGGTCATTGTGTGGCTGTGAGAGGGAACTTGCAGACTCAATTTGAATAAATTGACCTCTTCTCAGGTAGGTCTTGTGATAATATAGATGGCTTCTTGGTAGGGATGGTTCCAAGACAACATATAAACCAAAATACTCTCATCCTTCAAAATATGCATTTGTATCTTGGGACTATGTAGGGAACTATTATAATTCGATGAACTCATAAGCAGGATTTGGCATTTGAGCAACAGAAGGAACTAGACAATATAATATAGATATGTGGATATAAGAAATAGAAGGTATTGTGCATCATGGGATGGGGATTAAAACACCATGGAAAATGGGGCGGGAAGCTGAGAAAAGATAAATTTATTGTGTATTGAAGTGTATATCTAAAACTTTTGAAAATTCAGTAAAAAAAATAATTGCAAAAAAACTGCAGTGTAGTTCTCCAGGCATGTAATAGGTAGATAGAGATATACACTAGGAGGGAGTGTGCTATAAAATATTGTTTTAATATATTAAACCAGTATTGTTGCCACATTAAGGATTTCCATGTCTCTTCTATGTCCTATTACAGATTTGCTTAATGGTTTGAAGTTGACATTAGGAAATGGTGGCTATTTCCAGAAGAGTAGTGCTTTGTCTCTGGCTTTACCCACCACTGATAGGGTGGTGTGATGTCACAAGAGAGCATGATGGTGGTCTTCCTCATCCGATGTCATTTGTTGATGCAACAAATCTTGGAATTACATCTTGGGATTTGTAGCTAATGAAACTGCAACTCAGCTCAAAATCTCATCAGCACCTTACATGTTAAAATTCTAACAGGAGTTATGAGAATTTCAAGGAAAATGAATCTTGCTGAGGGAATTGGGAATATTTGCATCCTTTCAGTTCTCTAATTGCTCCATGGCTCTTTTGAAAATAATTGGCAGGACTCTACAGAAAAGACAGATCTTCTTATCTGAATATACAATGATGAATGAAACAACCAGTGTGGGGTCCTGATGATGAGTATGGGACTTTCCTTCCTCATAAATAATAATTGTACTGTTGTGCCACAAGACAGCTTGGTAGTTGTGGTGGTGGTGAGCCATCACGAACACTCATTTGTTGATACAGAAAGTTACAGGGTTGTCCATTTAACCTCTCAGCTTATTTGCAATTCACTTGTGGTATTTTAACATTTCCGTTCCTAGGCTTGCACTAAAATATATTTAGTTTATTTTGACATCTACATTAACTTCCCTAGCTTCTATTTTGTGTGTGTGTGGGTAGGTATGACTCCCCATACATATATATATATATAGAGAGAGAGAGAGAGAGAGAGAGTTAGTTCATTGAACAAGCTCTACTGAACTGCCACAGATATAGTGTCGAAACACAATGAAAGCACATCAAAGAGACAATCTACAACAAAGGTATGTCCTTTGGCAAAAGAGAGCAACAGATCCCTGAATGGTTTGAGGCCGGCATAAAATGGGGTCATTAGTGTGTTGGCATCCATTCATCTCAGGAAAAAATGGAAGAGTGCACCTTTGAATATGAAGACAAACAGTTGGAAGGTTGCAGTGCCTGCTGTGGCTGTAGAGACAGACACAGGAGAGACATGTTTTGCTGCAGCGGGGGCAGATGAAGGTGTCCAGTTGTGGTGTTGCAGATGCATCATTGTATTTCTTTGCATTCCTCCCAGTGGTCGTTCCTTCTCTGGTAACTGCTATGGATACATGAGCTGACTGTCTATCACCAGGCACTACAGTCATCTGCAAGGGATTTCCACATGGGAGGGTTAAAGTTTCCAGCCTTCATGTCACATTTGCACAACCTCAATTCATTTATAAAGACATTGAACAACAATGGGCTGAGGGCAGAACCCTGCTTCTTTCTTTGGTGGTCACTCCTGGCCAAGTAAGATTGTCTTTCATGAACAGTCTTAACAGTGAGTCTGTAAGTGACTGTGGAGGCCAATTCTGGATCCACACGTCCTTCTATACTGGGGACATAGGTTTCCGAGTGGGAGTTGATAATGGGGAGGGTTTGCCAAACATGCCTTCCTCTTCACACATTTCTCCCTTTCGTCATGTGTCCGAGTGTCTTCAAAGTCCATGACACCTTTGGTGTTTATACAACTTTTTTATAAAGGATTTGCTTTGAGAGAGTCTTTAAACCTCTTTTGTTTACCACCAGCATTACGCTTTCCATTTTTAAGTTTGGAATAAAGTTGTTGCTTTGGAAGACAATAATCAGGCATCTGCACAACATGAACAGTCCAACAAAGTTGATGTTGAATAATCATTGCTTTGACACTGGTGATCTTTGTTTCTTCCAGTACACTGGCATTAATTCACCCGTCTTCCCAAGTGATGTGTAAATTTTTGGGGAGAAACTATTGACAGAATCTTTCGAGGAGTTGGAGATGGCGTTTATAAGTGGTCTAAATTTCACAAGCATACAGTAAAGTTGGTAGTGCAATAGCTTTGTAAACAAGCATTTTGCTTTCCCTGCACCCCAGGATGACAAAGAACCATTAATGAGTACTCTTTGAGTTCAGTCAGTCTACCAGCTATAATACAGAAGTGTACAGCTTTTTTGATCTTTGCAGCTCTGTGTGTTTAAATTAGGGCTGAGGATTCTTCCCCCATCCTGGGGCCGCATTTGCTTATCGTCAAGCTGCTAGAGGCCATATTCCTGTGGTAGACAGGACCAGATACAAAAGTGGACAGAGCAGTGAATTTAAACTTTTCTAGTTTCTTCACACACACATACACCCCACTTTATCTAGGCAAGCAAGAGGCATTATTAGAATTCAAGCACACATTCTTGCCATGCAAAAAACACCCAAGGAGAGTGAGAAGTATGACTAGTGAGGTGTGTACCTTGGGGGGGCAGTAGTAGTTGAGCAAAGAGTGGGCCTGAGGAGAGCCCTGAGGGACAGATACAGAGCCTTGGAGGGCTGTATTTGGCCCCCAGTCCTGAGGTTTCCCACTTTTGATTTGTATGCTTATTGTATAGCTAGACGTCGAGTTCTTGAAAGAAGCTCCCACTCCATATAGAAAACTGCTTCTGAAATTGAGAGATGTTGCAAGATAAAGTCTGCAATAAAATATGAGGTCAGCAGAGGGAAATCGAAAGGCACCCACAACGCCGGATTTCCAGTAATCCACCAAATGCAATACTAAGCCAAGAACAGTGTTACACCATTCAAAGTAGCCTGCCAAGACCCAAAATGGAAATCACTTGAATTTGCAGCTCTTTCCCATAACTAATCCTTTGAATGTGCCATTTTGAAACATGGTGCCTTGACTCTTTGGCTGAAGGTTAGCTGGAGATGATCCCATTGATCCAGCGCAGAATTAGGCATGTCCTAGGATAGAACTGGGTTGCCACAGATAGATTATTTCTGAAAGACTATAGCAAATCAAAAAGCATCTGACATTTCCACTTTTCCCAAGAACACTGTGAAATTACTTGATTACTTTAAATAGTGTTCTGAAAATGGCACTCCAGTGGCTGCCTAGCTGAACTCCATTCTTCTGTAATATTGCCTCTTTTCTATATTGTTTTTCAGCTCAAAATTACACAAGCAGGCAGGAAAAAACCCCTCTATAATTCTGTCAGAGCAATTCCCTAGGCAAAAAAAATAAAAAAAAGCATTTTCACTTTTCAAGATATGATTCATGCTTCCTATTTGAGATGAAGTCAAAATAACAAGGAATAGAAGCTACACCTCTAATTTCCAGAAAGAACCCTATTTTTTTTTTTCTGAGCAGGAAGATAAAAAAGGGATATGCTTCCACAAATTCAAAGAACTATGCAACTTGTTCCACGAGTCCAAAGAGAAGCTGGAGTTCTAATTCTTGAACATCAGCACCCAAGTCATAAACACAGTGCTTTTTTTCTTAAAAAATGTTTCGGGGTACTCTTATTTCCCTGCTCTTATTGAAATACTGCCTCTCAATGAGACCAAACTTAGATTCAAAAAATGTTGAGGGGTATGTGTACTCCTGTGTTGTCGTCGTCCCCCAGAAAAAAACACTGCATAAACACACACAAAAATGCTTTTGAAACAACGGGATACTTACAAATAGTGTTTGCAATACTATATGGAATTGGGGAGAAATTCAATTCACTTCACATTTAAAGGGGAATCTACCTACTTTGTTTTCACAAACAATACACGAAACCAAAGCTGAGCCATCTTTTGAAAGTCACATTTCTCTGAATTTTGCAATACAGGTTTTCAGCAAAGTAAGGTGCAGGGAAATGCACATACTAAAGTGTGTGTATACATGCATATATTGATGAAAATAACATGCAAGAAAGTGTATATTAAGCAAAATTGCACACAAATATATTTATATTAGGATAAATGTGCACTAAAATACCAATAAATTTCGGTGAGGACTTCTTTAAAAAAATAATAAAATTAAGAACTGAACTCAAGTTTGTAAAGAGGGGAAACAAATTGACATATTTGCCCATCCCTAGCCAGGTGTATAAAGCAGGAAAAATTGCACCGGGTGTATGCCAAATCACGTGCGAAACTAAAATAACAATTTGAATCCTGACCATATGGAATGAGCATGTGAATTTAAGATGAACACCTCAAAGAGCTGGTGTTCACACTGGCAATGCTATTTCTCAACAATGACATGAAATGAACTGTGGGGTTCCTCTTATCCTAAGGTACCTTATCCTAAGGTATACCTTAGGTTAGAACCCTTGTAACAAGATGAACGGGACACGGGTGGCGCTGTGGGTTAAACCACAGAGCCTAGGACTTGCCGATCAGAAGGTCAGTGGTTCAAATCCCCACGACGGGGTGAGCTCCCATTGCTCGGTCCCTGCATCTGCCAACCTAGCAGTTCAAAAGCACATCAAAGTGCAAGTAGAAAAATAGGTACCACTCCGGCAGGAAGGAAAACGGCGTTTCCGTGCGCTGCTCTGGTTCGCCAGAAGCAGCTTAGTCATGCTGGCCACATGACCTGGAAGCTGTACGCTGGCTACCTCGGCCAATAAAGCGAGATGATCGCCGCAACCCCAGAGTCGGCCACGACTGGACCTAGTGGTCAGGGGTCCCTTTACCTTTACCTAACAAGATGAACCCTAGCAATATAAAATGACTGGTCAAAAACTCCCTGACCTTGCTGCACTTCCTACTGTTGTTTAACTTCTAAGAAGCTGCAGGAGAAGGGGACATTGTCCAGATGTCTCAAACATGCTTTGCAAGCCAAACATTCCTAGTTCAGGGAAACACTGGCAATGGCAGTCAGCATTGGCAGTCGAGACCAAGATGGACAAATTGTCTAACCTGATAGAAGACAGATTCCTATGCTCCTTTTTCTAAGATAGCAGAAAGCATGCTTTTTTACAGATTGTGTTCTCACAATAGTGACCCAGGATGTCTACTACTTCTGCAGCAGCAGGGAATGGCGTAAAAATCCTTTTGGTTTGCATCTTGGTGTGAACCTACTAATTTGCACTTTCTGGACCAATATGTGCAGCAAAACACAGTTATCTTTCAAAAATGATAATTGTTCAGGTATTGCGATACAGTTTTCCAAACTAAAATGTTTTGGATAAAAAACAAACAAACATGAATTTGGGAGAAGCGCACAAAAATGGTATTTACAGTGAAAACAAAAAGGTGTTATCTTAAAGAAAATTGCGTGCTGAGGTCCCCAAGACACCCCAAACCCAATAACTCAAACTTCACACATTATTTTTGTTTAAGGTTTTTGGCATAATTTTGGCCACAACTTTATTATCAATACAAATTGTGAGTGGTTGCTTAGGCATTGGTTAGACTATCTGTCCTCCCCGCCTTGGGGACAGCCCTGACTCCGTAGTCAGTGCGGAAGAGCAAGATCAGGGTCAACTGGAGCTGCGAAACAGACCCTCAGCTAATCCCCGCATGCTCCTTGGAACTTACACGGCCCGCACCCTGCACCAAGGGTTTGGACGAAGGGGATGGTAAGTTCCAGAATTCCTTTAACGGAATACCCGTGCAGCATTGGAGGGGCAGGCCCAGCCTATCCATACCCCTCCACCAACCAATTTTAACCAATGCCTAACCGCCAACCTTACAAGTTGTGACGATTTGCTACGCAGTAGGCAAAACCCAATTGGCACACACTAATCAGCCAAGAGGTAAATTCCTACTGGGCCCCCGCACCAAGGCGAACGACCCCATGACAGGCATAGCAAGGTCAAGCGAAGCCCAACAAGGGAGGGCGGGCGGGAGATCCGATGTCCACAGCAAAAGAGAAAGAGAAAGCTGTGGACCTTGCTTAAATAGCCACTGACCCCACCCCTAAGTTTGCAACATCAACTTTCCCCAGATAACCAGATCCTCCCATCTAAACAAGCCCTGGCTTTAACTTGCCTAGCAATCATGGGGTGCCTTGTATAGCCCCATCCGCAACCCGTGCTCTCCTTTTAGTGAGAACACGCTTTGCGTGCTGAGGTCCCCAAGACACCCCAAACCCAATAACTCAAACTTCACACATTATTTTTGTTTAAGGTTTTTGGCATAATTTTGGCCACAACTTTATTATCAATACAAATTGTGAGTGGTTGCTTAGGCATTGGTTAGACTATCTGTCCTCCCCGCCTTGGGGACAGCCCTGACTCCGTAGTCAGTGCGGAAGAGCAAGATCAGGGTCAACTGGAGCTGCGAAACAGACCCTCAGCTAATCCCCGCATGCTCCTTGGAACTTACACGGCCCGCACCCTGCACCAAGGGTTTGGACGAAGGGGATGGTAAGTTCCAGAATTCCTTTAACGGAATACCCGTGCAGCATTGGAGGGGCAGGCCCAGCCTATCCATACCCCTCCACCAACCAATTTTAACCAATGCCTAACCGCCACCCGAGCCCTTTACGCTCGCCGCCAACCACTCACAGACTAAACCACACCCTCAACTTGGACACCACTGCATCCAACCAGACATCATTCCCCAACGGGGAAAGATGCACCCCATCATCCCTGAATAATTCAGAGGCCTTGAACGAAATCAGAGGGTGAGGAATCACAAATCCGCCCAAACCAACCACCAATTTGCTTGCCGCGGAATTAATCCGCTTCCTAACTCTTTCGGTGGCCGCCGGGCAAGGGCTACCCCTCCAAATGCGGCGTTTCAGCAGCTGCGACCAAATTAGTGTGGTTGAAGGCACCAAGGCCGCCAAATCCCTCAAGTCCAGTAATATGGCAGCACGCAGCCCAAAGCAGGAAGAGGAAACCATATCATTCTCCCCCAGCTGCACCACTATCGCTGTAGGGGGGCCAGCGTGGAGGACCCGTCTGTGCATGAGAGGCAATAATTCTCTCCACTGCATCCCTCGTCTGGAAATCCAGGACACCTGCACGTGCTGCGGAAGGCCCAAGCCAGCTCCCAGACCAGATTGACGAGCTCTGACAGCGGCCCAGTGCACAATGCTGTGTCCCACTATCCAAATACGGATAGCGGCCAGACCTAGGGTTAAAACACAAAAATGTCAGTACACACACCACCATTATTTCCTCACATATACTTTGAATGCATCCGATCTCCAACGACCCAGGTCCTTTATCCTCCTTGCAGACAAACCCCAATGGGCAGCTGTCGTTGCGGCACCAATACGGAAGGAGTGAGGAGCAAATTCCGATGCTTTGCGGCCGCAGGCCACTACCACCTTGCGCATCACCTTAGTGAACTGATGCCGGACTAAAGGGTGCCCATTTTCATGAATAAACAAAGGCCCCTCGCCTGCCGGCCGCAAGGACAAGTATCTCTTAAGATCCTTTACGGGGCAAGGACCCTTCTCTCCCGTTGCCGAGAGCCGAATGACGGCTCCCCTACCCACCTGGTCGGTCTTCGAATTCCTGATATGCACCCTCAGGTCCGACTGTGACATGCTCACGTCCTGCAACAGCAAACCCCTGGAACCTCCATCCCGTTTTTGCTCCAGGACCACCTCGCCTACCCTCAGTGCCCCAAAGAATGCCAAGGAAAAGGCTGCTGAAAATAGACGGGCCTCAAACTTGGACCAACAGATGCTCCGCAGTTTACTGCGCATCTGTATCAGCAACTCAAAAGTGATGGGACTTCTGGGAACAGTCCTCGATGGGGTGAGCCGTCCCCATCCCTCCAATGCCCGGCGCACCACAAACTTCCTACATGGGTCCTTGTCAAAAGTGGCCCTGCTAAAGAAAGAAATTGCTGCCGAGTGAAGTCGCAGGGTCCTAGCCGCCCGGCGCATCTGGAACAAATGTGCCAGATACTTAAGCACCTGGGCAGTAGAATGAGGGGTGATGACCGCCCCCGCCGATTGGCCATTAAAGGACAGAAAATCAGCCCAGGCCTTCTTATAGGACCTTAGCGTGGAAGGGGCGACTGATGCTGCTACTCCCTGTGAAACTAAGTGTTGCCAAGGTTCCAGAGATGATCCGGGAAAATCTCCGGACGGTCTCGAGCCTCTGGCGCCAATGACCTGAATCGTTCCATCTGAAAACGGGACAGAGCATCAGCAATCTCGTTAGAAATACCCGGAACGAAGCGAGCAGAAAATACAATATTAAAACGCAGACAGTGCAAAACAAACACCCGAAGCAAGGCCGAAACCCTAGACGACCGGGATGACTGCTTAGCTAAAACAGTCACTACTGCCTGGTTATCGGACCAAAAACAAACCCGATGGTCCTTAAAATGCTCGACCCACAAGTGTACCGCAACAACTATGGGGAAAAACTCAAGAAATGTCAGGTCTCGAGTTATCGCTTCCCCACACCAAGCCTGGGGCCAAGGTTCAGCACACCACCTGCCGTCCCAAAACAAACCAAACCCCAGTGACCCTGCCGCGTCCGAATGCACTTGAAAATCATTGTGGAGGTTCAAAGTGTCCTGCCACAGTGATACGCCATTAAATTCTTCCAGGAATTCCAGCCACACACGGAGGTCGGCTTGCACTTGGGCGGACAAACGAACCCTATGATGCGGTGCCTGCAGCCCCGAGGTAAGTTTGGCCAGGCGAGAGCAGAACGGGCGCCCCGGCGCCACCACCCTGCAAGCAAAGTTTAAATGACCTAGCAACGACTGAAGCTGTCGCAAGGTAACCTTCCTCAATGGGAGCAGTTCTTCAATGACCTTCCTTAAAGCAACTAACTTATCTGGCGGCAAACTAGATGTTTGGGCCACGGTATCCAACAAGATACCCAAATAGGTAAGTTGCGTAGTGGGACCCTCAGTTTTCTCTGCCGCTAATGGAACCCCCAGGTCTTCAGCCAGGGACGCAAAGGCACGCAGCAGAACCACGCAATTCCCCGTGTCCCTCGCGGAGGCCAGTAAAAAGTCATCCAAATAATGCGTAACCCCGCCCAAACCGGTTCTGTCGCGCAAGGCCCATTCCAGGAATGAGCTGAAACACTCAAAAGCCGCACAAGCTACCGAGCAGCCCATGGGCATAGCCTTATCAAAATAGAATCCCCCGTCAAACTGAAAACCCAGCAGCCAGAAATCCTCAGGATGAATTGGCAACAAACGAAAAGCCGACTCAATGTCGCACTTGGCCAATAGGGCACCAGGCCCAAACTTCCTTATCATCTTGATCGCATGATCAAGAGAGGCATACTTCACCGAACAGAGCTCCGGGGGAATTACGTCGTTAACCGACGTACCATTAGGATGAGAGAGGTTATGAATTAGGCGAAACTCCCCCGGGGCCTTCTTGGGAACTATTCCCAAGGGTGAAATGTGCAAATTAGGAAAGGGGGGGGGTGGCGAAAGGACCAGCCATACGACGTAAAGCCAGCTCCTTTTCAATTTTCTTACGCGCCACACCAGGCATGTCCTTAACGGATTTCTGGTTCCTAGGATTCTGGGCTACAGGGGCCACGACCACTGGGATCCTAAATCCCAGCGAAAAACCATTACTCAAATACGACGCTGACTCTCTGTCTGGGTAAGATTCCAGTAACGCCAGTAACGGCTGTAGCCGAACCAGAGTATAGGCCAAAGAAAAGATATCACTTTCCTGCTCCGGGAACAGGAGGCTGGGCAGGGACCTTGGGGGGCTGCTGGGAGCCCCCTCCCCTGCGAAAGGGCCGCCTGGCCGCGGAGCAAGCAGAAGCCGAGTGGCTCCCAGAGCATTTGTCACAAAGGTGTGCGAATTTACAGGCTTGACGTTGGCAAATGCCCTTATTAAAGTCCCAGCAGAACCACTTGCGCCCAACTTTTTGGGTGGCAGGCTTGAATTTTTGCAACTCAGAAGCCTTCTTCTCAATACGTGGTGCCACATAAGTGGTCCACACATCCAAGTCCTTCCTGTCCCAGCGGGCCGTCGGTATCTTGGCCGCCCTACGCCTAAAGTTCTGGTCATATGATAATGCAGCAGTCTCGCCAGCCATCGTAAAAGCTGAACGGACAATAGACAGATAAACCCAGAGGTGCAGAGACCTCTTGGGATACGCTGCAGAAATCACACCAGCAAAAACCTGGAAACTATCCATCCAACGTTCAAAAGTCCTGTCAGCCTTTGCTACAATTGTCCGTCTTTTGGGAACGGAAAGGCCCTTGTCCAGCGGCTCCCGACCATCAAGCGGAGGAGCCAAGCTGAAAATATCCACGTAGCGGCCATCCAGAATCCTAGACCGCAATTTGGAAGACAAGTGGGCACCAGGAATAATATCCCTAGCAGAATTGGTGGAGACTCTTACGTCAGGCACCAGGACCCCTTCTCGACACTCCTGTACGGCGCCATACCTGGCCCTATGAGAATTTGCCCTACGCTCCCAAACCCACTTTGGCAGCCCCGACGACTCCCCGTAGCCCCAGTAAAGCTTAAGGGGGGCCCCCTCATCACTGCTAGAGCTGATGGAGGAAGTACCTGAAGTGGAGGACGATGTGTCCCTCCGTCTCTTCTTAGAGTGCCTCCTGGAGCCCCTTTTTCGGCGACGATGCCCACCGGAAGAGGACCTTGGAGGAAGAGGAAGACTGTCTTCAATCGAAGAATCTGACGCTTCACCCTGTTGCACTGCACCTGGGGCTGACTGAACAGAGACAACTTGTGAATGAACTGGATTAGAATGCCCCAGCGCTGGGGGCCGTACAGGTGAGCCCCGTACAGCGCGGCCCCGGGTCGATGCGCTTCTTCTGGCGCCGACCCTGGCACGACCACGGCCCCTAGGCACTGCATCCTGCGATACAGGCAGCACCGAAGGTTGGACCTGCGGAGCATCAGGTAAGCCAACTCCGGCTAACAGTGGCTCCCCTTCTTCACTAGATGATGATGCAGGAGAGGAAACATCCACCGGGGGAGGCGGGAATGCTGATGACGTTGACGGGGTCGAGCAACGGTGTAGCAGGCCATCCATCTCCGCCTCTACCCTTGCCAGTGTCACCGGGTCGCCAGACAAACTTGAAACCATAGCCTGGATGCGTTTCAAGGACTGACCAGGCTGCGGAGATCGCAAGGCCTGGGATGGGCCTTTTATAGGCCGCTTCGAGGAGCGGGCTGGAACGGGCCCTCCTGCTGCCTTCTTAGGAGCCATTCCTACTACTGGTGAGAAAAGAAAAGAAAATAAAATTAAGTAGAGAGAAAAAAAAAAAAAAAAAAACCAACTAAGTTCTTTAAGACGCTAGAATCTGCAAGAAAATGAAGCAGAATGAATTAAATAGTTAATTAAAACTAAGACCTAGACTATAAAATGATGCACCAGTAGACAGGAGGCAACCACTTGCTTACAGATTATGCAACAGATCGGTAACCCAGGAGCAGCTGGGAAGAGCACCAGCCACCAAATCAGAAGCTGTCCAATACGGAAACAAACCACAACCTTGTGCTCTTTACCAGCACACACACCTACACTAGCCGTCCAGGCTGCGTGCAATTGAAGAAATTAATTGCCTGCAAACATATCAACTGCCACAAGAGGTCGCAGTAGTACCAATTATACTCAGCCTAGGATAAAGCAACCACCAGGCCCTGCAATTACTAGGCCTGAACGCTAGAGGCCGCCACGTGGCCGAGAGGAATCAAAATGGCGCTCCCGCCTAATGAGGCTGCAAAATGGAGGCCTCACAGCTCTCCGCTCAAATCAATGCACCTCTGGGGACAACCAGCGGCACCCAGCCCCCCAGCAACACCAGGCCGGCCTCCCAGGGCCTGCTACAGGGCAAGGTAAGCCACCCCTAGCCAGGCAGCCAGCCGCAGGGAAGCAAAGGCCCTGAATAGCGTTTTCGCGGGGGGGGGGAGGGGGGGAGGAAAAAAGGCCCGAAAACACAGGCCGCGGCACGTCGCGGCGCGAGCGCGCCCACCCCCCCACAAAGCGCGCACCCCCGGCTCTCACGGGGAATCGGGTCCCCGCTTGCCTTCGGAGGCCGATGCAGGCCTCTCCGGAGCCTCCGGAGGCCCAGGGAGCGCCAAATCGCAGGGAGGCCCCCGGCACCTGCAGGCCCAGGCGGCGGGGGGGGGGATCGCGCGAAAGCCGCCCAGGAGGCCTACTCCGGCACCAACAGAAGCCTGTGGGGAAGGGAGAAGCAAGGACAAACTGAGAAGAAATGTTCCCTTGACTGGGGATCGACCCTGCAAGAGGGCAGGGGAATTGAGGGAAGCCCTCCCCACACGGCCCCTGGGCCCAGGCCGAGCACCCCCCCCGACTAAATTAAAGGGAATCAAAACAAACAGGAAAATTAAATAAAGTGGGGAAGGATCTTTCAGCAACAAATTAAAGAAAGAGGAGAAAATGGAGGAAGAAAAACAAAGGGAAAAGGTATACGACCCAAACTTCTGCTGTAGTCACTCAGAGATCCGATGAGATCCGATGTCCACAGCAAAAGAGAAAGAGAAAGCTGTGGACCTTGCTTAAATAGCCACTGACCCCACCCCTAAGTTTGCAACATCAACTTTCCCCAGATAACCAGATCCTCCCATCTAAACAAGCCCTGGCTTTAACTTGCCTAGCAATCATGGGGTGCCTTGTATAGCCCCATCCGCAACCCGTGCTCTCCTTTTAGTGAGAACACGCTTTGCTAGAATAAATGCGCAGATTAGGGGAAATGGCTGCTATATAGTAGGAAAACAAAATTACACTGGCTTCATACAGTTTGGATTGCTGTGACAGTATTGGGGGCCTGGGACTGCAAGCCCATATTTACTTCCCTAGGAGCAAGACCCACTGGAATCAATGGGGACTTTCTTCTGAGTAAACATGGTTAGGATTGTGCTATAAACTCATTTCTGGGAACATTTATATCTGAGTAATGCATCTCTACCTACAGCTTTAAGTGACTGCTCTATTTTTAGATGATCCCATAGTCACTAATAATGAATATATTTAGGAATATGCTTCTTCACTTTTATTTTACCTTCTAAATCCTTGTTATGTCTCTTGTGCTTCACTAAATAATTCACGTTACTGGTGATTAAATAAGAAAAAGCCTTTTGCAAGCATTCGAGTGTAGTAAATGATATACCACATAAAACAAAACAATAAATCACTCTGAAGGATTTGAGCTAAAAATAAGGTGTTCAGCTTTATTGGAAGCAAACTAAATGTAACATTGAAATAATAATTCTTTATCCTTATGATGCTTCCATTATTAATTATAATTTTAGTGTTGTGTTTTTTGTGTTTTTTGTTTTTAAAAAACCCTTTACAAAGTACTCTTTGACCTCATTGTAGTTTTTCTCATACATTTTAATTGATTTGCAAAATTAGCTGGTAACAAGAAAGATTGAGAGATATTTTTTTAAACAAAAAGCAGAGATGCAGAATCCATAATAAGCATATGTCTTCTGGTAGGAATGTGGTGAAGGTGGCCTCAGGTGCCGCTCCAAAGAAGGTGATACTTCACTTTGACCAGTCAGAGGCAGACAATCCCAAACCATTTTATTGCAGATAACCCTTATGAACTTGGGCCTTCCTCTTGAGGGAATTTTCTGCCTCGTCAAGCAGCAGCAAGTTTTATCTATGCCGAAATGACAGCTTTTAAAATCATATGCCCTTTTAAAATGTGTTGGGGGAGGGGTTATTGAGTTGTTGTTTTAATTTGTGGTTTCATATTCTGATTTTATCCTGTGAACCACCCTGAGACTTGCAGGTATAGGATGGTCTAATCATCATCATTATCATCATCATCAATGTGAAAGGCAGAGCAAATAAATTCAGTACTAGAGAGAAAGGTGGGGGGGGGAGGATTGAAGTGGGCTTTTTTTAAATCCTTCATTGCTATGGAAGCCTCTGACCTAATTGAGTAAAGAAAGGAATCCCCTCTCTCATCCATCAAGACTTTTGGAGAGAAACTACCAGATAAGTAGATACCACTTGGTTTCCCCACAGTAATTTATATTTTCTCTGGGGTCATCTTTGGAGTTACCTTTTTCTCCACTGTCAAAGGCAGTATGACTGGAAACCAGAATGCCTCTGATTATTGGCTTCTTGGCAGTGCCAAATTTATGTATAATCTAAACAAGCTATAGCTTAGGGCCCCACTCTCTTGGGGGCCCCCAAAAAATTAAAGGAAAAAAACCCTGGATGTACATTTACAAAATATAAGTTCAACAATTACTTTGATAAAATACATCTTTTGTTATGTGCAAATGACTTTAGATACATATTAGGCCCATAAATCACCATGTAACATATATTCGACACAAAAAACAGTGACAATTTGTTGTTGACAAAGGACAGCTGGACATATAAAGGGCCCCATTATCTTTACCATTACCTAAATCTGGCCCTGCTTCTTGGAATCTCCAGAGAGGAGAATGCTGCTATGCTCTTGGCCTGCCATGGGCATCAGATTGGCCACTCTGTGAACAGGATGCTGATTTGGCCTGAATCTGGTTGGAGGGGAAGAAGGCACCATGTATTGATGGCCACCAGCTTGAACAGCTTTAAAAAAAAGAGTAGACAAATTCATGGACAGTAGGGCTATGAACAAATACCAAACCACAATGCCAATGTTCTATCTCCATTGTTGGAGATGGTATGTCCCTGAATGTTACCTGCTGGGAATCACAGGTGGGTAGAATGCTGTTGCACTCGGTTCCTGGGCTTGGGCTTCTTTTAGGCATCTAGTTGGCCACTGTAAGAACAGGATGTTGCACTAGATTGGCTATCGGGCTGCTCTTCACACATTCTTATAAGTCCATTGAATTCAGTGGGGCTTACACCACTTAAGTGGAGTTAGGACTGCAGCCTCTTTTGCTACCTTGATTCCTCAGTTTGGTATGAACTTGTATGAGTGAGGGAAACAAGATAGGGTGATATCAGGGAGGGACAGTTTAGTTAAAAGTAATAAATCATTGGGCTGGAGAAAGGAGAAGGAAATGAATTTTAAATTAAATTGATTAATTTCATTTTATCCACTGCAATTGGGTAATCTGATTCTATACCACTTGGAAACACCAGTGTTAAGTAGTATATTCATTTGTGGAAATAAATAAATGGATAGGAGTGAGGGAGCATTGGCCCAGTTCCCTCTGGCACTTTCACACCGTGAACGGTATTTCATGCTTTTGCCAAATGGATATGAAAATTCAGCAAAAACAGGGACCATATTAAATGATATGTAGGGAATTATTCATGAAATGCTCTCCTGCTCTAGGTTGGAGCAACACTACTTTCTGTTGAAGGCATAGCTGTAGACAGTGCAATGTGCAGATACAGGATAAAAAAGAAAGATAAGAATCATCAAATGTAGAACTGATGGGTCAAGAAGATGTGTTTTCATAAGCCAGTCTTTCCCTTACCTGGTTCCCTCTAGATAATTTGGCCTAAAATTTCCATCGCCCCAGCCATCATAGCCAATGCTCAAGGGATGGTGGTTCAACATTTTAATGCTTGTGATTGTCAGAGACTGAACAGAGGGGGAATGGTGGAGACTGCCTCCCCCTCCTCAACCTTCCAGAGAAGAGGAAGACAGTATAGATTTACAACAGTGGTATGAGGAAGGTCGTGGCTCAGAGGTAGATGAAGGGCAAAGTTGGGAAATAATAGCAGAGGAGGGGTAAGCAGAGCCGGAGCAGCTGGCTGACACGTTATCACTAGAAAGAATTCCAGTCCCCACTTTTCCCAGAACCCAGTGAGCATTGAAAGTAGGAGAGCAAAAGGCTCGGAGGCAAATGGCCCTAAGCAGCCATCGTACGCAGGGTGGTGCTGTTGCTGATTGAGGAGAGAAGGGGATTGGAGATTACTCAGAGCAATGCCATAACTCCAAGAGGTTGCATTTCTAAGCCTCTCTCTATGAATGTTGAATAAAATACATTGGTAAGAGCTTCTGATGTCTGGCAGTGATTAAACATACGTAAAGATACAGGTGTGTCATAGTGATGCTTTAAAGGTAAAGGGTAAAGGGACCCCTGACCATTAGGTCCAGTCGTGACCGACTCTGGGGTTGCGGCGCTCATCTCGCTTTACTGGCCAAGGGAGTCGGCGTACAGCTTCCAGGTCATGTGGCCAGCATGACTAAGCCACTTCTGGCAAACCAGAGCAGCACACGGAAACGCCGTTTACCTTCTCGCTGGAGCGGTACCTATTTATCTACTTGCACTTTTGACGTGCTTTCGAACTGCTAGGTTGGCAGGAGCAGGGACCGAGCAACAGGAGCTCACCCCGCCGCGGGGATTCGAACCGCCGACCTTCTGATCGGCAAGTCCTAGGCTCTGTGGTTTAACCCACAGCGCCACCCGCGTCCCACTAGTGGTGCTTTAGATGTCATGTTTAGATTGCTTTGGCCCAAATTTATGACATTCCCTTCCAGTTAGCATCCGACAAACCCAACTGAACTTTCAGCATCTACTGAATACTTATTTTATTCTAGCAGGCATTTTTCACTTGCAATTTAACTGTAGAGTTGTAACTTATTTTTATTTTTGTGTTGTACCTTTGCAAACCATTTAGAGACTATCATAGTTAAATGGTGTGTAAATTGTTTAAATAAATGAATAAATATTTCACTAGGGATTGCAGCAATGTGTCCCTGCTATACAACTAGGAGTTGGCCCTGTTTGCTTCTTTCACCATTTAAGGCCCACTGAATAAAAAAAATTGTACCTCCTTCAAAAGGCTCCATTATCTGCACATTTGCTTTACTGAGCTGAAAAATATTTTCATTGCTATTGCTCAATTATCTCTGGAAACTACAATTACTATATCATCCGTAATAGTAGTGTAACCTTGCTTTGCTAAAATAGGTAACTCTAGGCTGCATAATCTCAAGGGGTTTGTCAGAAGGTTCCAGTTGACAATTGGGACTAAATAAAAGAGAATCAAGTCTTTTTTTCTGTAAGTAAAAGCAAAATAAAAGCTTTTATTGCTGAAAACAGCTATGCAAAAGCAGCTATCATGCAGCATGTAAATTGTACATTGAAAAGGTTCCTGGGAACGTAGTGTCTCTGGGCTTCCCAGACATTAACACTGTCAAAGCCAAAGTACTCTTAAAAAATTATCTTCCCTTGTGTGTCTTGAGATATACTTTCTTCCTTCAGTTCTTCCTGAAGTTTTTTCATGCTTGTCCTATGTGATGAATGCCTCACTTTGATATACCTTAGAGTTGAAGAGTGCTGAACATCTGTAATTCTCAAAGCAGTACAGCCAAGACAATGCATGCTTCATTTTATTTCTTTAAATCAAACTACTACTGCAAAGTAACCCCAACTATGTAGCTATGCCAGAATTGCATCATGCACAGAGCATCTCAGAAACCAGGACACCCTAATACAGTGGTACCTCAGGTTACAGACGCTTCAGGTTACAGACTTCACTAACCCAGAAATAGTACCTCAGGTTAAGAACTTTGCTTCAGGATGAGAACAGAAATCGTGCAGCAGCAGCTAAAGTGGTACCTCAGGTTAAGAACAGTTTCAGGTTAAGAACGGACCTCCAGAACGAATTAAGTACTAACCTGAGGTACCACTGTATATAAACTTGTTATTTAAACAATTTTAGGCATCTCCAATTTGGATATCAGGCATTCATCAGGTGCCCTGGGAAAATGGCATATCTTGCTGGCTGGGTCATTGCTGCAAGCATTCTAGGCACCAAGGAGCAAGGAATAAACAAATACATTCTCAATATATTTGCAGCAGTCTTGTGAATGGGTGGAAGCCTGGGAGAGAATAAGGACTTTCTTCTAGCTTTGGCTAAACTATGAACCAGAAAAGAATGTGGGAGCTTGTAATGTTCATTGTGTTTTTTACTGTGAGCTTCACTGATCACCAGGGTTCCTAGTCTGTGTCAAGGAATTCTGAAACACAGCATCAGTTTTTTTACTGTAAGTGATTCTTAATACAAGTCAGTCCAAAGGTGGGTCATCATGTGGGTGTATAGAAAATCATGAATGAAAGAGTTGAGCAGTGAGATTTAGAAAAGAAAAAGATGAGAAGGGATGAGTTTTATTGTTTTTTGGGGGAGGAATGCTTCATCCTAATAGCCACTAGGGAGTTTGCAGTTACATTTAGATACATATTGTATACTGTATTCATTCAGTTAATTCATTCATTCATGAATCATCATCAGGGCTATTTATATCACCCACCCATGAATCCTAATATATTACTTCTCCAGTTGCCAAAGTCATAAATTGTTCTTACATATCTCCTGCTGACATCTCTGTTGGAGCTGAGGACTGTTGATGATCTGATGAATGCCTTAGCAGATTTGAAAACCACAGGTGCATACTCAACACAGTCATAAGGAGACGAAAAATTGTTCAGATGCAGTTTTTTCCTCCTTTGAAAGCATATCAAATAATGCTGCTCTTTTATCTTAAAAGCAATGCAGTTGGAAGCCCTTATGTTATTTTATGTAATTTACCAAACAACATTCCAGTTTTCCTGTTTATAAATTATTTTAAGCAGCCCATTCAAAGGATACCATTTTACAGAGTTAAAAATCATGCCGTTTAATTGAAATAATGATTAGGCATGGCTAGAGCAGATATTGCTGGCTACAGAGTGTTTCTTTCAGACGTGGCTCTGTGAAGTTGGGATTTTAAGAAGTACCGGTAAATCAAGGAAAGGCACTAAAATGGTCATCTATTACTGTAACATAGATATGAAATGACTTAAGAACTTTACTGTAGTGTTTGACCAATAAACTGCACAATAATTGGCAAACCATCTCATATGGCTTCTACAATACTGAAATTCAGAAACTGTACAGTACAGGATAGAGTGTATCTTTATGATAATATTGATGCTCCTACTTTTAGCAGGGGTGGTTTGCCTCAACCCCAGTGGCTTTGGAAGAGACTTGAGTTTCTCTCTCCAGGAGGAGGGGGGTCAGCACATGGGTCCAATGCCAAGTGGGAAGGGGCAATCTAGACAATATTTATGTCTGCTCTGCCTCCTATTCCTTCTAAAGTTGCACTGTCCTTCTTCCATCCATCTGCAATGTGGCTTTGGTGCTGAGTAAGAATTTTTGGAGAGTCCCAACAGACACTTGGAATTTCCTTCTTTGACCCACTGCACACTGTAGGGCTCTGTTCTATTGATTTGGTTCAATTGATCGGTTTGGAAAGTAATCCAAGCAGGGAAAGGAAGATCTCATGTCATTTCCCTCCTTTCGTACTGTTGTATTATGAGGCATTCTTGGCTTATCAACTACAGCCTGGGGGCTTGGGGTTGTGTAAAGGTAAAGGTAAAGGGACCTCTGACCGTTAAGTCCAGTCTCAGATGACTCTGGGGTTGCGGCACTCATCTCACTTTATTGGCCGAGGGAACTGGAGTTTGTCAACAGACAGATTCTGGTTATGTGCCCAGCATGACTAAGCCGCTTCTGGCGAATCAGTGCAGCACACCGAAATGCTGTTTACCTTCCTGCTGGAGTGGTACCTATTTATCTACTTGCACTTTGACGTGCTTTCGAACTGCTAGGTTGGCAGGAGCAGGGACCGAACAACGGGAGCTCACCCCATCGTGGGGATTCGAACCACCGACCTTCTGATCAGCAAGCCCTAGGCTCTGTGGTTTAGACCACAGCGCTACCCGAGTCCCATGGGGTTGTGTACTTGGGCACAACTTAAGGCCTGGTGTTCATACCTTGGTGAAAGCTGGAGCCATGTTGGGTTCACAACCCAAGGCTCAGGTAGCAAGGAAAGGGAATCCTCTCTCAGTTCTTGGCTGGAGGACCAACTATGTGGTGGCTTACATGCCCATGGTGGGGAGTAATGTTTCCCTCATACACCTGCCCACACTTAATGATTTGGCTTATTTTGCCAATACTCTAATTTGTTATATTTAAATAAATATAACCTTGTTTTTCCCCAATATGCTATGCTGAGTATTCTTTCAGGTTATGGTTGTGTTTGAAGACTGAGAATTGTTGAAGCTTGGACATTGCTGTCCTGTCTATTGCCTTTGTCTATTTTTCTTCAACTACAAAAATTTGCTGCAGTAGTTTGTGGCCGACAAAAGCAGCTCTCCTAGTTATGCAGAGCAATAAATTATTCTGGCCCAGAATTCTGTAAGGGTTGGGAGATATTGCCTATAGGTGAGCCGGTTTCCCTAGTTTTCTTGTGTTATTTTCTCTGCAGTTTTCTTATACCTTGAGTTCTATTCTAGTTGCTGTCCAGCAAGAAAAGATAATTTAGCTGGGAGGAGTCAGGAGAACCCCCAGAACATAATTTGGAGTGAGATAGATTGTTGTGTCTATCAAGATTTAAAACTGAATTCTGTAACACTGAATTCCAAACATTATCATTTTGGACTCACAGCTGTCCATGGAGGCACAGGTCAAATCTGTATCCAGGGCAG
Source organism: Podarcis gaigeae (assembly GCF_964106915.1). Taxonomy (NCBI): domain Eukaryota; kingdom Metazoa; phylum Chordata; class Lepidosauria; order Squamata; family Lacertidae; genus Podarcis; species Podarcis gaigeae. Next base: position 21,091,128 of record NC_139677.1, read on the forward strand.
CTGTTTACCAGCTCCATCTGGTACGTAGGCTGAGACCCTATCTGCCTGCAGACTGTCTCGCCAGAGTGGTACATGCTCTGGTTATCTCCCACTTGGACTACTGCAATGCGCTCTACGTGGGGCTACCTTTGAAGGTGACCCGGAAACTACAACTAATCCAGAATGCGGCAGCTAGACTGGTGACTGGGAGCGGCCGCCGAGACCATATAACACCGGTCTTGAAAGACCTACATTGGCTCCCAGTACGTTTCCGAGCACAATTCAAAGTGTTGGTGCTGACCTTTAAAGCTCTAAATGGCCTCGGTCCAGTATACCTGAAGGAGTGTCTTTACCTCCATCGTTCAGTCCGGACACTGAGGTCCAGCTCCGAGGGCCTTCTGGCGGTTCCCTCACTGCGAGAGGCCAAGTTACAGGGAACCAGGCAGAGGGCCTTCTCGGTAGTGGCGCCCGCCCTGTGGAATGCCCTCCCATCAGATGTCAAAGCGATAAACAACTACCTGACATTCAGAAGACATCTGAAGGCAGCCCTGTTCAGGGAAGTTTTTAATATGTGACATTTTAGTGTATTTTTCATCTCTGTTGGAAGCCGCCCAGAGTGGCTGGGGAAACCCAGCCAGATGGGCGGGGTACAAATAATAAATTATTATTATTATTATTATTATTATTATTATTATTATTATTATACAAATGAAATGTTCAAAGGTTGCAGCCCTAACAATTTTTAATGTCGCATGCGCAATTTGTAATTTTGACTCATACATGGATAAGCACTGGGATAAGCATTTCCAAAAAAAGAGAATACCAATATGAAATATACTGTTCAATCATTTTCAGAACAAAGAATATAGAAGAATGGAAAAGATACCATGGGGATAAAGCTATTGTTGCTAAAGGTGGAACCACATTCCTCCCCACAAAATGATAGCTTGTGTGAAACTTTATACTTGGAGGAAAATGCTGATGACATAAAAATAAATTTAATAAAGAAATTGATTTTTCTTTTGAAATGCAGAGCATTTAAACAAATTACTTTGCCTTGCAGTTTTTGCACTGCATAGTGCGATATGTGCTTTTGCTTCATAGTGGAATTATACCTTAAATTACACCCAAGCATAGAAAGTGGAAAAATAAATAAATGAGGGACTCTTTTTTTCAGTAAATAATTATAATATCAAGAGTCTTCTTGAGCGCTTTTGCTATGCAAGATTAAGAGTGGCACGATAATGGAAATAATTATTTAATTGTGTCCTTTTCTTTCGTACCTCTTAGGGATGGAGGAGAAATTTGATTCAGCACTTAAAGTAAAATCTATCAAATCTGCACTTTCCAAAAGACAGCTATCCTTCAAAATTTGCATTTATCCAATTTTTGTGGATCAGTATATGTTCACAAAAAAGCATATATTAGGGGAAAGTGTGCATAAAACTGAAGATATTCCTGAAAATAACATGAAAAAATGTATTACATTAGGGGAAATTGCTTGCAAAAATGTGTTCCTTAATCAATATAAGCATGCTTATTAAGATAAATTTACACTAAAATGCTGGGGAATTTTAGTGAGGGAATTTTTTTAAAAAGCAGATTGCTGCAAAATGTGGAGAACTGAATTTAGGATTAGAAAAACAAGAAAACAGGAGAACCAAAATTTACCATCCTTCCATCTTTAATACTGTTGATGTTTCACTATATTCTTACATCCCCAAGCATTATGACTTTGTATGTTCTCCATATGTTCTGCTCATTTATTCCTTCAGGTCCATAACTAGCCCCAAGTTCTTGTACATGCATTCAGTATGATTTCTTCCTGTCATCATGAAGCTGTATACTTTGGTTTAGGCACATATTGTGTCTTGCATAATCAGTCACAGGAACATGTGTTGCTGCCAGTGAACTCACAACTCACCTGGGATTCCATGTAGACATTGAGTGAATTAACTGAGGAGGAGGTCATGTTGCCACCATGATTCCTGCAACAACAACTGTTCTTTTTCTAGATACTTCAATTGCACACATCTGAGCAGTCATTTGTCTACCCTTTCTGTGGAAGTCCTCGTTCATGCAGCTGATACCCCATACAAGATTCCAAATGGATTAGAATTGAATATATGTGCAATTTTGAAGTGTTCCCTAAAACAAACAAATTCATGACTGCACGTTGTAGTAAACTGATAGGGGAAAGGGGTTAGTATAGTCTTCAACCAGTTATTCTAGTTTTTGTCTTTCAAGAAATGTATTATATGCATCCTGCCTGCAGTCTGGATTGGTACATTCTCAAAGTCCATGTCTACACTATCCTTTAAAGCTACAACAAGAATAGCGGTACCTCGGTTTACGAACAGTCCTGTTTACAAACGATTCGGTTTACAAACTCCACAAAACCGGAAGTAGTAAAGTTTGTGAACTTTACCTCAGTCTACAAATGGAAACTAAACCATGGAAGGGCACTGGCGGTGGGATGCCTCATTAGGGAAAGCGCATCTCAGTTTAAGAACGGATTCAGTTTAAGAACAGACTTCAGGAACATATTACTTTCGTGAACTGAGATACCATTGTATATAAAGATGTTTCTCCTAATGTTAAGAGGGTAGCCACTTTCCACTACATGGAGATATCAGTAAGATTTTGTAGAGCTTTTGTGGCAACCAATTCCAAAATTAGCCTTAGTGAACATTCCTGGAAATGACGCAAAGGAAAGAATACATAAAGACTGGCTGTCTATACCAAGGCTGCAATCTAAACCCATTTTGTGCCCAGCTTTGGGGGGGCATTTTGTTTGGTAAGAAGTGTCTCTCCAACCAGAGTAATGCCAGTGTCACTCCACCAGTATGGACTCTTTTCCACCCACTAGGCAGAAGTGTTTCTGGTGGAATCCTGGTGGTGGCAGTTCATTGATCACTCCGAAACTGGATGTTCTGGGGTGTAGTGAGAAAGGACTAAACTAGCCTGGATCCCGTCAGCCCCAATGTGATCGCTTGACAGTATCAAACCTGAAAGTTGTGCTAGCTCCAGAGACTTACCTCCCCACACCTTCTCCCCTGGATTGTTTGAATAACAGCCTCCAGAGATTTAGGTGCTCCATTAAGCCCAGCTGGAGTTTGGATTGCACTGATAACCAGAGGTATCAACAATCATAGAAAAATGAGTTGTTGGGCAAGTTAACAGAAGAAGCATATGTGAACAATAGTTTCATGCAGACAGAATGTCAAATACCTTCATAGGAAGGTGGTACCCGTTCCTTTAACTTAAATCCCTAAGTTGTTCTGGACACACGCTTTCCTTGTAAAGCTTTTTTACCCTTCTTTGGTCCTGATGTGTAATTTGAATTGTCCCTGCTGAGTTTTATGCACACATTTACTCTGCATCACTATGATGATATGATTCTTTTGTTGCTGCTATTTGTAAAATATGAGTAAATTTTCAATGAAAATATAGATTGCTCTTTTGTAAAAGAAAAAGAAAAAGAAAAAAGAAAAGAAAGAGATAACCTACCCTGTAATTCCATAACTCCTGGTTTTGCAGCCTGCTTGAGACTGCAAAAAAGAAAAAGAAAAGGCACAGGGACATTGTCAAGCATCTGCCAAGCCAAGTTAATTCCTATGTTTGGCTTGGTGGGCCATAAGTTATGAAAGACTGTAATACAAAGGAGTATTGATAAGCTCTTTGTATAGAACCTTTAGGAACAATCATATGTGGGATCCGTTTTTTGTCTGAATGATATATCCTATCATTATCTACATTTCTGGATAACAATCTTCAAGAGGTGACTATTTTTATACTTGCTGAAATATTCATGCAACTATTTAAGAGTTTGTCAGCTTCATAGTGAGAAAGAAACATTTCTATTGCCCTCTTCAGGTGTCACCATTAGGGAGCACAATACTATCGCAAGAAATTGGAATAAAGCAAGCCAGTATACATTAAGCCAGCATTAAGGTATCAAGGTATTAAGGTATGGTCTGAACCTCAACATCAAAAAAAACGAAGATTGTGGTCACTGGTCCCATCACCTCCTGGCAAATACTTTCTTGGTCACTGGTCCCATCACCTCCTGGCAAATACTTTCTTGGGCTACATGATCACTGCAGATGGTGACAGCAGCCACGAAATTAAAAGACACCCGCTTCTTGGGAGAAAAGCAATGACAAACCTAGACAGTATCTTAAAAAGCAGACATCACCTTGCCAACAAAGGTCTGTATAGTTAAAGCTATGGTTTTCCCAGTAGTGATGTATGCAAGTGAGAGCTGGACCATCAAGAAGGCTGATCGCCGAAGAATTGATGCTTTTGAATTATGCTGCTGGAGGAGACTCTTGAGAGTCCCATGGACTGCAAGAAGATCAAACCTCTCCATTCTTAAGGAAATCAGCCCTGAGTGCTCCCTGTAAGGACAGATCGTGAAGCTGAGGCTCCAATACTTTGGCCACCTCATGAGAAGAGAAAACTCCCTGGAAAAGACCCTGATGTTGGGAAAGATGGAGGCCACAAGGAGAAGGGGATGACAGAGGATGAGATGGTTGGATAGTGTTCTTGAAGCTACCAGGATGAGTTTGACCAAACTGCGGGAGGCAGTGGAAGACAGGAGTGCCTGGCGTGCTCTGGTCCATGGGGTCACAAAGAGTCGGACACGACTAAACGACAAAACAACAACAACAAGGTATCAAAGATCCAAACCTTATACAGGGCAGGGGAAGCGTGCTGGTAGAGGGAAAACAGAACTAAGATAGTGTTATCTGTGTGGTTGCCAGGTCATGTGACTGAGCTGAATGGGCTTTAGGGTGTGACCCAATTCCTGCCTGTCTGGTCCAGTCTTTACCATGCTTCTGAAATGCCCCATTTAAAGGAACTACGATTGCCTCAGTTCAGCCAGCTTTGGCTCACCTGGTTGAGCCCCGGCTGAGCTGGGTAGTAAACAAGTTCTGCCAGCATATCTCAGGCTGAGCCACAGTTGGGGACTTAATGTCAGCCAAGCCCAGTTGAGGCAGAAATCCACTGCATCTTACACTGCTCATGCTGGTCAATCTTGCCAAAGTGTTGCCCTCTTAGTAGTGAATTCAACACTTAAGCAAAAGGAGTGAAGTTCTATCTCAAAATGTCGACATTTTGGTTTCCTTCACAATTTTGGATAGTGTCAGGGAATGAAATGAAGAGGAGGAGGAATGGTGGAGGTCTCCTTCCCCCTTCTCCCATAGCTTCCAGAGAGGAGGAAGGCAGTCTCGAATTACAGCAGGGATTTGAGGAAAATAACAGCTCAGAGACAGGCAAACAGCAGAGTAATGGGGTGTTAGGAGAAGGAGAGGCAGAGCCACTGGCTGACACATCATTTGGCAGCATAACCGACTCCACTTCTCCCAAAATGCAGCGTTTGTTATGGGTGCAAGAACAGAGAGCACAGAGAAAGTTGTACACGGCATGTGTTGTTGCTAGGGGGGGAGGGGAGGAGCTCAGTGCGAGCAACTCCATCATTTAGGAATGACTTGAATTCTTTGCTTCTCACCATGATAATGATAATTATAATAATTTATTATTTGTACCCCACCCATCTGGCTGGGTTTCCCCAGCCACTCTGGGCTGCTTCCAACAAAGATTAAAAATACATTAAAATGTCACACATTACAAACTTCCCTGAACAGGGCTGCCTTCAGATGTCTTCTGAATGTCAGGTAGTTGTTTATCGCTTTGACATCTGATGGAAGGGCGTTCCACAGGGCGGGCGCCACTACCGAGAAGGCCCTCTGCCTGGTTCCCTGTAACTTGGCCTCTCGCAGTGAGGGAACCGCCAGAAGGCCCTCAGAGCTGGACCTCAGAATGATGGGGGAGGAGACGCTCCTTCAGATATACTGGACCGAGGGAACCGCCAGAAGGCCCTCGGTGCTGAACCTCAGCATCCGGGCAGAACGATGGAGGTGGAGACACTCCTTCAGGTATGCTGGGCCGAGGCCGTTTAGGGCTTTAAAGGTCAACACCAACACTTAATGTAGGAACTTTCTTGTTTCCTCCCTGCTTCTTGGTGCCATTGGGGGTAAGGAGAGGGGTCTTCAAGCCTGACAGATAGCAATTATCTGCCTTGGGGAACTTCTTGTACTTCTCCATGTATTTTGGAACTCCAGGAAATGCGGGTTTCCTCCATGAGTACAGAGGGGGTTCCAACGGCATACAGGCAACCTTCACAAGTGGGAGGATGACCATTATGATAATGGGGTTGGAGCTAAAGCATTCATCCCTGTTGCTCCTGCACAAACAGTGACACGCAAGAAGGGCTGCTGATAATGTTTAGGTTCACAGAATCACAGACTTGGAGAGCTGGAAGGGAGCATGATGGTCGTCTAGTCCAACTCTCTGTGATACAGGAATCTTACACCCAACGTTGGGCTCAAATCCACAATCCTGAGATTAAGAGTTTCTTACTCTACTAATTGAGCTTATAGGATTGATCAGTATTTTCTCATTTTTAAATTCATTGGACAGATGGGTCCTAGGCAGATGTGCCTGCCACTTATTCAGGGAATAGCATTTGAATAATATAAAAAATGTGTGTGCCAATCATTTGATCATTCTGATTGATGTGCATAAATCCCACCAGGTGTTCCTATCAGGAAGCAAGGGAAAAACAAGGACACAGCTCTGTGAAATGACTTTTTATTTTTGTGTCTAAACTACTATGATTGTAGACTTTGAAGTGACTGAAATGTAATCTATCTAGCCTTCCCTGCCGGCGGAGTAGGATGTGTGATCCTTCTATGCTTCCAGTTACACAATTTAGCTTACAAAACCAGCCAAAGTGTTGGTTCCCCACAACTGCTACCTTCAAAAGATCTCTGGGAACACTGGTCTTTGAGCTTTGTTACTTTGACCCTACAGGAACCTAGATTCATGTGGATACGAATATTGAGGTGGCTAGTGTGAGGTGACTAGATGGGTAGAAAATTGTTTCAGTTACCATTTAAAGAGAGTTTCTGAAACAATACGTGAACCAAAACAAACCCATCCTTCAAAATTCTCAGTTCCCTGAATTTTGCAATATGGTTCGCCAGTCATGCAATGCAAATACTGTTTATTAGATGCATATATTCATGAAAATAATATAATAAATGCTTTGTTTTAGGGGACAGTGTCCATACAGATGTGTATATTAGGAGAAATTCACTGATGAATTTTCATGAGAAGTGTTTTTATTTTTTTAAAAAAATCACAAAGTGATGTAGAAATGTGGATAATTGAACTTAAGCTTGAAAAGAGGGCCAACTGATTCATCGATCCCTACACTCTGTATTGTCTTTTTACAAAGGATAAGTATTACAGACCCACCTTGTCATTACCCCTCCTCCACCCTGAAGGGCACAACATATACATAGATTTGTTTCAGGGCTTGGATCAGTGGTGTTGCATGGGTTGCCAGCACCCAGGGCAAGGGAGGGAAATGGAAGGTGTAAGCATGTACATTCAACTGCCTGACGGTGTCTGCATCACCCAGGAGATCGCAGCCATAGAGATAAGCAAAGAAGAGTCATTCCATTGTCTGGAGAGGTCACTTCCTGTTTCACACTGAGAAGCCTTTTTCAATAGAGCCCAGCGACAGAAGCACTTAGCTGTATTGAGACAGCAATGGGTGCTGGAATTTTGCATCTCTGATAATTTTGGACCCAGAGCAACCATCCCTGTGCCCCCATGCTATGCCATTGGATTGGACACATCATATCTCAACACTGTAAACTATGAAGGAACTTCTTGTAATTAATAAAAAAACCTCAGTAATAGAAAAAAAACCTCAATAATTGAAAAAAGACAGTGAGAGATTTTACTTTCTTGGGCTCCACAATCACTGCAGATGGTGACAGCAGCCACAAAATAAAAAGACGCCTGCTTCTTGGGAGAAAAGCAATGACAAACCTAGACAGCATCTTAAAAAGCAGAGACATCACCTTGCCAACAAAGGTCCGTATAGTAAAAGCTATGGTTTTCCCAGTAGTGATGTATGCAAGTGAGAACTGGTTGCCGAAGAATTGGTGCTTTTGAATTATGTTGCTGGAGGAGACTCTTGAGAGTCCCATGGACTGCAAGAAGATCAAACCTACCCATTCTTAAGGAAATCAGCCCTGAGTGCTCACTGGAAGAACAGAAGGTGAAGCTGAGGCTCCAATACTTTGGCCACCTCATGAGAAGAGAAGACTCCCTGGAAAAGACTCTGATGTTGGGAAAGATGGAGGGCACAAGGAGAAGGGGACAACAGAGGACGAGATGGTTGGACAGTGTTCTCAAAGCTACCAGCATGAGTTTGACCAAACTGCAGGAGGCAGTGGAAGACAGGAGTGCCTGGTGTGCTCTGGTCCATGGGGTCATGAAGAGTCAGACACAACTAAACAAATTCCTCGGTAATCAATTCTTTACAAAGAGAGCTGCAACCTACCTTTCATGGCTTTTTGCTAAACTTTAAGAGAAGTGAGCTAAAACCATCTATCACGAGCCCTGGATTATATCAGCCTGAATCCGATAATTTTATCATGTGTACTTATTGTAGAGTCACCTTCAAAAACAGAACAATGAGAAAGCTTACTGCATCAAACCTGCGCTGGGCTGAAAGTTATCCAAGCAAAGTTCACCTCCTTCACTTTCATTACCCACCAACAACTGTGTTTTCCTGAAGGGCAACAACAGCAGTTTTATTTCAGGGTAGTCCTTGTGTTGTTGTTTTAGTCCCAGAAGGCTCCTTTCCATAAATGTCATATCATGACATAGCTTCATGCACCAGAAGCCTCAAGGAAAGGAAATGTCAGCCCCTGTGGAATCACTGCCATTTCCACCATCACTAAAGTCCTGTCCCTAATACTTTTGCACCAATTCATCCACCTAAGAATCACCGAAATCTTCTGCCCCCATTAATGCCACCTGTGAATCAGTGGCAAAAATCGAGAGAGTTTTTTACAAAAGCTCTCCATAACACAAAATGCTCTGCATCCTCTGTGCTTGGCAACTCATCTTTTTATCCCTTCCAGAAATCATATACCAGCAATCAGAAAAAATAAAAATAAAAAGCCTAAACAACTTTTGCCATACTTTTCAGTTTAGGCAATCACAAACCTTCAGACATGAAAATACTTCAGAGAGAAACTGAAAAAGAAGAGAAAATATCTGAATGTAGAGGCTGAATGCTCTCATACTTCATGTATCGATTCTTATGAAAGAACTTTTCGCCTGTTTAATGGAACACTTCAAACCTGTTTCTTTGGTCACATATTATTTACATAGAAATCTATTAAACCGACTCTCTCCCTCAAATACAGTGGCACCTCGGTTCTCAAACATCTCCATTGATGAATATTTTGGAACCAGAACGCTGAAAACCGAGAAGTAAATTCTTCCATTTTCAAACGCGCCGTTTCAAAGTCAAACGGCTTGCACTGTGTGTTTTTCAGTTTTCTCAATGGAATTTTCAGACAGCCCTTTGTGCCTCGGTTTTTGAGCATTTCTGAACTCGAACGGTCTTCTGGAATGGATTACATTCGAGAACTGAGGTACCCCTGGTTTGAACAAAGTTTTGTTTAGTGTTTTTTTCTTTTTTCACATTGCAGAATGCTCTTGTATTTTCTATCCCAAACTTCCCTTTGAAAGGTTCCTAATCCCTATTTTAACCATTTCCTAATGTCTCCCCCCGGGGGTTTAAATTATGTTAAATTATGCAATATGTGCAAATGCTTGACAAAACATTTTGAAAAGGTTATGCGCACAGTATTAGGGTTCTGGGCAGCACAGTTGCTGTCCTGGATTAGCAGTAATAAGTCCTTGTATAAAGAAACATATTGATATGATGTATTATTGCTTCTAATCTAGACCAGCAGCTGCGCCAAGCCATCCAGAAACCTGATCTCGTTTCTTGAATTCAGGTAATTGGTAGATTTTAAGGCCATAGGGCAACCTTGGAGGTATCTAGCATTAACAAATTGAATGCTATATTCCAATAGCTCACCCAAAAGAACTGTTTGGGGGTGCAGACTTTCTAGCCTGTGCTATTCAATAAAATATGCCGTGCTAACATTGTTGTATCCTAAAAAATAAAAGGCTATGAGGAATAAAATAGTTTTATTATACTAAATGAGGAAATTGTCATATGCTATATTGTGCAGACACGGATGAATACCAGGAAATTGGGATTTCACAGTACAAGCATGTGTCGGCTCCAATACAATGCCTTAGATGAGTTTACTTGACAGCGTAAGAGGGTTCTATATTTGCTACACACTTCAGGCAAAGGTAGAATTTCATGGATGTCTTTCAAATATAAGTGTGATAAGCAAATAGACAAAGAGCAGGAAAATCTGCTGCATAATGTGGTGGTTTGCTTCTTTCTTCTTAGCCACTTGCTTCGTAACAAAAAGTAATTAAAGTAGGATTGGGCGAAATGTTCCTATTTGAAAAGAAAAGTATCCATAGTAGAAGCCTGTCCTATGCTATTCACCTCTAACCATGCAACTTGTCTGTCAGAAATAGAAAGATGAAGGAAGTGAGTAGTTAAGGAAGCATCACTTCCTCTTGAATTTTATTTATTTATGTTCAATATTTTTATGCTACTTTTCTTTTCACAAAAGCCCATTCGAACGGGACCACAGAAGTAAAGTGTGTGTGTGTAGAATCATATACAGTATAAAACTATTCAGTTTTATTCAGTTTTATTTATTCTAAGCAGCTGAGGCTTGATTCAGGGTTAAGCTATATGTGACATTAAATGCAAAATGCACGAACTGTAAATATGTGAATCTTTTAAAACCCCAAGCAGCAGGTGGAGAAGCAGAAACTGTCAATACTCTGGCTGACATAATGGGAGGGGCAAATTATGGGGACAGGTGACATGGAAACGTGAAATTCTCTGGCATCTGAATAGTGATGGGGAGAAAATTGATTTAGTTAAAGGTCAGCTTACCTAATTCTTACTATCCAAAACAATACAAGAACTGAAACACAGCCCTCCTTCAAAATTTACATTTGCGTGTGTAGGTCCCCAGGCCACCCCTCAAATAACTTCACACATAACACGTAATTTTAGTTTTGGTTTTTGGGCACTATTTTGGCCACAACTTTATTAAAATACAAAATCAGTGAGTGGTTGTTTAGACATTGGTTATGACTATCTGTCCCCCCGCCTGGGACAGAACTGACATCCCAAGGTCCGATTGGTAGCCAGTAGAAGGGAAAGTCAAACTTGGGGGTCATTTGAGCTAAGCTTCAGACCCACGCTGCTTACCCCAGCAACTCCCTGAAGGCTTGCCGGCCCTGGTCCCATGACAGGGATTGGACGGCCCTGATCCCATGACAGGGATAGGACGAAATCGTGGCAAGCCCCAGGATTCCTTTAACGGAATTCCCTTCAGCAAAATAGGAGGGGCAGGCACAGCCTATCCTGAGCCCTCCACCACCAGCATATTATAACCAATGCCTAACCGCAATCTTACAAGTTGTGACAAATTGCTGAGTAGTAGGCAAAAACCAAATGGCCCAGCCAATCACCAAATGGCAAAATTCCTACTAGGCCCCTGCGCCAAGGCAGACGACCCCATGACAGGCAAAGCAAGGTCAACTGGAAAAGAGGGCGGGCGGGCAAGTGATCCGATGCACTCTGCAAAGAGAAACCAGAGTGCACCAATATTTAAAGACTATGGTCCCACCCACCCAATTTGCAACATACAGTTTGCCCCAGCAACCCGGTTATCCAATCACAATGCCAGGCAACAACTATTAACCTGCCTGGCAACAAGAGGCCTGGCCCGGCGGCCCACACCGCAACACGTGCTCTCATTTATTGGAGAACACGCTTTTTCCAAATATTGCCATAGAGTTCTCCAGTCTAGTAATGTGTAGAAAAATGTACACACTAAGGTAAAAACATGCATAAAAATGCATACATATGCAAAAAATACATTAAAAATGCATCAGTAAAGAAAATTGCTTAGCAATAATGTGCATATTTAGCAAAAACGATACTATAAAACACATATACATTAAGAGAAACATTGATGGTATGTAAAGTGAAGTAAATAGGAATTCTACGGTTGCCATATTTCAAAAAGTGAAAACCCGGAGTTGTTGAGCCTTTCTTGCAAAATCTCAGATAAAAAATGAAGTTTTGAGCTGGGGGGGGGGGGGCAAATTCACCAAAATCTACACTTCCAACATGGGTTGCCACATGTCTGGATTTTAGCAGGCGCATCCATGTGGAGAGAGAGTGGTGCAATACAGTGGTACCTCGGTTTTCGAACAGCTTAGTTCTCGAACTACTTGGAACCTGAACACTTCAAACCCGGAAATGAGTGTTCTGGTTTTCGAACATTTTTCGGAAGCAGAACACGCTCTGTTCTGAGTATAACTTCCGTTATTGCCACACTTCCGGTTCCAGAGTGAGGGAAGGTGGGCTGGGCGGCAAGCAAGTAGGCACCTGCAGCCCTCCATCACTGGGTCCCTCTGCCACAACAACAGCAACCACCCCCCTCCAGCTCCAGAGGCACTGAGTGAGGGAAGGCTGGGCTGGGCTGGCAAGCGAGCAGGCAAGGGATGTTGCTGCCACACACACACACACACCCAGCCTGCCCTGGAGGTTGTGGCTCTGTTTTGCGCACACACACCCCAACACCCCATCCGAGATGCTTCTACTCAGACACAAGTTGAGCTGAGGACTCAACACATTGCCCTCTCCTTCTGCCAGCTCTGTGCTGGGGTGATGGCACGTGTGCCCACAGAGAGGGCTCTGAGTGCCCCTCTGGCATGCGTGCCATAGGTGTGCCACCACTGTCCTAGATGCTCTTTATGAGAGTTGAATCCCGGCTATGTCTGGAAAATTCCAGAAGTATGGCAGCCCTAAGCAATGCAGAAGGAAAGGAAATCAGGGGTGCCTAGAATATGTTATTGACAAGAATGGCCTGTAGCAATATTACTATTTCCAACAACTCTGATAAATATGCAATGTTTAATTTCCACAAACATTCCAGCATCTGGTTTTTCTCTACCATTATTATCTGCATATGATACGTAATTCCCATAAACTTTCACACATTTGATTTCACATGATTCCATTACTGAGCACGGTCCTTTGTTTTCCCTTACGAAAACTCATGCTATGAAAACTCATAGTTTCAAACACATTTATCTCTCATTCAGATATGATACTTCTGCTTTCGGTTTCACACATTTGACGTAGTGATAACATGATTTGAAAGAGAGGCGATCCTAACCACCCTTATCTTGGCCATTATTATTCCCAAAAGTCTAGTTGTGATCAAAGCTCTTATCAATTGTGCTAGATTTCTGTTTTAAACATTCTAAGAGATGGGCCTTTCATTTTGATCCAGTTAGATGGTTATTATGGTTGACACAGATATCACACAGAAATTCAAGTAGCCTCAGGTTGTGGAGTTTATCATTTGAGCTGGGTTAAAAGTATAAATTACTATCTTATCGGCCCTGTGGTTTGAATCAATGCAGGGCCTGGGGCCAGGGAGGGGGGAAACCCGGTACTTAGATAGAATTGTGAAACAGGCCACTTGTTGAGGAGGCTTTGGACATTAAAATGATGGCAAAGTGTTTGTGTTTGTGTGTGTGTCTAATGTAATGTAATTCAATTTTCAATGTAATTCAATTCAATGTAATTCAATTTTAGGGAACATTTTCTTACCTTGTATTTGATATCTAGGCTACTAATTACTTCTGCAGCTTTACTTTGAGAGAAAATGTGCTAATTTAAGAATCTGTACCAAAAAAGCAGTTGTAACAGTATGTCAAAGCTAAGTAAAGCTACAGGGAACCAGGTGGAGGGCCCTCTCAGTAGGGGCACCCGCCCTGAGGAACGCCCTCCCACCAGATGTCAAGGAAATAAACAACTATCTGACTTTTATAAGACATCTGAAGGCAGCCCTGTTTAGGGAAGTTTTTCATGTTTGATGTTTTTATCGCTTATTCTTATTCTTATTCATATTCTGTTGGGAGCCGCCCAGAGTGACTGGGGAAACCCAGCCAGATGGGCGGGGTATAGATGATGATGATAATAATAATAATAATAATAATAATAATAATAATAATAATAATAACAACCAGTTTTAGACCCCTAAGTATTAGCAGTTGCCAGCATTACCCTGTTCGCCTCTACCTAGTTCCATCCTTATTTCAGACATTGTGATATATCGGTATCTTGTGATGTTTAGCTGGCAATATATCACAATGTTGAAAACCACATATTGCCTATCCCTACTGGTGAACCAGCCATAGCTAGAGAAAGGCACTTTTATTCACTGAGACCACCTGAGCTTTTGGTGACAGTGTTGATTCCAGGAGCACCTCAAGTAATGGACCTGTTTCTTCTAGAGGAGTGGAACTCAATACAATATAGGCATCTCCTCACCTTCTGGACTTCAGAGTTGGGCTCACATAACACCTCTATATTTTCACAATTTATCTTCAATTTACATCCAGCCCATCATCACCCCCAAGCAAATTAAAGAATTGACTAGGGTTTTTTTCTCCCAGCACCATCATTCCACTTGTGTAACAAATTTCTGCTTGTGTAATCGAACTCCTCTCTGCACTCCTCTCACCTGTGTTCCCTCAACATCTACTCCAGACAAAAGGAAGGTGAAGTAATTTTCCATCTGTGGAACCAATGGATGCAACACTGTATAAATACTAAACCTGCAATTTCCTGGGCAAAATGTAAAATGTGAAACAGACTTTTATCTTAGCTCATCATCACCCTACATGACAACTTTAGTCTTCTAGCTGTGGAAGTACCAACATTTAGGAAAGCAGGTAGAAACTAGCTAGTTGTCTTCTTAATCCTATTTTGAGGACTGAAGGAGTATGTTTGCATCTCAGTGAAATTTCCTGGAGTTCAATCCAATTGTTTTGGCAAATGACCTACCTTTATTACTTTCCTTAACTCATCATGCTTATCAAGTGAACTATGTGTGCATGCCTCCAGAAGGAAATAAGAATTTTATTCAAGAGTTCACTGTCACCATGGCAATCAGAAAAACTGAAAAAAAATATGTGTGTTTGTGTGTGTGTTTGTGTGTGTGTGTGTGTGTGTGTGTGTGTGTGTGTGAGGGAAGAATCTTAACCCAGGTTGTTGTTGTTGTTGTTGTTTTAATGCCACTGTACCTCCAGGGGAAATGGGTAATAGGTTATGGGCAAATTTAAAAAGCCATAAATGACATGTTTAAGGCTTTTAGATAATTTTAACACTGTTCTTAAAGAGAGTTTAAAAGTACATAATTATGAAAACATAGTTTTGAGCTTCTCATTGAACAGCAGGTAGGAACATAATGGTCTGCCTTCCTTTGCATATGACATCCAATAAACAAATAAAGTACTGGATTAAGGATTTTGATGAACCTGCTAATAGGAAACAAAAGAAGATGCTTGTGAAATGGTCTCAATGTAATTTAGGTAATTGTTTCTGAATTTGGATTTATTGGGCAGGAGCATCTGGGTATTGGCGGTCAAAATCATTATCCCACAATGTATTGGGCTTTTCTCATGGGATTAAAAGCAAGAACACCGTATAAACCACAGGTCCAGTAAGTGCTGAAGGGAATGTTTGCTTTGAAATGAGATGTGTATGGCATTTTGTGTCCTGAATTGATTTAATGATATATAAAAAGACATTAAATCTCTTCCCAAAGGATTTCAACAGAACAACAAATGTTGCCACAAATGATCCTTCCACAATTCTTGTGGCTTGATTAGCATGTTAAGATGATTAAAA
The DNA here is from genome assembly GCF_964106915.1 of Podarcis gaigeae. Lineage (NCBI taxonomy): Eukaryota > Metazoa > Chordata > Lepidosauria > Squamata > Lacertidae > Podarcis > Podarcis gaigeae. The sequence goes on from NC_139677.1 coordinate 21,106,867, forward strand.
ACTCTACCTATTATTTTTGTTTTGGTATTCGTTTTTTCTGTGAGATTTGCAGGGAAACCACAAAGTTAAAAATTAGTGTCATTGTAGTAAATGCCCCCGAGTTGAATACAGTGGCATGCTGGAATAGGTTTTGAACACTTTTTTTTTAGCTCTCCTTATGATGAAACACATTGTTGTGTGAATATGAAACACGTGACCTAAAATATGCCAGGGTCATAAAGGTCACCCTGGAATTTTTTTATTTCTATTTTTCCCTATCTTTGTGGGCTCAATTTATAACTAACACAAAAAGAAGAGTATACATACCTCTGCAACATTCAGTTGAAAATTATTATTTTTTAAGTGTGACACTTCCATTAAAGTTTCATCACATTTCATCACTTTTATGTTGTCATGAACTTTAGGACTTGGAGTCAAATCTGACAGAAGAGTCCTCAAACAAAATATGCCTTTATCATAGTAATATCTAGAATCCACTGATTACTGCCATCATATGGAGATCTTCATCTACTCTAACCATGACCATCAAGAATATGGAGGATGTTTATGGAGATTTACATTGTAGAAGCTCTGGTGCTCTGTGTGGTACTGACTAACAGCAGCATGCTATAAAAATTGCCCACACTTACTAATCCTTCTAGGGAATACGATACAATACGATACGATACGATATGATACGATACGATATACGATACGATACGATGTGATGCGATGCGATGCGATGCGATGCGATGCGATGCGATGCGATGCGATGCGATACGATACAATAATCTTTATTGTCATTGTCCCATACAGAACAACAAAATTGGGGGGGGGGGAATCTATATAAGACATTCAAAACCAACAAGCCTGTTATCCCAGCTATCCCAGCCTGGTTAGCCCCCCAAAAACTCTGATACCCCATTTTTTAAATACAATAGGCTCCCATAGAGACTCCTTACACTGCGTTTAAAACCAAAATCGCATTTGGATAGAAACTGTTTCTCAGGTGGCTAGTCCTAGATTTTATAACCCTGTACCTTCTTCCAGAAGGCAGAAACTGAAAGAGATCATTTTTGGGGTACGCACTATCCTGTGCAATCTCTGCAGCTTTCTTATAGCACCTGGAAGCATAGATTTGATCCAAGGTGGGAAGAGTGCACCCACTTATTCTCTCCGCAGTCTTTACAACCCTGGACAGCATTGTTTTCCCCCTGACCATGCAGGGAACATCCTCTTCTTTATTCCCTTCCCTCTCTGATTTTATTTAGTAGGTGATATTTCTTTCTTATGATAGTGGCAGATAGCGGCAGAGCAACCTGAACCTCTTTTGCACCTGGCTATTATTATTGGGAAGTGATGCCCCTCCACCCATTTCTGCCGGTCTCTGCCTGTGCAGTGATGTTAGCACCTTCAGAGGTGTGGATCTTTTCCTTCTGTCAGCCTGCAGGTAGGCAGAATTGATCCAGCAGGTTCTGCACTAATGAACCAGCGGAAAGCCTCAATATGGGGCAGTGGAAAGTCTCAAAATGGAGGGCAGAAAGGGGGGTTGGATCCTGAGCCATCCCTATGCCATCATGTGATGACATCAGGCATGATCTGCATTCAATCACTCCGTAATGATGAGCTGTCTGCCCCCCTACCTTCTGCTCTGGATAGCATGCTTGGTAAGGCTACAGGTGCAGTGGTGACCAAACCAGTGCCTTAAATCCCTCTGGGCAGTCGCCCGGGTTAGGATTGGACCCTAAATCTGCATGGAATATTTGTCTTGATTTTAATTGCATGCAGCATCTAATGATCTGATGTAGGAAATAAAATGATGACAGTGCTACACACCACCCCAATTTTAATAATAATAATAATAATTTATTTATACCCCGTCCATCTGGCTGGGTTTCCCCAGCCGCTCTGGGTGGTTTCCAACAAAGTATTAAAATACAACAGTTTGTCAAACATTAAAAGCTTCCCTATAGAGGGCTGCCTTCAGATGTCTTCACATGAGCAGCGCGAGATTCCAGGGGTTCCAAACATTCACTGAGTGTTTGTGCTTCCTTTTGGGAATAAAGCACAACAGAGACCAAAATCACTCCCTTATTGCTTCAGTTCCATACATACTGCTATCTTCTGCATGTGCTGTAAAAAGTGAACCTATTATGCAAGAGAAGCAGAATGTACCGACTTCAATAAGTATAGAGAAGATTAATTGCTGTTCCTGGCAAACAAAATGGGAAGGGGGTTGGAAATTCCTGTATATTTATTAGAGCTACATTATGTACAGATGTTTTCAAAAAACAATAATATAAAAAGCTGTCCCCGCCCTCACTTCTAATAATAGCATATGAACCTACTGTAGCATCTTTCTGAATACTGAAATAGATTTATCAAGGCACATACATCTCATTTATTAAATCAACGCATGTCTCTCTATTCCAGTAATATCACAACACAAAATGATATAACTTGTGTCCTAAGTTTCTCTTTATTGCTCTTTCCTGTTTCTCTGATGTATAAACCTATATAATGCAATTTTAGCTTGCAAAGCAACTACAAAACAGAATGTTTTGTATTGATTTCTCATATAAAAGAACTGCAGAAATAAATCAAGCCTTTTTTTGGGGGGGGAAGGGAGGATTGTGCATGTGGATCTTATTGTTTCTACAGTTTTTGTTTTGAAATAGAAGTAGGGTTCTATTTCAAATAGAAGTGGGTTAATCATATTTTTAAATATAAGCCAAGAAGTGCAGATGAAATTTCAGAAGAGTAATATTACATAATCAGAATTAAGTGGGTGGCACAAGGTTTTCGCAAACAGAGACGATTGCAAGATTAAGGTAAAACCAGACATAAATAAGCATTGGGACCTGTATATGGTGTTTTACCTTTATCTCTTTTCTTCCCACCACCCCAAAACCCACACAGCTCAGTGCACAGCCAAACTTAACTAAGAAAAGTGAGGGATCAGGATACACTGATATACATTTTGAAATGTTAGCTCTGCACCGGGGCAAATCCTGACAAAGCGTGTTCTCCTTCATGGAGAGCACGTGTTGCAGTGGGGGCCGCCAGGACACTCCAAAGTTGGGGGCGGGCTAACTGATCGTTGGCCACTGATGCGATTCGGGCTTCCCTTGTTGTTGGGAAGAAGTTAATGTTGCCATTTATTGATTGACAGCCAGAAATACTAAAACTCCCTGCACGAGGCTAGGGCTTCCTCTTTTCGCCCGTGCAGCGGATTGCCCATCCCCCCTCCCTAGAATAGGGTTGTTCGCTTTGACCTTGCTATGCCTGTCATGGGGTCGTCTGCTTTGGAACGGGGGCCTGGTAGGAATTTTGTCCATCTGGCTGATTGGCTGGGGCCATTTGGTTTTTGCCTACTGTGTAGCAAATCGTCACAACTTGTAAGGTTGCGGTTAGGCATTGGTTTATGGTTTGGTTGGTTGAGGGGCGTGGATTGGCTGTGCCTGCCCCTCTAATGCTGCTGCTGCAAGGGATTCCCATAAAGGAATTGGGGGCTAACTATTGCTTGTCCACTCTGTCAAGGGGGCTCGGGCCATAGCAATGAGCTCCTGGTTGCATTTGGGGTGAGGGCAGGTTCCCTGCTCCGCGTAACCCCCAAGTGTATTCCCCCATTCTGACTTTCGCATTGTGCGGAATGTCAGTCTGTCCCCCATGGTGGGGGCAGATAGTCGCAACCAATGCCTAAGCAACCACTCACAAATTTGTATTTTAATAAAGTTGTGGCCAAAATTATTGCCAAAAATCTTAAACAAAAAAAATTCTGTGTGATGTGTGAGTTATTGGGGTGGACCTGGGGACCTCGACACGCAAGTGTCCAGAATGTGAGTAATCCTGGCAAAAGTATTTCGGTGAACTTTTTGCTTGAACTTAATGTGTCTAATGAAATATTTCCAGTACAGGGACAACTTAAAGTGTGTAGAGAGAGGAGGGCAATGACAAAATAGGTATTAGTGAATGCATGGCAGTTGCTCAGTGCCATCTGATGGGAAGAAAGATGGTTTCAGAAAAGCAGTCAAAACATGGCTATATTAGGGCTGTGCATACCAGATTTGATGGACTGGGATATGTATTTTGAGCAGAAAAATGACATGGGGTAGGATTGTGCACCACTCTCCCATATCTCCGTGTGATTCCTAGATTGCTTCTCAGAGAGCTTAGTTATATACTCAGTACAGGTATAAAGCTGTCTGTGGACAAACACCGGCTCCTTTGGCCTGAAGTGTGATGAGAGCCAAAACCCATAGTCCCCTTTCACTGAACTTAACCCTCCAGGGGTCATTTATCTTACCTTACCTACCAGATAGATAGATAGATAGATAGATGATAGATAGATAGATAGATAGATAGATAGATAGATAGATAGATGATAGATAGATAGATAGATAGATAGATAGATGATAGATAGATAGATATAGATAGATAGATAGATGATAGATAGATATAGATAGATAGATGATAGATGATAGATAGATGATAGATGATAGATGATAGATAGATAGATGATAGATAGATAGATGATAGATGATAGATGTCTGTGAGAGAGAAAATATGCGTGTTAATTTATTCAAACCCTCAACATTTTCTGGCTCAAAATTGCTTAGCGTGAAGACTTGGAGCTGATGTCCACATTGCTAAATCTGATTCTATGAGGCATAGAAAACTGATCAACAGCAAAGATGCAAATAGGAGGGTGGGAAGGGAGAGGTGGTTCTGTTCATGGAATATGCCAGCAGTCATCTCTGAAGTATTTTCGCTCAGCGAAGTCAAAACGCAGAGTCTTCACAGTAAATGAATAAAACTTCAGTGAGGCGAGGCAAAACATACTTCTTTACAAACACATAATGTAGGAGAGCAAGGTAAAAAAAAAAAAGAGCCCACACTGAGCCCACTTGTATTTATTCTTTCTGGCTCCGTGTTTCTTCCTCTAAAAGATACAATATTTGTACAAGGAATGAGTCATCTAGAGCAGGCACAGGCAAACTCGGCCCTCTAGATGTTTTCGGACTACAATTCCCATCATCCCTGACCTCTGGTCCTGTTAGCTAGGGATGATGGGTATTGTAGTCCCAAAACATCTGGAGGGCCGAGTTTGCCTATGTCTGATCTTGAGGATGATTCAAAGTGAGTCAGCTAGCTGAATGAGTCTGCACTTTTCAGCATTTTTCAACACTTTCTACACTTTACCGCTTCTGCTCTCAAAGACCTTTGTCTCATGACAAGTATAGTACATGGGCCTTGAGTTAATCCATCTCTCCTCAAAGTGGTTCTACTACTTCCTGGCTAGCGGCTTAGATGGAGAAAGGTGTATCAATAAAAGCTGTGCTTCCTGTTTACCTCGCCCTTATTTTTCATGAGCTGAAAATGCACAGGCTTTATTAGCAGTTGTGGCCCTGTATAAACATCTCAAACATTATTTTAAAATCTCCTGTTCAGTGGAATGGAACTTTTGGAGTACTCTTAGGAATATGCTTGATGATGATCAACTGTCAGTGCACTGGGAAAATTACTCCATCAAGAGTCTTGGGACTGCAACATTTCTGTTGGTGTTAATATGCTTAATTCCAGTTAGTGTTGGAAAAGGTCATCTCAAGCTCCATGGACTGAAAAATAAGCCTTTCCCAGAATTAACATGTTAGCAGCGAGTGAAAAGGCAGTTCTCAGATCAAAGGGATTAATTTAATACTCTCTTTGATTTAACGAGGAAGGGGGAAAAGTGGATTGTAGCTACTGAGTACAATATTACTGAGCCAAATTTATACAGTGTAGTGGAGATCCTGTTTGAATGCTTGCTCGTTTCACAATGGCTGAGAAGGACCTTCAAATAAAGGACCCGCATTTATGTTTCCTCTAAGCTTGGAGCAAAATCCTGGCTATGGATCTCAGTTCTGGGTTCCTAGTAATGCCAAGTCATACATCCAGCAGGATGTGACAATTAGAAAATTGCTGTAAACATTAGAGAACAAAGTGAACAGATTCCTGCCCTTATGCTTCTATTTTTCATTGCCAGAATGAGTGTGGTGAATTTCGATTCCTGTTTTCTATTCTCAGCTTCCTTCCCACACATGCCCAGATCCAAATGTGCCACAATTCCGATATGCTCTTAACTGGGCCTTATTTGATGGGGAAGGGCTGTAGCTCGGTGGTTGAGCATTTGCTTTTGAAGCAAAAGATCCTGGGTTCAATCCCTGGCCCCTTAAGGTAAGGCTGGAAAAAACCTTCAGTAGAGAACTGTTATATACTGAAGTTCTCACCCTGAGCCGGTAGGGGGATACTGTAGATAGTTATGTAAATAAGGGATCAAAAGTGACGTTCAGTGATTGGATAGTTTTAGAAAATTGTTACAGTTACATTGTACTGGAGCTCTATATAAGCAGGCTGACTGAACCCTTCAGTTCAGTTCTGTCCTGGCCTGTGAATAAACAAGAGCTGTTTGAAGAATTGCTGTGTCGTCTGATATGTTCACCCACAGATTAACAAGAACCACTGTCAGTTACTGTTGTCATGACTGAGCTAGACAGACAAATATGAATGGAGGATTGTAAATGGTTTTATGCAAGGCCAATATTGTGTAATATTTCATTTTTATTTATAATATACAGTGGTACCTCTAGTTATGAACTTAATTCGTTCGGGAGGTCCATTCTTAACCTGAAACTGTTCTTAACTAGAGGCGTGCTTTCGCTAATGGGGCCTCTTGCTGCCGCTGCACTGCCAGCATATGATTTCAGTTCTCATCCTGGGGCAAAGTTCTCAACTCAAGGTACCTCTTCCAGGTTAGCAGAGTTTGTAACCTGAAGCGTTTGTAACCTGAGGCGTTTGTAACTTGAGGTACCACTGTATGTGTAATCCACTATAGGACTACTGGTGAAGGATGGGCATCCAAACAAACAAATATATCTATAAAAGAAACACATGAGATATATAAAAGACTCAGTTGCTGACATTAAGTTTTAAATTTCACTTTAAAAATCTCCACTGAGTATCCTGAAACAATCTCAGTTATTATTATATAGTATATAAAAATAAAATAATATATAATAATGTGCAGAGCTTCAGGAAGCAGGCTGAATTTAACCATTTTACCTAGGACTCCTATTCATTTTTGGAAGTAATAGTGATGTAAATGATTTGCTTCATTTGATATTGCTGAAATCAAATTTAGCAAGGCAAATTAGTAATCACAAATGCAAATAATAATATTTTTTCAAAGATTTTTTTTTTTAGTTTAGTTGCAACATAAAAGTAAGACATCATCATTCTCAATTTTTGTGGACATATTTTATGAACAGATACTGATGTTCTCAAATCCAGACTTATTTTGCTCGCTACCATCCCACAACAGTACATCTTTGTTCAGGTCTTTGAATTTATCAGTTTCATTCATGAGATTTGATTTTTTTCTTTTTTATTGTTATTCGTTGTTGTTTAGTAATTTAGTCGTGTCCGACTCTTCGTGACCCCATGGACCAGAGCACGCCAGGCACTTCTATCTTCCACTGCCTCCCACAGTTTGGTCAAACCCATGCTGGTAGCTTTGAGAACACTATCCAACCATCTCATCCTCTCGTGCCCTTCTCCTTGTGCCCTCTATCTTTCCCAACATCAGGGTCTTCTCCAGGGAGTCTTCTCTTCTCATGAGGTGGCCAAAGTATTGGAGCCTCAGCTTCAGGATCTGTCCTTCCAGTGAGCACTCAGGGCTGATTTCCTTCAGAATGGATAGGTTTGATCTTCTTGCATTCCATGGGACTCTCAAGAGTCTCCTCCAGCACCATAATTCAAAAGCATTAGTTCTTTGGTGATCAGCCTTCTTTATGGTCCAGCTCTCACTTCCATACATCACTACTGGGAAAACCATAGCCTTTACTATAGGGACCTTTGTTGTTATTGTTATTTAAGTCTCCTTAAAACACAACCCTAAAAACATTAGAAGGACAAACAGTAGACAATTACATAAAACTGATGCAAAACTACTTAAAAGAGGATGATTGCATTACAGAGAGGTAGAATCCTGAAAACAGAATAGCAGGTTTATTTGTTTCTTTTAAAAAGGACATATAAGAGGGGAGGTTGCAATCCACTTTTTTTCAGACCATACCTGACGATCATTGAGGAAAAGCTAAGACACACAGCATTTCTGCATTGCATGCATTTTTAATGGAATTGATTTTTTCTTCTTCAATAGCTCTTACCAAGTGTTTGTTTTATTCAATCTACAGAGCACCAAGAACATTGATGAGCCTAGTTAAATAATTAATTATAACTAAGCAAGCTGATTTGATTTCTTTTCTGCTATCAGCTAAAATGTATAAGCTCCTGAAACTAGCCATGAGGCCCATTGTGTTTCGAAACAGACTTCTTGAATACATATGCATCTCTGAACGGGGATTAACAGATGCCACGTGTGTGGTTACCCAGCCAAAAACAAAAGCAGGTACTAAACATAAAAGAAACTAGTTGGTTGGTTAAGACCAGTCAAAGGCGACTATGGAGTGTGGCACTCATTTCACTTCTCAGGCCGAGGGAGCCAGCATTTATCCACAGACAGTTTTCCGGCATGACTAAACTGCTTCTGGTGCACTGAGGACCATGATGGGTGCCAGAGCACAAGGAAATGTCATTTACCTTCCTGTCACAGCGGTACCTATTATCTACTTGCACTGACATGCTTTCGAACTGCTAGGTTGGCAGAAGCTGGGACAGATCAATGGGAGCTCACCCCGTCATGGGGATTCGAACTGCTAACCTTCCAATCAGCAAGCCCAAGAGGCTCAGTGGTTTAGACCACAGCGTCACAGTCAAAGCATTGGTCCATCTAACCAAATATGATATCCCCTGATCTGCAGAAGCTCTCCAAAGTCTTAAACAGAGGTCTTTCTCAGTCCTGAGATTCTTTGATCGAAGCTATGAATTCATTAGGAAGCACATACTTTAATACTGAGCCACAACTCCATTAACATAATTAAATGACAAAAAAGTATAAATTTCTGATTTTATCTGTTGGAGAACGTGGGCAATCTGGACTCCGCCACTGACAATGCCAAATCAGGGAATTTGTGCTTCTTCAAAGTCCATGACACCTTTGGTAGAGGCTATTTTCCAATTGGAGTGCTTGCAGACCAGTGTTTCCCAGTTGTTGGTTGTAGTACATTTATAAGATTTGCCTTGAGGGCATCTTTAAACCTCTTTTGTTTTCCACTGGCATTATGCTTTCCATTCTTAAGTTGGGAATAGAGTAGTTGCTTTGGAAGATGATAATCAGGCATCCGAACAATATGACCAGTCCAACGAAGTTGACATTGAAGAGAGGCCCTTAGCACTTAAACCTCTCTAATATTTTATCTTGTAGCAGAGCATAAAATCCAGTTATACATCTCAGGATGGATAATATTTTTTTCCTTTACCCCCCTTCCTGATATTACATTGGCATTGCATGCTCGTGACTCATCACATAAGAAGAACTGAAATATTTGGCATGCAGATTGAAATAAGAGTTCCACACTGCATCCATATTATTATCCACAATTTGCTTAATTGTGCATCATGTTATACATTAAAAAACCAAAACTCTCTAAACCATCTAATGTATATCTGAATCACATCCATATTAATGTCCACAACTGGCTGAATTATGCAAGAGCTTGTGATCCCAGTTATTACCAAGTCCTTAAGCAAGGCATAACAGTCAGCATTGAGAATGTGAGACAAGTGACTCAGAGCACCAAAATATAGTTATCATATTTCAGAATGCCAGCAACACAACAGCCAACTCTGTGTCCACCCATGACCTCTGGGTGGGACTCTGTTTGTGAAAAGAGAGGTCCTCTTCCTGTCATCCCTCAACATACGACCTGTTGGTTTGGGTACTGGAAATGGAAAGTCACATATATTTGCACCCAGATGAAAATTTAAAAGCATGTGGACATTGCAAACAAGGGCTTGCCAAATGAAAACAGGCTAATATCAGCCTTCCTCCCTCCTCAAATGTAAGCTGAGTGTTGAAAGGAGCAACATTGTTTTAAAATGTTTTGGCTCATGGGTGAGTTTGCAAGTCTACACACGCAAGTTTGCCAGCCTTAAGAAACAGGACCAGTCAAAGATACAGTGGTACCTCGGGTTACATACGCTTCAGGTTACACACTCCGCTAACCCAGAAATAGTGCTTCAGGTTAAGAACTTTGCTTCAGGATAAGAACAGAAATCGGGCTCCGGCAGCACAGCAGCAGGAGGCCCCATTAGCCAACGTGGTGCTTCAGGTTAAGAGCAGTTTCAGGTTAAGAATGGACCTCCGGAACGAATTAAGTACTTAACCTGAGGTACCACTGTATTTGCCCAACCAGACTGAAGGGCAATAGGTGCTCTTTCCTCATTCCATACATAGAAGCCTGGTATGGTATAACATCTTCCTATGCAGCTGACACAGCAGGCTAGTTTATGGGAAGTAGGGGAATGGCTGAGGAAGAAACACCAACTTTACTTTGCCTGATGGGAGGGCTGCTTCTGTTAATAAGAAACTAAAAAAACAACAACAAGGGCACTTCCTTTGTCTTTCTCCAGGTGTGATATTATGAGTCCAGCCAAGAGTAAAAGTGGTATATTATCAAGAATATACATGCTGCCAAAAATGGCTGAATGGATTTTCAGATAAAAATTCAATTAAGGAGTCTTTACATGTCACCATTTCCCCCTCTCCGTTCTTGTTTTGCTTTCGTTGAAGTGCTTCTCAAGTTTCCTTTTCAAAGACTTTCTCCCCCATCTTTTAAGTATTAATATTTTAAAAACTTCCATTTAACAACCAAGGGAAGTGATTGAACTAAGAGCTTGCATCTGTCACTCTTACTCATGCAGACGGAGGCTCTGAGCAGTCTTATTAACATCTATAGAATAAGCAATGACTTAAAATGCTGAGCAAGAAATAATGCAAATCAGGGCTCTCTCATACCAGTCCTTGAAGTAGCTTCCAGATAACTTCGACATCTAAAGCTGACTCAGTAGGTGACAAAACCAGCAACTTGATTTTGAGTACCTAGGACTGAATTCTCTGATGTGGTTCAAACACCAGACTACTGGATATTCAAGTCTTGAATGAACGCATTGTGCTAATATCCTATGTCAATATTACAGTGTTTATTGTCAATTCAGGGGGCATAAGCATTCATGAGGTTTGGGCCTCAGAAAGTCCATTCTCAAGAGCCAGGAATCAAGTAAGATGCACCTCATTGTAATATATTACAGAGCCTACTACAATACAACCTACCATGTCTACCTCAGAGAGGGGAAAAGTGGAGAGGCACCCTAAGACAGATTCCTGATTATCACAATGTGTTACCAGAGGTTTGCCATGTGAAGCTTCAGATTATTGAGGTGTTTGCGCCAAGCTGTGCTCACCTGATTTCTGTGACCTGGAATAAAGTTCTTCCTGAGAACAGCTATGATGATTGGATAAGGTCTAATGCCACAGGAGGGGTTTGTCAGGCACACAGTAGAGACGGACAATTTGTTGATTTACACCTACCTAATTTCTACTTCCTGAGAAGACTCCCTGGAAAAGACCCTGAGTTGGGAAAGATGGAGGGCACAAGGAGAAGGGGACGACAGACGACAAAATGGTTGGATAGTGTTCTCAAAGCTACCAGCATGAGTTTGACAAACTGTGAGAGGCAGTGGAAGACAGGAGTGCCTGGTGTGCTCTGGTCCATGGGGTCACGAGGAGTCGGACACGACTAAACAACTAAACAACAACAACAATTTCTACTTACTAGACCAATACTGTTGCATGGCACTTCCATCTCCAAGTGGTGAAAGATTCCAGGGGTTCCAGGCTTTGTGTTTACCCAGGGTTTGTGTTTCATTGGGAATGAGGCACAGCAGAGACAGTGGTGTCTTCATGATACTACCTGAGCCTGCAATTGAGGGGTTCACAACATTAACTCCCCAAAAGGGTCTTGTTTCTCCCATAGCTGTGTGGGAATGTTAAGGATAGTAGGAAAGGATATATTGAATAAGTATTACCCTTCACTCACGAAGAGCAGATTCCCCTTAATATAGCTGAAAGCTAGTTTGCAGATTCATTTAAATCTCTTAGTTAAGTTTATTTCCTGGTGTCCCCTTTAATCCCTCTTAAAAGGGACACAAGAGTCTTTCTGAGTAAAGTAACAAACAGTTTACTCACATTTCAGTTTACGATATGATCCCTGAAAGGCAGGCTTTTCTCATATGGAGACGGAACTCATGTGCTGCTGGCTAAGAGCCAGCAGACAGCAAAATTACAACAATAGAACAAAATGGCTGCAGGAGAGCAGCATGGCAGCAAAAGATAGAACAAGAGAGAGAACAAGTAAAGCAAGACTCAAGATAACAAAGAGACTGAGAAAATGGCTGCATGACTCAGCTCTTTTATGGAGTCAGACAAAGCCATGCCCATCTCCCAGGTCACATGCAGGGGGGAGGAAGCTCCAGACCAGTGAAACAGGAAGTTACACTGACTGGATGTCCCCCTGCCTGTGCCCACTCTAGGGAAATATGGAATGTTGCATTTGACTGTACCAATGGATAACATGCCACAAGCTGCCACCTTGGATTCAAGCAGACATCAAACATTGCTCTGACTCTCTCTCTAGATTGCTGCTTTATATCTAGGTCATATCACTGCCCCCAAAATTCTCAGCTCTCAACTCTAGCTTTTGTCCTTCTAATTAACTGCGAATTTAACTGTTAGACACTTTCCTTTGTATCTCTTAATGGCCCATCACCCAAGCTATCACCTCAACACAGGAAACTAGTTTGGCTTATATTTTGACACTTGTGGGATCCAGCGGTTAAAAGGGTCTTACATACAACCTGCTTCCTAAGCCCCCAAATTCAAAACAATACTTTTCCAGTTGCATTTCTCTTAGGCCTCCAGTACTAGATTGCTGGCTTCCTTAGAATGTCTGAGTTATTTTACAGACTCACAGCATAATATTACAATGGATTCCTCACCCGTGCTTCTAGCCCCTAGGCATTAGAGCAGCATTGCTACTTCTGATAATACAGATGTAGCTAATGCTCTCCAGTACTGCCATATAAACCTAACCTAATCCAGAAAAGGTGTACTATATCATTGATTTAGATCATTTCAGTTGAAAACTTGATGCAAGTAGGGAACGCAGGTGGGTAAACATTTCCCTTTCTTCAAGCAAACATGCTCTCATGGGTCCTGCTTTGCCAGTTATAAAGTCAAACATGGCGTTTAAGTTTCCGGTAAAAACAAAGTATAGAGTCTAATTTGATAATCTCCTGGTCAAGGATTCATTCTGCTTGCCACAAGCCAGGATATTCAGTAGTTATATGAACAATGCAATGAGGAAATAATGATGGCTCCTCTGCCTGTCAAAAATATAATTGAATTTATTTTCCTGCTTCAACACTTCGCCTATAAAAAAGCAAGAAATAGAAAAGAAAAACCAACCAACCTAGTTTTCCCTGCTGTTCTCAAAGTCAATGCAAGATTACTTGTGGTGGGATGGGGATAGCTACTTGCATGTACATTGGCCCTACACTTAAGCAGATATTGAGGAAAAGGCAGACTACAAGTACAGTTTTAACCCTACTCACCTAGGAGTAAGCCCCCATTGAACTCAATAGGACAGGGTTTGGATTGTGCTGTAAGGTGTCATCAGTAGGGCACTGGCTATTCCTGTGCTAGGGTCTTAATGTTGTGACATGCAGACAAACTTTCAGAAAGGGATATGGAAACAGAGGGTGGAACTGAACATAGTGCTAAGGTTACTGTTCTGTCCGCACAAGGATTTCTCTTTGTCCAATGGAACATTCTACCCCCCCCCCCGCACACATACACTAAATGTTTTTTAGGGGTTCCCCTAACACAGGGGTGGCCAACTCCCAAGAGACTGTGAACTACTTACAGAGTTAAAAACTGGCAGTGATCTATTTCCTTTTGTGGGGTTCTGGTCAAAGTTGAGCTTTTTTTATTTTTTTTTTTTAATAAATTTTTATTAGGGGTTTTTACAAAATAAAGTACAGAAATAAACAACCTTTCTTTTATCTCAACAAAGTTTCATAACTTCTTTGGACTTCCTCACATCTCCCGCTGCCATTTTCATCATCATAAATTTTTCCCAGCAATTTATCATCTAATTTGCAAATTTTATAACCACTCATTTAAATATAATCCTCTGTAAATTAGTTTCTCTTAATCTCACTTTACATCCCATTTCGATCCGATTTTGTGGTGGCCAATTATTTATGATCAAACATCCTACTTAACTTTCCGCCAAATCACAATATTTTTGTAAATAAATCTTAAATTTCCTCCAATCTTCTTCAACCCTCTCTTCTCCCAGGTCTCGAATTCTGCCAGTCATCTCGGCCAGTTGCATATAGTCCATCAGCTGCATCTGCCATTCTTCCAGAGTGGGTAGATCTTGAGTTTTCCACTTCTTGGCGATAAGTATCCTTGCTGCTGCTGTTGCGTACAAAAAGAATGTTCGGTCCTTCTTTGGCACCATCTGGCCGACAATGCCCAGGAGGAAGGCCTCTGGTTTCTTAAGGAAGGTATACTTAAATACCTTTTTCAGCTCATTATATATCATTTCCCAGAAGACCTTCACCCTGGGACAAGTCCACCAGAGGTGAAAGAATGTTCCTTCATTTTCCTTACATTTCCAGCATTTGTTGTCTGGCACATGGCATATTTTGGCTAGTTTAACTGGGGTCATGTACCACCTATAAATCATTTTCATTACATTTTCCTTCAGAGCATTACATGCCGTGAAGTTCATCCCCGTGGTCCACAACCTTTCCCAATCCTCAAACATAATATTATGCCCAATATCCTGTGCCCACTTTATCATGGCCGACTTAACCATTTCATCTTGTGTATTCCATTTCAACAGCAAGTTATACATTCTTGAAAGTACTTTAGTCTTAGGTTCTAACAATTCTGTTTCCAACTTCGATTTCTCCACCTGGAATCCTAACTTTTTATCCTTTTTAAAAATTTCTTGAATCTGAGCGTAATGTAACCAGTCTCGCACTTTATCTTTCATTTTTTCCAAACTCTGCAATTTCCAATTGTTACCCTCTTTCTCTATTATTTCCCAATATTTCGGCCATTTGGCCTCCATATTGGGTCTTTTTCGGGCCTTAGCCTCCAGAGGTGATAGCCATCTTGGAGTTTTATTTTCCAATAGGTCTTTGTATTTTGTCCAGACATTAAACACTGCTTTCCTGACAATATGGTTCTTAAAGGCCTTATTGATCTTAACTTTGTCATACCATAAGTATGCATGCCAGCCAAATGCATTGTTAAAACCTTCTAAATCTAACACATCAGTGTCCTCTAGAAGTAGCCAGTCTTTTAGCCAGCAGAAAGCTGCGGCTTCGTAGTACAACCTTAAGTCTGGCAGGGCAAAGCCCCCTCTTTCTTTCGCATCAGTTAATATCTTAAACTTAATTCTGGGCTTTTTGCCCTGCCAGACAAATTTAGAAATATCTCTCTGCCACTTCCTGAAGCACTCCGTCTTATCCACAATTTGCAATGTTTGAAATAAAAACAACATCTTAGGCAATACATTCATCTTAATAGCAGCAATTCGGCCTAACAAAGAAAGCTTCAATTTTGACCAACTGTCCAAGTCTCTCTTAATTTCAGACCAACATTTTTCATAATTATCCTTAAATAGACTCAGATTTTTTGCTGTTATGTTTACCCCTAGGTACTTTACTTTTTTAACCACAGTTAGTTCTGTTTCTCTCTGAAACCGTTCTGACTCTGCATCTGTCAAGTTTTTTCCCAACACCTTAGTTTTCTGTTTGTTTAGTTTAAAGCCCGCTACCCGACCAAAGTCCTGAATCAATTGTAACACTCTTTTTGTACTAGATTCTGGCTCTTGCAATGTCAAAACAAGGTCATCTGCAAAAGCTTTAAGTTTATATTGTTTCACTCCGATCTGAATCCCTTGCACCAACCGGTCCCCTCTAATCAAGTTCAAGAGCACCTCCAGGACAGAAATAAACAGCAAGGGGGAAATCGGGCAGCCTTGTCGTGTCCCTTTTTCAATCTTAAACTCTTCTGTAACCACATTGTTAACTATCAGTTTTGCCTTTTGTTCTGAGTAAATCGCGTCAATCCCATTTTCAAAACCCCGCCCCACTCCCATTTCTTTTAAATTCCCCTTCATAAATTTCCAAGAAATATTATCAAAGGCCTTCTCCGCGTCTATAAAAATTAGAACTGCTTTAGTGTTAATATTTGTTTGCAAGAGTTCCAAAATGTCAATAATGTTCCTTGTATTAGCAAATAAATGTCTTCCTGGGAGAAAGCCTGCCTGGTCTTTATGAATTATCTCATTTAAAACTCTTTTGAATCTTCCTGCCAAAACGTCAGCAAATATTTTGTAATCCACATTTAAAAGGGAAATGGGGCGGTAGTTCTTAAGTTGTGTCTTTTCAGTTTCTGATTTTGGTATCAATGTGATGAAAGCTTCCTTCCACGATTCAGGCGCCTTCTTTCCCTCCATAATTTCATTGCTGACCTCCAGCAGTGGTTGAATCAAATAGTCACTTAATGTCTTATAGTACTTGGAGGTCAAGCCATCTGGCCCTGGAGACTTGCCCAACTTCATATTCTGAATGGCCTGTTCTATCTCTAGTCGTGTTATTTTACTATTCAGGAGTGATCTATTTTCTTGTGATAGTTTTTTAAGTCCATTTTTCTCCAAAAATTTTGCAATCTCTTCCTCCTTTTGTGGCCCTTGAGTGTATAATTTCTTAAAATATTTCTGGAAACATTTTCTAATTTCCACCGGGTTCTGAATATTCCTTCCTTCTATTTCCAAATTTGTTACTATGTTCAGCTTTTGTCTCTTCTTCAACTGCCAAGCCAGCAGTTTCCCACATTTATTAGCCGATTCAAATGTTTTTTGTTTCATTGATTTAATCTTCCATTCTATTTCCTGATTTATCAGTTTGGAATATTGTGCCTGATGAAGTTTAATTTCTCTCAAAATCGGCTGTGACTTCGGGTTTACTCTTAGTTTCTTCTCTAACTCTTTAATTTTCCCCAAAATCTTGTCCTTTTTCTCATTTTGTAGTCTTTTCTTTATGGCGTTCTGTTGTATCAAGAACCCTCTCATCACAGCTTTGCTTGCGTCCCAGATTGTTCTTTTTTCCACAGCAGTGTTCAAATTTATCTCAAAATAGTCCTTTATTGTTTTTTGGGCCTTCTTGATAATCTCCTGATCTCTAAACAAGTTGTCATTCATCTTCCATCTAAAGGAGCCGGTTGGTAATAATGTCATGTCCATTTTCAACGCGTTATGATCGGAGCAGGTCTTTGGGCAGATTTCCACTTTCTTCACCTTAGGAGCCAGACCTCTAGAAATCCATATTTGGTCAATTCTTGTCCAAGTCAGTTGGGCTTCAGAGAAAAATGTTCCTTCTTTCCCTAAGGGGTTCTTTGTCCTCCATATATCAATCCAGTCCATGTTGTCTGTCATTTCAAAAAAGGTCTTTGGTAGTCTGCCTTCTTTAGTAACCTTTTGGCTTTGTGACCTATCCATGTTTGTAGAAACGATCCCATTCATATCTCCCATCATAATGATGTTATCATAGTCCAGATAATCCAGCATAATCTCATGCAACTTCTTGTAGAATTCTGATTTCCCTTCATTTGGAGCGTAGATTCCTAATATCAAAATTTTCTCTCCTTGGTGCTGTATTTCAATTGCCAAAATTCTTCCATGTTCATCTTTAAATAGAAATTTTGGTGAGAGGCTCTCCTTTGCATATATCACCACTCCTCTCTTCTTAACTAAATCCGAAGATATAAATTCTTGGCCTATCCTTTTATTTACCAATATTTTTCTGTGGAGCCTAGTCACATGTGTTTCTTGTAAACAAGTAATGTCTAGTTGCTCCTTTTTTAATAAGTGAAAGATTTTCTTCCTTTTTTCCGGGCTGTTGCAGCCATTTATATTCCAACTTAAAAGTTGCAGAGACATCCTGGATAGATCTGTTTAGTTTCCTTGGGATGGTATTTTGTTCTGTGAGTCTTCAGGGTTCTGAGGTACAGGCACCTGTGGTGGTTCAGACCCTGAGGGTAGTTCAAGTCCTTTATGAAGGTCCTCACCGTAGGCAGTCAAAAACTTATCCCTATCTTCCAAAGTTCTAATTTTGATCTTCTTCCCTCTAAAGGTAAAAGATAGTCCTTGGGGAAAGTCCCACCTAAAGATGATTGAGTTGCTTCTCAGCAGTTTTACTAAGTCCAAATATTCAGATCTAAGATCCAACAGCTGTTTAGGAATGTCCTTAAAAATCTCAATTCTTTTGTCCGAAATGTTCAAAGAGCTTCCGTAGTGCAGGCCCAAAATCTTGTCCCTTTCCTCCTTTGATCTCAACGTAATCAAACAGTCTCTGGGCCTTTCTCTCTTTGTAAGTCTTCCAAGTCTGAAGGCTGACACAATTTTAAAATCTTCCTCCTCTAAACCCCAGAACTTGGAGAATTCTTTGGTCAGAAACTCAGCTAGATTACCTTCTTCCACTTCTGGTATCGATCTTATCCTTAAATTAATCTCCCTGTTCCGAAGTTCCAACATAGAGAGATAGGTCTGATGTTCTCCGACCTGCTTACTGAGCGGCCTTACTTCTTTTTCCAACTCTCCCACTCTTTGGCTGGTCTCTTCGGCCAGTTTCTGATTTTCACCTGCAGCCTCCTTCAGTTGTCCGATTGCTTGTGCATTCTGTGCAACTTGCCCAGATAATTTGTTTAAAGTTTCTGTATTAAGGTCAATTTTCGCAGTTTGTTGGTCAACTTTCCTCTCCAAAGACTCCAATTTCTCAAGAATTCTCTCTAATACAGAACCAGATCCTCCTGAGGCCATCTCTTCTAGTTGTAAATCCTCAGTTTCTTCCTCCCCTGCCTGTGACAGGGAGGTAACTTTTTCCTCCGAGGGCAAAGTGGGCACAGATGATCTGCGTGCTTGTGAGGCTGCAGTTACGGTTGTCAGAGTTGTTTGTCTGGTTCTTAATCCCTTTCTTTTTGCGCCACTCATTCCAAAAATATCTAGCAGTCAAGGTCAAGCTGAGTTATTCCCATGGGAAAGCTACGGCCCAGATGGTAGCAATCAAACAGAGGGCCGGGAAATAGAAAGTAAAACAATGTTTTTGTTGTAAGTCCTCAATCCTCTAGGGGGAGCATAAAATGTCCTAGGAAGAAGAGTCCATTCCACATACAAAATCTAAACCAATTCTTAGGGATCTTCACAAAAGTAGTTTTAGCAGAGTTGGTTTTAGGTTTGCCACAATATTTCAAGTTGTGCTTACTGGAGTTCCAAAATGCAAGAACGTAACCATTCTGAACTCCCTCAGACTGTCTCCAAGTTTAAATAGAATGTATCCAAATTTGCAGTCTGACAGTTCTACTGCTCAGGCAGTTCTGACACCTGGGCTTCTTAAACAGAATTGTAATCCACAAAGAAAGGAATATATAAGTCCTAATAAAAGTCCAAAAATCAATTGCTTACAGTCTTTAAAAGGAAAAGTAATTTCTGCGGGTGCTCAATCTGAGCTGTCAAAAGTTCTCTCTATGCCTCCACTCCTCCTGCTCTTTGCTTTAAAAATCAATGGCTGCGGAGGACGGACTTCCTTTTCCTCGTCTCTCCGCTTTCAGCTTATTTTCAATATTTTAGTCCCGAAATTTAGTAAAGTCCTCAATTACTCACGGGTTGTTACGTTTTGGAATCTTGTGTTGAAGGAAGAAAGGTCGGCGCTCACCGGCAACGGCAACGCGGCTTCGCTCCGCTGAATGCGCATAGACCCACAGCGCCGCTACCCCCTCTGCGATCCGGAGCCCCTTACGGGGTTCCCTCAACGTTTCGGGGGTAGCTCCTGGCGCCCGCCGGGTCCCGAGACCGCAGGCTTCCGCTGCCTGCGGTTTTCCAGAATGGGTCTCCGCTTCGCCGTAGCGGACGACCCTTTTCCAGCGTAGCTTCCCTCTCCCGGTTAGGAAAGGGCAGCCATTACCGTTCGCGCCGCCTCCGGAAGTCCCAAAGTTGAGCTTTTTTTAGGGTGGAGAGTGGAGGGTGTTTCTTTGGGGTGCCAAAGTGGTTGAGCTTCTTTGGGGGGAGCCAGTGATCTACCAGTGATCTACCACAGACGTCCGGTGATCTACCTGTTGGACATGCCTGCCCTAACACCATTGAGCAGATTTGGGGACACTGTGGGAGATATACAGGAGCAGAAAAGGTAAGTTCCATAAATAATAACAATTATTTAGTTGAATATCAACCACTGCAGAGGACCTCTCCGGGTGCTATTGAGTAACCCCAACCCAGCTTGTGTCTATTAGGAAAGATTGCAGAGAAATGTAAGAAGCTGAAGCAGAGGTTTAAAATGTATTTAGCCCCAATGGGGGCAGCGGAGAAAAGTGACAACACAAAATCATCATTTTACCATCTAGGTTCTCGAAAAACCTTGTCAAATTGCCTGACTCCATGCTCTACATCAGATCACATCAATTTACCTGCACTTTCCCCAGACATGCTAATTTGCTTTCATCTAATTTCCACCATACAAATAACTTGCCCAGGATAAAAAATACAGCATGCCAACTTCAATTTATTTCCTTGTGCCCACCAGCAAGCAAAGGCATTTGCAGAGCGGGGGGGGGGGGGGGGCTTGACTGGAGTTCTTCAATATCATGCCAGTGCAATGTTGCTGTGACAATATCGGTCTCCCCTCCGTGGAACTGAATGACAAGAAAAGACTTCTGGGGTGCTAAAGAGAGAATAGGGATTTTGGGGGCAATTGTACTACTTGTGCTGTGTTTGTGTTCCTATTACAAAGTAAGTAACATCAGTCTGTGCTGAAAGGCAAACACATCCTGGCACATCCTGAATGAGGTGTTCTACACAAAGCAGCCGCTGTCTCATTAGCTGCAAAGGCTTTTTACTGCCTGCATATCTCTGCTGCACATGTAGGCTCGGGGAATGGTAAGCACTAAGCAAGTGTCATAAACCAGCCATTGTGACATTGACTCAAGGCTGTCAGCCGGAGCCTCTTTGACCCACCAAGAGGGTTCAATATACTCCAAGAACATGATTGCTTCAGAAAGCATAGTTCACCTGTTATCCCAAAGGGGCTCTTTTGCTTGCACAGAGCATCTTCAAAAGGAGCCGGGTAGGACTGTTATGCAAGACAGGTTAGTCATCATGTGTATTGCTGATCATTTGCTACATGGCTCCAGGGCTTTATCAACTACCGGGGGGGGGGGGGAGGACAACACTTTTGTAGGTGTGTTTTATTCCAAGGCTGCCATTTCAGGAAGTATGCTTGCTTGCTCGTACCCTGATGATATATAGTAATGATTTCTTACACTATTTTGGGTGGTTTTCATTACATTTATTCCAAATAAAGGCTGTTAATGGTGTAAAACAAATCAGCAGGCATCATAGATTAAGGGACAAAAGTAGTTCAGTATTGTTCCCCCCCCCCCCACACTTTCTCAGTAAATATATTTTTCATTTTGGTGTCTGGGAAGATCAAGGCAGGGAACCAAAAGAAAAATGAGAAATGGTGCTGGTGGGGATTATAATAAAAATGGTTTCTGAATATGACCAAAGAAACAAAAGCCTTAAAGGAAAGAAAAAAGTCTTGTGTACCATGTACTAACTATCATCCAAGAAGGATATGCAAAGCCTATCTCTTTACCATCAATTATATATTTCCCTTTCATTTAAAGGTAAAGGGACTCCTGACCATTAGGTCCAGTCGTGGCCGACTCTGGGGTTGCCGCGCTCATCTCGCTTTATTGGCCGAGGGAGGCAGTGTACAGCTTCCAGGTCATGTGGCCAGCATGACTCTGGTGAACCAGAGCAGCGCACGGAAACGCCGTTTACCTTCCCGCCGGAGCGGTACCTATTTATCTACTTGCACTTTGACATGCTTTCAAACTGCTAGGTTGGCAGGAGCAGGGACAGAGCAACAGGAGCTCACCCTGTCGCGGGGATTCGAACCACCGACATTCTGATTGTCAAGTCGTAGGTTCTGTGGTTTAACCCACAGCGCCACCTGCATGCATAGAGAGAGAGAGATTTTTGGTAAAATAAATGAATAAAATAATGTGCTGGTAGTCATATATTGATAAAAGCGCTGTGGGCACCAGCACAAAATGGCTGCTATGGGCAGCAAAAAAAAAAAGAGGTGCTGGTGGTTGTGGGTATTGTAAAGAAAGAAAGAAAAGGTTTGTGTATGTTTATGTGATACAAATATATGTATTAGAAATGTGGTGTGTGTGTGTGTGTGTGTGTGTGTTTGCACATATATCCAAGAGACAATCATCACTGTCCCTGTGCAGATGTGAAGAATTGTTTCTGATCCAAGTAAATGGAACACATTCTTCTTTAAAAGGAATGGAGGTGAAGCCATAGCTGAGTGGCACCTGTTTTGCATGCAAAGGGTACCAAATCTAATCCATGGCGCATCCAGGTAGGGCTGCTAACGTCTCATGTCCGAAACCTTGGAGAGCCACTGCCATCATTGTAGATAGCGCTGGGCTGGATGGGCCAAAGGTCAAAAGGTGATTTCCTATGTTCCTAAGTCAGGCTACACTCTGGTACATCCTAGATAGGATGTGGAAAGCTACATTTACTCATTACTGATGACATTTTTGGCAATAGCTATCCACATTGTGATCTTCCCCAAACAAGGTAAATTGATCCAAAGCCAAAAAGATTCATGAATGTTTTGTCCACAGCATAATATTCTAAACACTTGTTTTTAAAGGATTGGGTTTGTTGGTTTTGCTTTCCTTGGAAACAGATACACATAAGCTATTGGTGACATTTCTACTATCCATTCAGCTCTGTGAGGTAGGGCTACTCCATACTCACTTTTTTGTGGGGGAATACTTTCGGGCAGTGCTATTTTTCTTGAAAAAAGAGGTGCCCTAACTCCCTTGTTCTCTTAATAACGGCTATGGCGCCCACCTGAGAGGTGCCAGAACTGAGTTCTGGCTTTTAAAAAGCCTTGCTTTTAGGGGGTTTAGGTACTAACTTACCATAAGCTGGGATGCGGGTGGTGCTGTGGGTTAAACCACAGAGCCTAGGACTTGCCGATCAGAAGGTTGGTGGTTTGAATCTCTGCGACGGGGTGAGCTCCCGTTGCTCGGTCCCTGCTCCTGCCAACATAGCAGTTCGAAAGCACGTTAAAGTGTAAGTAGATAAATAGATACCGCTCCGGCGGGAAGGTAAACGGCATTTCCATGCGCTGCTCTGGTTCAGCAGAAGCGGCTTAGTCATGCTGGCCACATGACCCAGAAGCTGTACGCCGGCTCCCTCGGCCAATAAAGCGAGATGAGTTCCGCAAGCCCAGAGTCAGTCACGACTGGACCTAATGGTCAGGGGTCCCTTTACCTTTACTTTTTTACCATAAGCTGAACTACTGAGAAATCAACCTATCTCACCAAAGCAGAGCAGAACCTGTAAGCAAGGAGGTGTCATAACTAGGAGTTCCCATCTCTCCCCATGTGCTGTCTGTCTGCAAGGGAATCGCTTTCTCAGATGTGATTATGACTTCATCAAAAGTGTGGTTCAAAATCAGCCTTCTTCAACCTGGCGTCCTCCACATCTTATGGACTACAATTTCCATCGGTTCTTGTCAGTACTGTGCTATTCCAGAGTGGGGAAGTTTATTCATGCAGAATGAGACCTTATTGCTAAGATATTGTTGTTTCCCCCCAAACAGTCAAGAGTTGCTCTATCTAAGCCTCTTAAAAGGAATTTGCTATTGTTACTTCACTCTCTTAAATATAATGAGGGTCCAGATAGCTAACACAATGGCAAATGAAGATGCAATAAGGAAAAGTGACAATGAAGACTGAGAGTGGTAGACAAGAAACAATGAAGAAAACAGGTTAATTGGTTTGAAGGACATCAGGTTTTTGCAGTGCACCATCCAACTCTCTGTGTAAATATTAATAGCTACCATGCTGATCTTATTATCTGGCATATTCGTGTCAAGCTCTGTCAAGCTAGCAGAAATGACGTATTTTAACATACTTTCCACACATTTGTGTCTTTGTCATTTTCACACTTTGATATTCTCTTGTGTTATGTTCATTAGAAGGTTTAAGGAGATGTTCAGCTCCTCAGAAGAGAATCAGAGAGATTTAACATCAAAGTCTCCAATGGGTAGGTGAGGTGCACTGTTTTCCTCTCTTGAAAAGCACTTCTTGGCATATAAAGGTGTATTGTTTAGAGTTTCCTGTTTAGAAAAAGTCTTCAAGTAGACATATATAATGCAGATCACGTATTTGCTATAAACACAGTTCAAAGCACAGGAATGTGAAAGGGAACCACTGTGAATAACTCTTTACTTTTAACTTGATACCATGTTGGGCAAACTCCCCCTGCCTTCCCATCCAGGATTGACTGAAATTTGCTCAGGGAGAACAATACATTTGGGGGAAGAAATTGACCAGATCTGATGTTCAGGCAGTGGTGTGTTCTCAATGGTAGAGTATTTGCTTTGTATGCACACGTTCAATCACCAGCATCTCAGGTAGGGCTAGGAAAGACCTCTGTCTGAAATTCCTGAGAGCAGCTGATATTCAGCACAGACAGCAAATTTAATTGAAACAAGCATAGAAAACCACAAAAGGCAAAAAGTTTCCATCTATATTTACCATTACGTGAATATTGTGCATTTAAAAGAAATTTGAGGATTTCTGGGGTGAGGTTAGAGGGAACAACATTTGCACCTCAGTGTGAACTGGAAATGCATTGAGCCATGGGAAGTGGTAAGGTAAAGGTAAAGGGACCCCTGACCATTAGGTCCAGTTGTGGCCGACTCTGGGGTTGCGGCGCTCATCTCGCTTTATTTTCCGAGGGAGCCAGCGTACAGTTTCTGGGTCATGTGGCCAGCATGGCTAAGCTGCTTCTGGCAAACCAGAGCAGCGCATGGAAACACCGTTTACCTTCCCACTGGAGCGGTACCTATTTATCTACTTGCACTTTGACGTGCTTTCAAACTGCTAGGTTGGCAGGAATGGGAAGTGATAGTGCAGAGAAAAATGTTGAAATATCTGCAGGGATGGGGTACTGCAAACCCAGGGGCCAGGTATGACCCTTCAGGTTTCTCTATATAACCCCTGGTTCACTCGCTGGATCATCACCTTGTAATGGTGAGTGGGCTTGCATGTTCCTATGACCCTTGTGAGCAAAGCTGTCAGGAATCTTGTACTCCCAGCAGGGTCACCCAAGGTGGTAATGTCAAAGGGAAGGAGCTAGACAAAGAATGATCCAAGAAGTCCTCAATGGCAGAACGGGCGGATGATAACAAGCGGTATGTTACAACAGCTGTGAAGGTGGATGAAAGCTGCAACAGATAGGAATCTACCAGTCGTTGTGACTACTCATGCCATTGGAACAGAGCCTTACTGCGAAGACTGCATTGATCAGTGTGCACTGATATAAACACATAATACAAATTCACACACAGGCATCTTTCAAAACCCCATAAAATCATGTTTATGGAAGACAATCTTACTTGGCTACGAGTGATCACCAAAGAAGAAGAATATGTCCCCTGGAGTCAACTCTGATTTTGCGTTTGTGCAGAAACTAGCTGCCCAGGGTGGCTAGGGCAACCCAGTCAGATTAAATTGTTAATGAAATTGTTATTGTTATATAAAGGTGAAATTTACTTTCCTTGCTCCACCCACTTTTGTTGGTAGCCCCCAGCAAGTAGTTGTTGGAGAAAGAATAGGCCTCGAGTAATAATAATAATAATAATAATAATAATAATAATAATAATAGTGTTACATTTGTATCTGAAGATCCCAGATTGGTTCGCAACAGAAAAATAAAGAATGAGAATTCAAAATGCCTAATAAAGCAAAAACAAACCAGTGATGCCCCCCACAATTCCCCTTCACTTTAAGAAGCAGCTGATCAGTGTCACTGCCAATTGTTTTTCATTACCATGTGCACAGAGGCCACACACGCATGGATCAGAGCTATCGCCTTCAGGAATGCATACTGAGTCATGCATATTGTATAGCACACCTTTCGATTCTTAATGTGATACATTTAAACAGTGAGATATTGCCATTTGAATGAAAATACCAGAGGGAACAGTAAGAGTCCCTATGATCAAACAAGAAGTGAACACATCACAAAGCCCTGCTTGCTCATGAGCCCCATTCAAAAACGATCCTGCTGATATCTGTGCGGATAGAAGAAGGTCAGGAATCAGGGACCACTGTGAATGTGCACCTGCAGTATACAAATATATCTCTAGTGCAGTTGTAATGTAGCTAGATGAATGTTCCAAGACAATGTGTTCTGCACTAAGTTCAGAAATATGTATGTACCTCAGTTTATGAACTTAATCCGTTCCGGAAGTCTGTTCTTAAATTGCAACCATTCTTAAACCGAGTCGTGCTTTTCCTAATGAGGCCTCCCTCTGCCGGTGCCCTTCCACTATTTAGATTCCATTCTTAGACCAAGGTAAACTTCTCAAACCAATACACTATTTCCAGTTTTGCGGAGTTTGTAAACCAAATCGTTCTTAAACCAGACTGTTCTTAAACTGAGATACCACTGTATTTAAAAGAACCTCTCAGATTAAGAACCTGAGCAGCATTTGTATGCATCCCATAAATATGGATGTATTATGCTCTCCCTCCTTCCAAAATTGGGCTAGCCTTACTGAAATCCCCCACCAACTTTTTTTCCTTTTCTTGAAATTCCATAGAGGTTCACCTATAGAGGATGCCTGAAATTTCACTTATGGCAAAACTCGAGTTTATTCTGTGCTGCATGCATTAATATTACATTTACACTCTCCGTATTCTCTAGAGAAATCTGATCCACTTCAAACCCCATGATCTATATCTCCTTCAGTAAACACCCCTTGTGTATCCATAAACATTAATATGTTTCCCCCCCTGTGGTGCACAGTATGCATTGGCCAATGGCTAAGTTTGCAATTTTTCAATAAACGTAACTAAATAAACATGCGCTGTATGGAGTCTGTTTCTCCAGATGCTGATTACTTAGGTAAGACCCTATGTTAATGTTGGACAAACTGATCGTTTTCTGCATGTGAGCAATATTTGTGAAATGCTTACGTTGTCAAACCCTTGAATTGGTACCTAATTAAGCATTTATCATTGAATCTAAAGTTAATTTGCCAGTAATTTAGCCAACTGTGGCATTATATTAACTGTTACAATGGCACCCACAAATTAAACAAAAGCTGTATACATTGAAAATTAGAAAGGAATGTGTTGCTAGCATTATTGGGCTTAAAAACACACACACATGAAAAAGCTATAGTTGAGTATTTACATTAATAATCTGGTATTTGCCACCCACCCACCCACCAAACACACACACACTCACTCACTCACTCACTCACACATACAGTGAGAAAGAGAAGTCAATTTCTTAATTCTGGGGATTTAAAGGAGCTGTTTGAGGTGCTGCAGAGGGAGTTTCAGCTTATACGGACCAGTAAAATGCGTAATTTTGTACAAAGATCTTCCAAGACACTTCTCCAAAAGTGGAATCTACATTTGCAACAACTGCAAAACCTGTGCTGTAATCGAGCACAAAGTTTCACTGTCAGTAACTACCTTGAGAGCAGGCAAACAATCTAATGTCACATTCCTTTGATGGGGTAAACCTTGGCCTGAGCATCCTCCACAGTGGCATGGGATTTCATATACATGGGAGGTGATCTGGGGAGTCTTGTTGTCATAAAATCACCAGCTACTGACAAGACTAGGTGACTCTCAAGGTCCTATCCAGCTCTATAGTTTTATGATTCTAATCTGAGGGTTGTACAGGAGCCATCTAGGGTGGTCCTTTACACAAACTGAAAAGGTAATCCCATTAGTCAGGTGATGCAAATGTAAGTTCTCTGTTGTTCATATCATTTATCAGATATTGCCTCCTTTCACAAATATGCTCACTTAAAATGGATTAGAGGGATGTTCGGTCCCAGCTCCTGCCCACCTAGCAGTTTGAAAGCACGTCAAAGTGCAAGTAGATAAATAGGTACCGCTCTGGCAGGAAGGTAAATGGTGTTTCCGTGCGCTGCTCTGGTTCGCCAGAAGTGGATTAGTCATGCTGACCACATGACCCGGAATCTGTCTGTGGACAAATGCCGGCTCCCATGGCTTATAGAGTGAGATGAGCGCCGCAACCCCAGAATCGTTCATGACTGGACCTAATGGTCAGGTGTACCTTTACCTTTACCTTTTAAAATGGATTAGGGGCAAGTATTGAGGACATCAGCTTCTGATCTTTTCAATCTTCCTATTTCTTACTTCTCCAGATGTTGTGATGCAGTTCTTTTTGGCTTAGCTTTGAAAATGTTGTCCAGTGTTAAAATCAGCCACAGAAGATGTGAGAACATTAGTTCACAGTGCACACCTAGGCTGCCTCTGGGCTGTCACTGTTTTGCAGGGTGGGGTGGGGGCAGAATTTACATACATCCTGGCACTTTAGGTCCATGCTGTTAAAGCAGATTAAAGTACTTTGTTGCCCTAGCACAATTAATCTACTTAAAAAGAAAAGGGTGGGGAAAATGCACTAAAAAGTACGGTATGAATAAAAGATGTGTAAGCACCCCACAAGCAAATTAGGATGATCATATAAACTCTCTGAAAACAAGAATGAATGGCCAATGCAGAGCAGACATAGTATAACCACCATGTAAGCTTTCTGCAAGCAAATTAGGATAACGGCTGAATATACAATTTGTCTGGAGGAACCCATAATTCCTAGTTAATTCCACTTCCCTACAAAACCTAAGCAATAACATCATCATCATCATCATTATTATTTTATTTAGTCGTTTAGTCGTGTCCGACTATTTGTGACCCCATGGACCAGAGCATGCCAGGCACTCCTGTCTTCCACTGCCTCCCGCAGTTTCGTCAAACTCATCCTGGTAGATTCGAGAACACCATCCAACCATCTCATCCTCTGTTGTCCCCTTCTTCTTGTGCCCTCAATCTTTCCCAACATCAGGGTCTTTCCCAGGGAGTCTTCTCTTCTCATGAGGTGGCCAAAGTATTGGAGCCTCAGCTTCAGGATCTGTCCTTCCAGTGAGCACTCAGGGCTGATTTCCTTAAGAATGGATAGGTTTGATCTTCTTGCAGTCCATGGGACTCTCAAGAGTCTCCTCCAGCACCATAATGCCGAAAGCATCAATTCTTCGGCGATCAGCCTTCTTTATGGTCCAGCTCTCACTTCCATACATCACTACTGGGAAGACCATGGCTTTTAACTATACGGACCTTTGTTGGCAAGGTGATGTCTCTGCTTTTTAAGACGCTGTCCGGGTTTGCCATCGCCTTTCTCCCAAGGAGTCTTTTAATTATGTGACTGCTGTCACCATCTGCAGTGATCATGGAGCCCAAGAAAGTAAAATCTCTCACTGCCTCCATTTCTTCCCCTTCTATTTGCCAGGAGGTGATGGGCCCAGTGGCCATGATCTCGTTTTTTTGATGTTGAGCTTCAGACCATATTTTGTGCTCTCCTCTTTCACCCTCATTAAAAGGTTCTTTAATAATAATAATAATAATAATAATAATAATAATAATAATAATAATAATTACTACAGTATTTATACCCCGCCCTTCTGGCTGGGTTTCCCCAGCTCCCAACAGAATATTAAAACAGAAGAAAACATCAAACATTAAAAATTTCCCTAAACAGGGCTGCCTTCAGATGTCTTCTAAAAGCCAGATAGTTGTTTATTACCTTGACATCTGGTGGGAGGGTGTTCCACAGGGTGGGCACCACTACCAAGAAGGTCCTTTGCCTGGTTCCCTGTAACCTCACTTCTCACAGTGACAGAACCACCAGAAGGCCCTCGGAGCTGGACCTCACTGTCCAGGCTGAACGATGGGGGTGGAGATGATCCTTCAGTTATACTGGACCGAGGCCATTTAGGGCTTTAAAGGTCAGCACCAACACTTTGAATTGTGATCAGAAATATACTGCCAATATAGGTCTTTTAGGACCAGTGTTATACGGTCTCAGTGGCCACTCCCAGTCACCAGTCTAGTTGGATTAGTTGCAAGTAGTCCCAACCTGTATTCCCTCCCAGTTTACCCAAGTGTTTGCAGTCCCTAAGAATAATTTAGGCTTCAGTGAAGAACAAAACAAACACATGTTAACCCAATTTAGCTTGTCCACTCACGTCCAATTGATTTTGAAAAAGGCTGTAACATTTTAAAACAGAATAAGGTAAATCCAGGCCTTATTGACACATAATCAGTTTGGGGAACACTTCTGCCAAAAGGCAATCACTTTTGAAAATTCTTTGCAAATATGTGCTGTGTTTTGCTTGGGCTTCAGAGCTGGAAAATCAACCCAAAAGAACAAAAGTGTGTGAATGGCACATGACAGTTTATTAATTGCCTTTACCTATTCTGTTCCTGCAAGAATGTTTGCAATGATTCCACCAAGTTTTTGCCAATTTTCTACTCTACTTTAATTACTTCAGTGAAGATAAGAGATCCCAAGTGTTCTTGACACAAAGTTAGGTTAAACGGAGTATCAAAATTGGAGAGATAGTTAAGGCTAGATGGCAAAAAAATAATAATAGTGGGTTCTTTTTTTTTCAAATTAAAGTTGAAGTACTTCTCATAGCACTCCACCTGAAAACCCATCAATATATTTTGAAACTATCCATCACCCACTGCATCCAGGCACGGCCCAATTAATAACACAATTTCTTCCCTTGGGCCTCAGAAATGCTCCTTGGAAAAATTTATGTCAGTCATAAGGGTTGCTCAGCTATTTTGCCGGCGAGAGGTTGGTGTGTGCATATAGATATTTCTGAACTGGTACCATATATAGTATGTCACTCTCGGTGTCGTTCTGAACACGCACTGGGCAGGGGCAGGTCATGCAGGGCCAATGGAACCCGCTGTGCCAGGCCACCCTTCACCACCAATGCCGCTGGACATGGGCACAGAGGATTCACAAAGGCCGCATGCCAGTCAGCTCTGCCCACTGGAGCCAAGCAAGGCTATACTGTGCTCTTGCCCACCCATGTAGGGAGGAACTTGGCTAGCTGATGTGGCCCTTGGCAGGTAAATCCCCCCCCCACAACATTGGCTAGGCAGCCATTTAGTGAGGGGGCTTGGGATGCGGCAGTGAGACCAGGCTGGGCTTCGGAGCTCAGAGACCCCCCAACAACAGTCAGGGCAGGGCAGGGATCCCTGTGTGTAGGAGTCTGGCTCACACCCCTAAAAATTGTGCACCCAGAGCTCTGGCCCCCCTATCGCCCACGCTAAGCCCCTGATCACTCTTTGCTGACATCAGGTTGAGAAATCCTGGGTGGTGAATTTGATAGAGAATCTTTGCATGTCAGAGTGTGTGTATGTGTATGGATTGTGTGGAGGTGTCCCTATGCCCAGTCAGCAGCAGAGCAAGCCGATTGGGTGCCTGGGGCGGCGTACACACCTTGAGCCCAGAGGTGAGGCCGGCCGCCCATGGGACGGGACGAACCAGGGCAGGATGCTCTGTGGGGCCTCTGAGGAGTCTGCTTGCCTCCTCACACTCAGCCGCCCTACAGCTGAGGGGGAGGCTGCGGGTGGACCGTTTGGGGCAGTGAGGAGCCTGCAGATGCCCAAGCCACCATGTCACTCCCAAGAGAAACACATGGCTCAGGCACGCTGCAGGCCCTGTGATGAGTTCCACCCACCATTTTGTCACCCCGCTCAGTGGTGACACCTGGGGCAGCCTGCCCCCACTACACCCCCTCCTCTGCCCCTGTGCCCAGCTTTTCTGGCTTCATCAGTCTCCTGCCATTGCTGCCTGGCGATAACTCATCCAACTGAGATAAAAGACGCACCTGCTTTGTAAAAATCAGTGACCCAGAATGGAAACGAATAGGTCAAGCAATCTAAGATCCAAATAGGTAAAGGGACCCCTGACCATTAGATCCAGTCATGACCGACTCTAGGGTTGTGGTGCTCATCTCGCTTTATTGGCCTAGGGAGCTGGCGTACAGCTTCCGGGTCAACAGGAGCTCACCCTGTCACGGGGATTCGAACCACCAACCTTCTGTTTGGCAAGTCCTAGGCTCTAGATTTAGAGGCCCTAGGTTTCAGTCTACTTAGCCTGTACATAAATCCAGCACTGGTGGTGGAGATCAGGTAGAGTGGAAGGATCAGGAAGATCAGGAGAATATGGGTTTTTTAGCAAAGACAAGCATGACAAATGTTGCAGGTACAGAAGGAGCATTAGAAGTTTTAGTAGGTATGATATCAACCTTGTGTGTGTCCACAATAGACCAGCAATCCATCTTAGATCATTTATAATAGGTCAAATATGCTGCAAAGTGAAATTCTGTATGGGGAGATTCTTTGGACCAAAGTCTGTTTACACATACAGCAGAATAATTCTCCACCTTCTGCTGTTTTCATGAACTGTGGTTTGACTCTTTTGACCTCAGCGAAACAATTTTGTTGATATGATTCCTTTGTGTTGTGAGCTATTACACAAGCGCAGTTCCTTGCCTGGCCTTTATAAACCTCTTCCAGCCCACCTAGCAGCCTCTTTATTAAGAATAGACCCCGCCACTCACTGCACCCTGTTGAAACAAGATTAAGTTAACTGTTATATGATTAATCCCATAAATAAATAGATTAAAACAGAACAATGAAAAAAAGCTGTTGCTATGACTCAAGGTGGAAAACAAAACACTTAATCTCAGGCACCCTTTAACTGACAAGTGAGTTTGTTTTGTTTTTATTTCAAACAAAATAGTCCATTTAACAATTTGGATAAAATCCATTTCCTACTCAAAGAACTACGGCCACTGAAATAAATTATTGAGGAATCCAATATGTGCCATAAATTAAAGTGTGGTACGGTACATGTTGATAGCACCATGCATATTAGAATGGAGGGAACCTCTGGTCCACTTTTTGCTTTGGGTGATCTAATAATGTGTCCTTCAAACTTTTTTATACACGGGTGGGTGGATGTGCTTATGAGAGAACCACAACCCTCAGTCAATGCAACTCTATGATACATCCAATTCAAAACAAATGTTTGGCTCATTCAAACTGTACACTTTAATGTGTAACCAGCAACCAGGGTTGGGTTCAGTGTCTACGAATTTTCTCCTACTGAGTTCTGCCTCAGTCCCCCACCCTGGAAAGCTTGGAGTAGCAGTTTTCATTCAACACACACACTCCTTAAAATATGTTCAAGCAGCAGTTTTTATCCAGCTAACAAACAACAGTGAATCATCATGAGATTAGCAACACAAGAAACATTACAAAATTATATTTTAGTCTAAAATGTCCCACCTTCTACCAAGGTCCAGATACAAAGGGATGCTAGAAAAGTCCATTTATCCTCCATGCCTGAGGTTCTCCATTCCTGGGCTATAATAGGCATCCTTCAAAAGTATTCTTCAAAATGCAAAAAAAAATCATTCTTCAGAATACAAAATGGTGAGACCTGAGCGGAGGAATATTTTTTAAAATCCTTTCAGAAAACCAGCTTTCATTTTTGCAGCATCCCTCATTCCTCCTGGTTTCAGCAGAGAATGCTCATCCCTCTAGCAGAGGAAAGATAAATTCTGCTAATCTTCCCCTTCTCTCCATTGCTCTGATTACAGGACTGCCTTTATAGCTTGTGCAAAATGACTCAATGATATTTGCAAAGACAGGCAGTGTAGGGAAGCTGGGATTCCTGTATTTACAGATGTCATTAATGGGAAGGTATGTATGTCGATGTGGGAAGAGAGCATGGAGTAGAGAGAAGAAGAAGAAGAGTTTGGATTTGATATCCCGCTTTATCACTACCCAAAGGAGTCTCAAGCGGCTAACATTCTCCTTTCCCTTCCTCCCCCACAACAAACACTCTGTGAGGTGAGTGGGGCTGAGAGACTTCACAGAAGTGTGACTAACCCAAGGTCACCCAGCAGCTGCATGTGGAGGAGCGGAGACGTGAACCCGGTTCCCCAGATTACGAGTCTACCACTCTTAACCACTACACCACAGCACATCAGTCATTAGGTTGTATCTCTCTGATCCAGAAAAGGCTTCCACCAGTAGAATGTCAAAGGAGGCTACTTTCAACAATTTTCTGCCCATTACCCTATGTCCTCCTTTGCCCTCCCACTCTCTCACATACAGACTACTGAGAAATAGAACTGATCCCCCCACTTTTCCACAGCAAACAAGAAAATGTGTTCAGTGTACTGCCCAACAGCAAGAGACAGGTTGTGTGGGCAGGCAGGTGCCTCCTATAACCAAAAGTTGCATAGTGTACTTGCTTGCTTCCAGACTACACTGAGAAATAAAAATGATCCATAATATGACAGCAAGTCTGAGAACTAAACACAGATTGAGTGCATGAAATTTGCACAGTGCTCAGATTCTCAAATATTTAGGCTGCAGTCCTAACCCCACATACCGTACCTGGGTCCCGGAAAGTAAATTTCACTGCAGTGACATTTCAGTATTTGGTGGGATTTATTAATGAGTAGGGATGGTTAGGATTGCACTGCAAATGGCTGTGAAAATGGATTTTTGAAAATGTGGTTGGTGGGGAGATTGATGGCGAAGATTAGGGAAGGTTTTTTCTGGGTTAACCAGCTCTGCAAATTCATGACTAAATTGCACAACTGGAGC
The DNA here is from genome assembly GCF_964106915.1 of Podarcis gaigeae. NCBI lineage: Eukaryota > Metazoa > Chordata > Lepidosauria > Squamata > Lacertidae > Podarcis > Podarcis gaigeae. The sequence goes on from NC_139677.1 coordinate 21,141,539, forward strand.
TTGCACACATAGCAGACTCAAGTGAAGCAGAGGGTAGCAGTGTGCATCCTTTCCTCTCCAGAAGGACAAAGTAATAGAGCAACAACCTCCTTCCGTCTTTCTATAAAAAAATAAATTCAGATTTTAAAATTTTACAAACAATGATCAAACAATCAACATAGAAAGAGAATTCCGTAGAATCTCCTGAACTTCCCTTCTCCTCTTTGTGGGTCCTTATATTAACCTTTGCCTCCTGCATCTTGTCTATTAATCCAAATCTATTAAATCTCCATTATACCCAAAATTTAACATTAAACTACAAGTGCTATTCTAATACTACTAATAATGTTAATTATTTACAACAGTTTTCAAGGTAAATTATATATTTCCCCCATTCCTTATTGAAATTTTGGGCTTCCTGGTTTCTGATTCTTCCAGTCATTTTTGCCAATTCGGCATAGTCCATAAATTTAATCTGTCATTCTTCTCTGGGAGGGACTCTCATCCTCTTTCCATCTCTGGGCTAGTAACATCCAATCAGCAGTGGTCACATACATAAATAGTCTTTTCTGATCTGTTGGGATTTTGGCACCTAGAATTCCTAAAGGAAAAGCTTCAGGTTTTTAAGAAAAAGTTATTTTGAACGTTTTTTTCCAGTTCATTATATATCATCTCCCAGAATTCTTTTATAATAATAATAATAATAATTTATTTGTACCCCGCCCATCTGGCTGGGTTTCCCCAGCCACTCTGGGCGGCTTCCAACAGAGATGAAAAATACACTAAAATGTCACATATTAAAAACTTCCCTGAACAGGGCTGCCTTCAGATGTCTTCTGAATGTCAGGTAGTTGTCCATCGCCTTGACATCGGATGGGAGGGCATTCCACAGGGCGGGCACCACCACCGAGAAGGCCCTCTGCCTGGTTCCCTGCAACTTGGCCTCTCGCAGTGAGGGAACCGCCAGAAGGCCCTCAGAGCTGGACCTCAGTGTCCGGGCAGAACGATGGGGGAGGAGACGCTCCTTCAGATATACTGGACCGAGGCCATTTAGGGCTTTAAAGGTCAGCACCAACACTTTGAATTGTGCTCGGAAACGTACTGGGAGCCAATGTAGGTCTTTCAAGACCGGTGTTATATGGTCTCGGTGGCCGCTCCCAGTCACCAGTCTAGCTGCCGCATTCTGGATTAGTTGTAGTTTCCGGGTCACCTTCAAAGGTAGCCCCACGTAGAGCGCATTGCAGTAGTCCAAGCGGGAGATAACCAGAGCATGTACCACTCTGGCGAGACAGTCTGCAGGCAGATAGGGTCTCAGCCTACGTACCAGATGGAGCTGGTAAACAGCTGCCCTGGATACAGATTTGACCTGTGCCTCCATGGACAGCTGTGAGTCCAAAATGACTCCCAGGCTGCGCACCTGGTCCTTCAGGGGCACAGTTACCCCATTCAGGACCAGGGAATCCTCCACACCTGCCCGCCTCCTGTTCCCCAAAAACAGTACTTCTGTCTTGTCAGGATTCAACCTCAATCTGTTAGCCGCCTTCCATCCTCCAACCGCTTCCAGACACTCACACAGGACCTTTACCGCCTTCACTGGTTCTGATTTAAAAGAGAGGTAGAGCTGGGTATCATCTGCATACTGATGAACACCCAGCCCAAACCTCCTGATGATCCCTCCCAGCAGCTGCATGTAGATGTTGAAAAGCATGGGGGAGAGGACAGAACCCTGCGGCACCCCACAAGTGAGAGCCCAGGGGTCTGAACACTCATCCCCCACCACCACTTTCTGAACACGGCCCAGGAGGAAGGAGCGGAACCATTGTATGACAGTGCCCCCAGCTCCCAGCCCCTCAAGACGGTCCAGAAGGATGTCATGGTTGATGGTATCAAACGCCGCTGAGAGATCCAGCAGAACTAGGAAACAGCTCTCACCTTTGTCCCTAGCCCGCCGGAGGTCATCAACCAGTGCGACCAAGGCAGTTTCAGTCCCATGATGAGGCCTGAATCCCGACTGGAAGGGATCCAAATGGTCCGCTTCTTCCAGGCGTGCCTGGAGTTGTTCAGCAACCACTCGCTCAATCACCTTGCCCAAGAATGGAAGGTTTGAGACTGGGCGATAATTGGCCATCGTGGCCGCATCTAAAGATGGTTTTTTAAGAAGCGGTTTAATAACCGCCTCTTTCAGCGGGTCTGGGAAGGCTCCCTCACGGAGGGAAGCATTCACCACCCCACGAAGCCCATCGCCCAGTCCTTCCCGGCTAGCTTTTATAAGCCAGGATGGGCAAGGATCCAGGAGACAGGTGGTTGGCTTCATTCGTCCAAGCAGCCTGTCCACATCCTCGGAGGTAACAGATTGGAATTGATCCTACACAACTTGACCAGACAGGACTCTAGCACTCTCCCGCCCCGGCCCTGCTCCCACGGTGGAGTCTACTTCTTCCCGAATCTGAGCGATTTTATCTGCAAAAAAATTTGCAAAATCATTGCAGGAGAACATGTGGCCCGTACTGGGCCCCGATGTTACAGGTGGTTCCGCTAAATTGTGAACCACCTGAAAGAGTCTCCTGCTGCTGTTTTCTGCAGATGCAATAGAGGCGGTGAAGAAAGTCTTCTTCGCCGTCGCTATTGCCACTTGGTAGGCTCGACGTTGAGCTCTAACCTGTGTCCGGTCAGATTCAGAATGAGTTATCCGCCACCGGCGCTCTAGCCGTCTCAATGATTGTTTCATTGCCCTCAGATCCGTGGAAAACCACGGGGCTCTCCGGGCTCCATGCAATCGGAGAGGGCGCTTCGGAGCCAAACAGTCAATAGCCCTGGTTAACTCCACATTCCAGCGGGCCACCAGGGAATCGACTGAAAGGCCATCAACATGGGATAAAGCATCCCCTACCCCTACCAACCATTTGGATCCATTAAGTGGTGGGGGCGGACCATCTGAATCGGTCCCACCTCCCTGCAGAGGGGATGGGTCGCAGAGAAGTCCAGTTGCACCAGGAAGTGGTCTGACCATGGCACTTCTTTCGTTTCACTTTTACTTAGTGTCAGATCACCAACATCCGTAGAGGTAAACACCAGGTCCAAGGCATGTCCGCGGCTATGGGTTGGGCCAGACTTATTCAGGGACAGCCCCATGGAGGCCATGCTTTCCACGAAATCCCGAGCGGCCCCTTGTAAGGTCGTGTCGGCATGGATGTTAAAATCCCCTAGGACGACCAAGCTAGGTGTCTCCAGGAGAACATCCGCCATGACCTGAAGCAGCTCGGGCAGGGAATCCTTGGTGCAGCGGGGAGGTCGGTACACCAAAAGGAATCCTGTACTGCCCCTATTGCCCAACTTCCAGAACATGCACTCAGAAAACTGGGTCTTTCCAATAGGACGCCTGGTGCAAACTAATGACTTCCTAAAAATCACTGCAACCCACCCTCCCCGCACACATGACCTGGGTTGCTGTGCATAAGAGAAACCTGGTGGACAAGCAGCGGCAAGGACAGGCCCATCTGCTTCATCCAACCAAGTCTCTGTTACACATGCCAGGTCAAGTCCTCCATTTTACTAACTTGACATGTCCACCACATATGTTAAAAGGTGCCTTCTTTCCCCTTATATTTCCAGCATGCATTTGACTTGGTCTTGTACATTTTAGCTTGTTTACTAGGGATTAAATACCAATGTTCCATCTTTTTCTTTCCCATCTTCTTCAGAAGCCCTTTCTGGGCAAAGCAACACAGGAAGGCAAGGAGGCAAATCGCTAACCCACACATTTTTCTTCCCCCTTGCTTTCTTCGTAAGAGACTGCTCCCCAACACCACCAACACATGTTGTTGTTGTTGTTTAGTCGTTTAGTCGTGTCCGACTCTTCGTGACCCCATGGACCAGAGAACGCCAGGCACCTCTGTCCTCCACTGCCTCCCGCAGTTTGGTCAAACTCATGCTGGTAACCTCGAAAACACTATCCAACCCTCTCGTCCTCTGCCGTCCCCTTCTCCTTGTGCCCTCCATCTTTCCCAACATCAGGGTCTTCTCCAGGGAGTCTTCTCTTCTCATGAGGTGGCCAAAGTATTGGAGCCTCAGCTTCACAATCTGTCCTTCCAGTGAGCACTCAGGATTGATTTCCTTCAGTATGGAGAGGTTTGATCTTCTTGCAGTCCATGGGACTCTCAAGAGTCTCCTCCAGCACCATAATTCAAAAGCATCAATTCTTCGGCGATCAGCCTTCTTTATGGTCCAGCTCTCACTTCCATACATCACTACTGGGAAAACCATAGCTTTAACTATACGAACCTTTGTTGGCAAGGTGATGTCTCTACTTCTCAAGATGCTGTCTAGGCCTGTCATTGCCCTTCTCCCAAGAAGCAGGCGTCTTTTAATTTCATGGCTGCTGTCACCATCTGCAGTGATCATTGAGCCCAAGAAAGTAAAATCTCTCACTACCTCCATTTCTTCCCCTTCTATTTGCCAGGAGATGATGGGACCAGTGGCCATGATCTTCGTTTTTTTGATGTTGAGCTTCAGACCATATTTTGCGCTCTCCTCTTTCACCCTCATTAAAAGGTTCTTTAATTCCTCCTCACTTTCTGCCATCAAGGTTGTGTCATCTGCATATCTGAGGTTGTTGATATTTCTTCCGGCAATCTTAATTCCGGCTAGGGATTCATCCAGCCCAGCCTTTCTCATGATGAATTCTGCATATAAGTTAAATAAGCAGGGAGACAAAATACAGCCTTGTCGTACTCCTTTCCCAATTTTGAACCAATCAGTTGTTCCATATCCAGTTCTAACTGTAGCTTCTTGTCCCACATAGAGATTTCTCAGGAGACAGATGAGGTGATCTGGCACTCCCATTTCTTTAAGAACTTGCCATAGTTTGCCGTGGTCGACACAGACAAAGGCTTTTGCATAGTCAATGAAGCAGAAGTAGATGTCTTTCTGGAACTCTCTAGCTTTCTCCATAATCCAGCGCATGTTTGCAATTTGGTCTCTGGTTCCTCTGCCTCTTCTAAATCCAGCTTGCACTTCTGGGAGTTCTCGGTCCACATACTGCTTGAGCCTTCCTTGTAGAATTTTAAGCATAACCTTGCTAGCGTGTGATATGAGTGCAATTGTGCGGTAGTTGGAGCATTCTTTGGCACTGCCCTTCTTTGGGATTGGGATGTAGACTGATCTTCTCCAATCTTCTGGCCACTGCTGAGTTTTCCAAACTTGCTGGCATATTGAGTGTAGCACCTTAACAGCATCATCTTTTAAAATTTTAAATAGTTCAGCTGGAATACCATCACTTCCACTTGCCTTGTTATTTGCAGTGCTTTCTAAGGCCCATTTGACTTCACTTTCCAGGATGTCTGGCTCAAGGTCAGCAACCACACTACCTGGGGTATACGAGACATCCATTTCTTTCTGGTATAATTCCTCTGTGTATTCTTGCCACCTCTTCTTGATGTCTTCTGCTTCTGTTAGGTCCTTTCCACTTTTGTCCTTTATTATGGAAATCTTTGTATGAAATGTTCCTTTCATATCTCCAATTTTCTTGAACCAACACATAGGCAGTCAGAAATAGAGAGGTGATGTGGGAAGGAAGCCACAATGTCATTGTTTTTCTTTACCCCCTCTTTCCAAAACAAATATGCAAGTCCTTACCAACACGCAGGTGGGTGGGTGGGGACAAACTGAAGCCAGGAAGAAAGCCATCTCTGTCATTGTTTTCTTCTCCCCCTCTCTTAGGAAGCACTTTTGGACCACAAAATATTCCCCATGTCACCACTTCCTTGGAGGCAGCCATGTTTCTGAATACCAGCTGGTGGAAACCAAAGGAGGGAAGAGTGCTTTTGTTCTCAAATCCTGTTTGCTGGTTTCCCACAGGCATCTGGTTGGCCTTTGTGAAAACAGGATGCTGGACTAGATCAGGAATAGGCAAACTCCAGCCCTCCGGCCCTACAACTTCCATGATCCCTAGCTAACAGGACCAGTGGTCAGGGATGATGGGAATTGTAGTCTCAAAACATCTGGAGAGCTGGAGTTTGCCTGTACCTGGACTAGATGGACCATTCACCTGATCCAGAAGGCTCTTCTTAAACTACTCCCTTGCCATCTTTTACCGCCAAACATCTTCCAAAAATCCACATAGGTAGAAAAACCTAACTTTGGCTCCAGTTACAAAGTCTCAGGGTTCTATCTAAGGAGAAGGAGAGAGGATTACATCATCACATGCTCCCACAGTTCTCTGATGAAAATAGGGACCACGCTATTATTATTATTATTATTATTATTATTATTATTATTATTATTATTATCGCACACCCCAATCTGATTGGGCCCCAGCCACTCTGAGCAGCTTCCAACATAAATAAAAGCATAATAAAACATTAAACATTTTAAAACTTCCCTATACAGGGCTGCCTAAAGGTTGCATAGGTGCCTATCTTCTCGGCTTGGGGGGGTCATATAACTCCATACCCTCCAACATTTCTCTGAGGAAAATAGGGACATCCTAAGGAAAAGAGGGGCATTCCGAGATCAAATCAGAAACCAGGACAGCTTATGTAAATCCAGGGCTGTCCCTGGAAAATAGGGACACTTGGAGGGGCTGAATCACATTCAATCTGAATGGAATTGGAGGGGCTCTTTAGACTTCTGGAACTGCTGTGCAGAGCAATATGAAACCTGTGTCTTCAGCATCAAGAAAGTCTCCAGGCAGGTTGTACATTTGTATTCACAGCTTGCCTTCTGGAAGGGCTGGAGACTTACCTGAAAAGAAAAGAAACTCAGACTCTGGAGACCCTTGAAGATATTCTGGAGTTGCTCCAATTGCACTATAGATAACCTGGCCTTGCCTGTCCACATTGCCTATTCATTACATTGCAGATCTCTGAATACGATGACACAGTCCTTACAGTAGCTTACATGTATCAGAACCTAAAATATTTCAAAAATGGCATGGACCAGAAACCAACCTCTTTCTTCTATCCCTCAGTATGTGATATGCACTACTGGGAATGACATGGAAGCACCCACAGGACAGCAGGAAGCATAGCTGCTAATAATGCATGAAGTGGTCTTCAAATGCCATTACATGCTTGTACCATTATAGCCTAAACCTATCACGTATTAATCAGAAGCATAAAAACCAATGATGCCTAAGAATATGTAGCTAATTTATAGCTGAATGGGACGGGGGGGGGGGGGATAGAGAGCAGCTATTATACAAAATAGTATGAATCTGCCGAAAAGATTTGTTGCACAGTTTATGGAGGTTCTGTAATAATTAAGGAGCTCAGCATCACCTATAATGACGACTGACACATTGCTAGTTTATGAAATGCTTTAGCCAATCTCATTAAGTGCTAATCCATAGAGTTAGTGTCAGATACCAATACTCTGCCTTTGGTAGCATCTCTAGAAGGGAGACTCTTAAAAGGAAGGAAAATGTTAACGAAACATCAATATAGTGGCTTTAATTAAAGCAGCTTCTGTTTCTTCTTTTACACATGGAGAAAATAGCTTGGGGACTTTGAAAAAAGCGCATGTGCTGAAATCCAACTGACAGCCTCATAAATGGTATTGGGGGATATTAGAAAGGAAAAATCTATTCCGAGAAGGTAAGGTAAAGGTAAAGGGACCCCTGACCATTAGGTCCAGTCACAGACGACTCTGGGGTTGCAGCGCTCATCTCACTCTATAAGCTGAGGGAGCTGGCGTACAGCTTCCGGGTCACATGGCCAGCATGACTAAGCCACTTCTGGCAAACCAGAACAGTGTACGGAAACACTGTTTACCTTCCTGCCAGAGTGGTACCTATTTATCTACTTGCACTTTGACGTGCTTTCGAACTGCTAGGTTGGCAGGAGCAGGGACCGAGCAACGGGAGCTCACCCCGTCGTGGGGGTTCGAACCACCGACCTTCTGATCGGCAAGCCCTAGGCTCTGTGGTCTGAGAAGGTAGGAAAGTACATAAAGAATGCATGATTTGATTGCATTCATTCACTTGTTCTTTGCAGGTCATAAAATCATAGACTTGGAAGGGACTCCATGAATGATTTAGTCCAACCTCCAATGCAGGGAAAAGTACCCATCAAGGGATCAAACCTGTGACCTTGGCATTACTGGTAAGTTTTTATATGATCGTGGGGGAAAATAACTCAACTAGATTTTTGCTGGAAAACAGCTAGCAGCCCTTTATTATATTTTAGAAGAGAGTTTACAATGCAGTAAAAATGGAAGATACCAAGTGCTACAAATGATTTTGTATCTGGAAATATTCACTCCAGTCAGCTGAGTTCCATGCAAATTCACATCTGGATCCATGTCCCTATGTATGCTATGATACACACCTGTTGCATGTTTCTTTTGATACAAAATATGGATGCCTATCTGAATCAGGAGTCCCCAGTAGTTGTGTGGTCAGCTGCCCACAATTGTGGCCAGATTAGGATAATTTCATTTCTTTGTTTATACAGTTTGTACTATGCTTCATAATTACTTTTATACAATAAAACAACAGGATAACTACATATATGTGAACACAGGCAATGGAACATGAAGATTTTGTGCTCTCCATAGAAATTCTCTCTGTTACATCCCATCAGAAATCTCATCTTTATTCTTGCAGCCACACTTTTGGTTCAGCTTGATTCTGGCAGCCATTTCAAGAGGTTATTTAATGCCGAAATGAAGTATGACAAACTATTCTATTTCACAACCCAGTGCCTTTATGCACATGCTCCACTCAGTGTTCCCCTCCAGCCCCATATGACAATGACAATACTTTTTTGCTATAATTCTCCCCCCACCATGGAACACTGATTTCATGGAATTGCATGTTTATTTCAAACTGCAGAAATACATAAATTCTTCCAAAGCCATATTGTTTTTTGATAGTTAACTTTAAAATACTCGCCTCCCAGCACATCATGTCATATTTACCAGCGCAATAACATTCCCTATATGACACTCAATTTTAACTACAGAATGCAAGCTCAGTTAAATGGCAAAACCTTTCCCTTTCTACTTCTCTTTCCCCCCATTTCTAGCAAGTAGTGAAAATTTATTATTTCCTCACCATCACAAATGCTGTGATGTTAGAATATTCCACATAACATTATTTTAGTCAACTGGGAACAACTTTCAAGTGATACACACACACACACACACACACACACACACACACACTCTTATAATGGGCTGCAGACACCCACACATTGCTTGACTTGACTCTATATGTATTTATATTTCAGGCTCTTAGCTTTCTAAAACACAAGACATTAATGAAAATAGCAAGCTTCAGCATTATTTGCCACTGCCATAGGTGAATTTATATCGCTTGGTTAGAAACTCAAAAGTTCATTTCAACCTACGCCGCTTTCTGTACCCTCGCCCCAGAGCCTTCCCACACCTTTCTTAGATATAGTCATGGCTTTAAAGATGAACATTGAGACTTTCAAGCATCAACATTGCTTGAAGGATTTTGAAATTTCTCTTTTGCCTAGAGCTTCCTGGTAGACAGCTACTTTTAAACATAAATATTATAGTTACTGCACAAAGATTTATACAATTAAATGATGATGCTGTATGCACAGAGTTTTGCTCATGTAATTAATAGAACTTCCCTTCCTTCTCCCATCTCTGCACACCCTCAGAATCTGCTTTGGAGTATCCTCCAACCTTCTGCTGAAGATTTTGAAGATGTGTGGGCAGCTGCAGGTGAGAGGAGAGGAAGTTTCCATTGTGCAAGTGAGAGCCTGTTGCTCAAGCATAACAGGAGCACTGGATAGTGTTCAAACTGTTTAGGTCATAATGCTAGTTTTGTTGTCAGCCTTTTCCGGCATGTGGGCTGCAAGTTCAAATGAGATAGTTCTTCTCCAACACATTCTATGTTGCCCGTACAGATCTACTCCTCCCCCAGTACCTTGTTATGGCTTTGCCTCTCATCAAGTGTGCTCAAGAAAGAGACCAACAGCCAGACTTACACCTGTGTCACACCTAGGTCCATGGGGTCTGATACTCTGGAATAGGAGTGCATATCTTCCTATTATCTGTACAACTTGTGCCACCCAACCCACAGGTCCTTTAGAGTAGGCTGCCAAAACAAGACCCAGGAAACCAGAGACGAACCATCCATCATGGATTGGATGCCTATCATAGGCTTGTTGAGCACCATGTTTTTTTCATACCTGCCTGGAACTACAAAATGAATGTGTGGGTATAATATCAAGTATGCATTAAGTCACAATTACAATATTCGCTGGCATCTTTCGGCTTGGTGCCAGTCTGCTTTAAACATCTATCTGTTCAACCACTTGGAAAGCAGATGGTGTGTGAGAGCACACAAACAGACACACAAATATGGAACTTCCTTGGCCACTTAACTCTAGCCAGCAACCTCTTGAGTGCCTTGAGTAGACACAGGGCCACTTTGGGTTTCACAACCATTCAGTGGAGGTGCCATCTTGTAAATTGGTCTACGGGACCATTATAATTTCCTTGATTATGACAATGTTTTTACAAGCTACTGTTATTGCTCAAATAGTAATGATTGTAGACAGTTGTTGCATAGAGACAGTTGCATACTGTTTGGTCACAAGCTCAGCAATAGTTATTTGAATCTCTGTAGCTCTTTCATGCAAAACACTAACTGTGGTGAACTGGATCTCTGTCTCTTGCTCTATTCCAAACTAAGGATGGAAGGATATGTGAATTTTGACTCTCAGTCCCCAATACTAAATTTGGTTCTTCACATTCCTACAGCAATCTGCTGCTGCTGCTGTTATTCAATCCTCATGGAAATTTTTCAGCATTGCTGTGTGAATTTCTCTCAATGAACAGATTTTGTATGCAGGTTAGACTAATGTACATATTTTTGCAAGCAATTTCTCTGTGTTGCTTTCACTAATGTTGTCATTTTAAGTACATTTAGACCTAATATATGCATTTCTGTAAACACTGGTTGGTTGCAGAACTGCATTGCAAAATTCAGATAAGGATTTTGAAGGACTGCTGAATTTGAGTTCTGTGTGGATTTGATTAATTCAGCTCTAAAAGTGAAATGAATAGACTATCTCCTCCATCCCTATTCCAAAGTCTTAATTCTGATCTGGAAATGGAGAACAAGTTTTAAAACTGTACAAGGGAAGTCAAAGGGGAAAGAAAATAAGTTCCTTAGAATTCCCCATGATGTCTTCCTGGAGTGTGAACAAACATTCATCTGCGTTATCTCATGCCCTTCTTGGTTGCTCTTCCAAGAAGTTAATCTCCACTTGTGAATTCTGTGGCATACAAAAGGCCACTTGGACAGCAACAGCAACTGGCACAGAACATCTTTCCTGCCTGATGATGCCTGTACTGCTTCCAAATGAAATTCCTTGCCTCTCCTCACATCCAAAGCTGCTTTGGCAGTTGGACTAATGGAAACTCTACCAGCGTTGCTGGCAAGAGGCAGAATTAGCCAAGAGGTGTTCTTTGAGGTACTGTGTCTCAGTGTCTCTTGATAGGAGCGGTACTACCTTTTTGACAGTGGTTCAAATGAAATAGTTAGGTCTTTAATAGGTCTTTAATAGTTAGGTCTGAATTAGTTCAAGGGACTCTAATGACACCTGAAAGTCATTCCTATATTTTCTGAGTGAACTAAATTTGAATTAAGTTCATTTGGGAGTAAAACTTGGAATAATTTCTAGTTTATCATAATAGTTGTGGAAAATAAACCAAACAATTCAGGTTCTACTATGCGAGTGGTTTGACATTTTATTCATCTTTTAAAATATATTATATTTTAGCACAGAAACTTGTAACATGGTTAATGCTGACATTTATTTTACTTTTCTTTATGCCAATAAATATTTGGATGAACTTGAATTGAACTGCAAACTAACTATGAACCAAACTAGGCCCTTTGTTTTGTAAAGGGGCAAAGATGAACTGGGATTAGTTCCTTTTTTGACATGTTGAACTTGAACTAGTTCCTTAAATAATAATAGTAATAATAAAACTTTCCAGGCTCTATCTTTTAACAACACATGAGAGAAAGAGAGAGAGAGAGAGAGAGAGGGAGAGAGACTTGCACATTAACATTTAGTACTCAACTGAAAAGGAGAATTTTCAAATGCCAAAAGATGGCATCATAAAAAGGTCACCTCCCTCTTTCGGTGGCGTTTGGTATATCATTGTAAAAGAAAGTAATAGAAATATGTCCCTCTTTGGGATGCATTGCCCAAAATGAGCATCCCTCCTTCCCATTTGGTCGGAATTGCTCATGTGATCAGTCCAGGAAACTTTGCCTTCATTCAAGATCCACGCAGTTTATTGTTAATATCACCAGCCAAGTCTGATTGGCCCAGGTATCATCATTTTCATAATGGAATTATTGATTGACTGGTAAAGGAGCATATTCATGGTTGGCAGGTGGGGGGAAATCACTAAAGCAATAGTTACAGAAACAATGTATGGAAAGAGGTGCAAAAGAGATTTTGGAGGAGAGATTTGGGGGTTCCTAAAAACTGCAAAACTTTATTCACAGCCCTACTAAAAAAACAAACAAACAAACAAACAAAAAACAACAGTGACTGTAGCACTTAAAATGACCAGACCAATCAGTATAATGGGAGATTCCTAAATTGTTTCCAAGATCTAGGAGTACCTATAGCAGCATCAATGTGCTGAACGATGTCAATCGCTTCATCACTATTAATAAGCTGTATAGTACAAGCCACAACTTCCAATTGCATTGATGAAGTTTCAGTACGCTGCTCTGGTTCTCCAGAAGTGGCTTAGTCATGCTGGCCACATGACCCGGAGGTTGTACACCAGCCCTCTCAGCCAATAAAGTGAGATGAGCGCCGCAACCCCAGAGTCGTCCGTGACTGGACCTAATGGTCAGGGGTCCCTTTACCTTTATTTAGTTGCTTTGCCACCAGCTTTTTAGTATCTATTCAACATATGTTCATATCCTTTATAGAGGATGTTGGGATTTGCCTATCTGATTGCATACTGCTAATAAATGCTAGAAGCACTACTGCTAATAAATGCTAGAAGCACCATCACGTTCCAAGGCCTCTTCATGAATAAATGCTTACAACCCAATTCCACGGCCAGTTTGCTCACTGCACCAAGATCGTTTGAGCATTTAATACTGATCCTGGTCCGACTGCACTGGCTACCAATTAGTTTCTGGGCCCAATTCAAAGTGCTGGTTTTGACCTATAAAGCCTTAAACGGCTCCAGACCACAATACCTCAAAGACTGCCTCTTTCCATATGAACCCACCTGGACCCTGAGATCATCTTCTGAGGCCCTCCTTCCTCTCCTCGAGAGGTCCAGAGGGTGGAAACACAAGAACAGGCCTTCATTTCAGTGGCTCCCCATCTGTGGAATGCTCTCTACAGGGAAGTTCGCCTGGTGCCTTCATTATACCCCTTTAGGCACCAGGCAAAAATATTGCTTTTTAACCAGGCCTTTGGTTGATCTGATTTACATCTATGCCCTTTTAAAATGTGTATTTTGGGGGAGGGGGCTATTGGGTTATTGCTTTTATTTTTATTATGTATTTTGTGGTTTTATATCTTGATTTTATTCTGTGAATAAAACCCTGAGACCCTGGGTATAGGGAGGTATATAAATTCAATAAAATAAAATAAAACAAAACTACTCATGTAGTTGATGATCAATGGACTTCAGCATGCTTAACTCCAGATTGGCTTGTGTCCAACACAGTGTAGAACAGATAGAAAAGAGAATTCATGGGGGTGAGAGATCCTTAGTTTGTGAACGTTAGCATAAGAATAATGTTAGAAGTAAGAAAGCGTGCCCCAACTGCAAAATGTTGCCGAGTGTGAATGTTCACGCACCTAAAAGTGTCAGATGGCGCGATTTGAAAAAGGCAAAGCAATATTACAATAAGGTTCCACAAAGGTGTCTCAACACATTCTGTTAGAGGCTGTTTATCTCAGCTTGCCAAAGACCCGCTGCTGAATTCTGAGACCTTATCTCTGACCTGCACTGGTAATCATAGCACATTGTGAGACAATTTTGTGAAGGGGGTAGATACCTAGTGCAGATTAGCTTCAGACTGCAAATCTTACTTTGCAGGTGTTCTCATGCAGATTGAATCCCCAAAGTGAAAAAGCAATATATTATTCTGTTCTTTTCACACAGTTTCTCCTTGTCCAGTAATTACTCCTTGTTATCAAAATGCCATACTTTAAAGGGGGGGGGTATTAAAAACACACACATCATGACCGGACTAATGTATTTTTTATTGTAAATGCATTAACATGCCTCACAATATCCCTGCCTTTTTGTGTCTTCCCTCCCCTCTAAACTTTAATGGAAAGGTTAGGGATCCACATTATGCAGGGAAACATGAAGTTAAGTATTTAAAGTGATACTAAGGGCACTAATGTGTAATCACAGCTGTTAAAGTTGATAATTTGAAAGAGTTGTTTCAATATGTTTTTAATGAAATTTATATAGGTCTGATTTACATGCACTCAGACATTTAAAAACATCTAGTCAAGTCAAAATGCATTAGGAAAGCACAAATTTTGTTTTCACAGATTTCCCTCCTGCCGACTGAGCAAGATATGAAAACATTTAAAAAAACCAACAACTAGTTACTCTTACAATGGTGATTTGGTTGTAACAGTGAGAGCCTTGCAAGAATATGAAGCTTTCCTTCTGAATCAGACCAAAATTAGATCTAATCCAGGCATGGCCAAACTCGCCCTCCAGATGTTTTGGGACTACAATTCCCATCATCCCTGACGACTGGTCCTGTTAGCTAGGGATGGTGGGAGTTGTAGTCCCAAAATATCTGAAGGGCCAAGTTTGGCCATGCCTGGTCTAATTCAACATCCTGCTTCTTACTGTGACCAGATGCCTCAAGTCCAGGGCTTGAAAGCTATGCTCCCCTCCAGTTGTTATTCCTTTGCTATCGTTACTCAGTCTAATACTGCTTCTGAACATGGGTATTCTTTGTAACTATCCTGACTCATAGCAATTGATTGTACCAACCTCCATGTCAGAGATGGGAAAGCTATGGCCTTCCAGATGTTAAAATTACAGTCCCCATAATCCCTAACCTGGCTGACCATACTGGCTGGGCCTGATTAAAACCCAACAACATCTGGAGGGCCACAGTTTTGCACCCCTGCTTTATGCATGCATCAAATTTAGAATGCTTTACATCCATGTTCCTGTAGATGTCTATAGCTTCTTCCTGCACAACATCCAAATATTACTGAATATCCAAACATCACAGAATATTCAAGCATTACACCATCATCTGTTCCTTCACCATCATCTGTTCCTGTTCCTTCAAGGGGCAGCAGTTATTGAGGAACACAGGAATGGCACCAACATTATTCTCAATGGATGTGCCCAGTGGTTCACTAGGAGGAAAATAAATTGCTGTCATATGCCTGGAATATGATATTTAGCTATATGTGGATGGAGTCCATGGAAGGTGCATTTCTCGTCCACAAAAATCATTAGTGGGGATTCTTTCAGTTGAGTATAAGGACATCATTTTCATAGCAAGTGATCCAGCTTTAAATCAGCTGCAAGTGGCAGTCAAGGGCAAACAGCATCTGTGAATGCACTGCACATGACTGCCAAAACAAATCCTTTAACATTCACCTTAGTGCACTACATTATTAATGGATTTGCAAATTCCAGATCAATACCGCTATCTCAGCATAAGTTGTTTGCAGTGATTGCCATGCCTTGGGGGGTGTTTGTTATGCTTTTGACTATATTTTAGTCTGTCCACACTAGAGAGTGAGAGAGAGCAAGGGGACAGTGTTTCAGAGGACATGTGATTATTTTACAGGTATGCTGTATCAATGGTCCACTTATAGGTGCTTCACAGTAAATATCTATTATAAATTAATCAGTTCCATGTACTGAATATACATGCAAAATGATCTAGGTGCTATCATTTTTTCCTAAATATGAGGCTGACTTAAAAACAAAACAAAGCACCCAAACTTATTTTATATGTGTTGGGGATTTTTTGTAAAAGAAAAATAGATGCGGTAAAGTAAAAGGATAATTCCAGGGATGACTAGATCCAGTTTTAGGGCAAGTACTCTTTGGTGAGAGAGCCTTAGCCAAAATTCAAAATCGCAAAGCAAGCAGCAAAGTAAATCTTAGAAATATAGGACATTAGACCTTAAAATATTCCCTTCTAAGTTGCTTCCAAAGTTCTCCACTTCCCTTAGAGACACTACATGTCTGGTACATTAAAAATGGTTTACTTACAAACTCTTCACTGTGAGATTCATGTGCCTTTCCATATTGCACTATATAGAACACAACAGGCTGAATGGTAATGTTTGTAACATATTTCTTTACTGGTTACTTCCTAACATACGAATGAAGTCCAGGATGTACACCATATACAATCCTTAAGCAAGGTATATAACCTATTTAATTAAATCCAATGCAGATAAATTTCTTCCTTTCATTCTTGTTTGAGTTCATATATTACACAGTCCTCGAATGTGGTTAAGGAAAGGTCCCCGGAATGTCACGGACAATACTGCTGATGAGGTTGGCTAGCATAGGTAGCAAACATGGGCAGGCTGGCTCAGGCAGAAATAGAATTTTGGATGCTCCTCTGGTATCCCATTTCATCCAAAAATCTCACACTGAGGATGATCTGCCATTTTTTCTACTTTGGACCTATCAAGGAACTCTTGAATATGCAAGAAGAGTCCTTACACAGAAGGAAAGCAGATTTATTTTCTTACTCAACATTCTTCATCCTTTAGGCTTAAAAACTGAATTGGACTATACCTGCTTCTTATAATGACATATTCCATATAAGCTATGTGAAATATATACTGTGCAATAGCTCTGCCTATGACACACCACTGAAATATATCTGCATTGGATTTCATTAAATAGGTTATATACCTTCTTAAGGTTTGTATATGGTGTACATGCTGGGCTTGATTTGTATGTTAGGAAGTTGTTGTGCTCTATATGTTGTAACTATTGCATCTGCGTAACAAGGTATTGTATTTATTTCAACCCTTTCCATACTGCAGCAAGAAAAGACAGACAGTGCAAATGAGGTTTCAAAATGGGAAATTCTAAATTATCTGTACAGAAACACAAAAATGGCTTGCTTAAGCCATGCAATCTGAGCTTGGAGCATCCAGCTAGGACCTCTGTACGGATAGGGTTTCCATGGTGGACGGTGGTGGAGAGTGGGAGGGCAAAGGGTTTGGTAGCTCTTCCTTCCATGCTGAGGGGGACTTAGCTCTGCCTGGTAGGACAGCTTAACCCTTTCATGCATTAATTAGACTTAAGTGTGTTGGCTACGTGAGGCTGAATTATTCCACAATATGAATCTATGGAACTGATACCAAAGAATACCAAAAAAACAACAACAACAACAAAAACAACAACAACTCCAAAATGGCTTTACACTGCAAAACCTAGATCTACCACCCTATTCTGTACACTAATACCTCTTTGGGTGAAGCTCTTTGCAACAGAACAGTGTGGATGGTGATGGTAGAAGAGTTTTCAGAGGAGAGAGAGAATAATAGACCAATGCTGTGTCGGGATCACCGTTTGACCGAGCTGATAAAGCTCATCTTCCTCCGGCCAAGTCCCCCAATGTGATTTACGACCTGAGCCTCTGATAAGGCTCCAGGCACATCTCCCATTCAGCAGAGTTTCCAACAGCATGCGGAAGAATGAGATAGTATGAGCTACATGCTAGGAGTTTTATTTCTAACTACGCAGACAGCAAAGAAAAATATATCCTCTCTCTGTGGAAGCAGAGAGCAACTGAACAATAAAGGAACAAAGGAACAGGAAACCAGTAACGTCACATCTGTCTCCCATCTCCTGTGAGACTTCCAACAGCCTGGATGTCTCTGGAATGTAAACAGAGTCTTGTGACTCTAAGCAGCTGCACAGTGGCAAACGGAAACTAACATGCTGTCTCTTTCTGAGTTCCACTGAAAGACATCTCTGCTGGAACAAAGAGCCTTCCATCAGTGGAACTGCACCATCAGCTACATCTCTGTTTGATCTGATGGCCCTGGTAGGCATGATGGGAAGGCTCTCTCTCTGGCTCCCCACAGCATTCATAACTTCTGATGAAGACATTCAAACCTTCCTTATGCAGACGCAGCAGAATTACCTGCCCTCAGAGACTGTGGAAAGCAGCAAACCCTCTCAGGAGCCTTTAATGATTTAATTTATTTATCTCTTACAACACATTAGCAGTTCTCTCAAGCAACACAACAGCGCCCTGATCAGTCTTGGAATGACTGATTTAGCATGTGAAGATGGTGGCTTAAATCTGAAGGTTTGCAGTGGAGCTGAGCTAATTTAGGCTGTGAAAGTAATGTGCTGCAGAGTGCAATGGCAAAGACTCAGGTTCTTGATGGAAATTTTTTTCTTGCTAAAAAAAAAAGAACAATCCCAAATTATACACTCTTTGCATGAAAAGGCCTGTTTTGTTGTACAATTTGGGCCAATTTAGTTGTAAACAAATGGTTGCTAAGAGATTTATGCTTTCAGCCTGGAAGAGTAAATACACATTTTCCATTAAACAATAGCCTGAGGTCCACACTGCCTTAACTACATTTGAACATATACCATAAAGGTGTCCATTTTGTGTGGACATCTGGAGAGCTTATATTTAGCTCATATATTTAACTTAAGATGCATGTATTGATAGTTACTCTATCTATAATATAAACTGTGTGCTTTTGTTGCTATTAGTATTATTCACATTTTATGTCTTTTTCTTTATTTCATTTTTTTCTTCAACCATTTCCCTACTGCTTTTATTTGTTAAATTTGCAAATAATAATTAAAAACGCAAAAACCAAACAAGAAACAGACACCTAAGAAAATTCTACTAGAACTTTATCTGTACAAAATAAACGTCATTCAATTTATCCCTGGGCAAAATGTCGGTCTCAGTGAACTGTGAAGAGCTAGGGCTGAGCCCTGGGAAGAATACCGATGGAAGTTAATTCCAGCTCATAAGGATTGCCTTTGAAAAGGCTCCTTCCCCAGGCATCAGGTGCTTAAACCTGGAGGCATCACAACATCACGACGGTTGCAATACAGAACGTGGAGAACGAAGTGGCTTTCATGTGCAGCAGAGTGCTGTAAACATAGTCAGATCACGCTACTTGCTCTTTGTTTATGCTACCTTGAACGTTATGAGATAAGCTCACCAAAGAAACAGGCAACAACATCAAATCAAATAGATATACAGGGGGAATTATTTTGCTTCTGCAAAATCCAAGGATATTTGTTGGAATAAAACAATATCTGTTTCACTTACCAGTCTATGCTTCACTAGCACAGCTCATCCTGCTTTAGAGGTTACCTTTGCAAGATCAGAGCTTCTTTCCTCTGGCAGAACCCTTGGCCATTTATATGTCTGAAGCATATGTAAGAGATTAGGTTGGCCAGAACTCATGCCAGTATCACAAACCCAACTAAAGGGGACATTGCAATGGACTATATGTGTGCAATTAACCTTTTCACCTGATTTTCACATACAGGCGGCCTGGAATGTTATTGCAAAGAGGCAGTTCATCTCAGAATTATAACAAAATGTTTGTTTTAGTGTAAACAGTCATCAGAAGACTCTGGAGGGATGTTAGGGTTTTTTTTATATATATAAAAAATGAAGCAGCAGATTTTTGAGCCCAAACCAATATTTCATTTGATGTCAAATGGATTTCGTTCCAGGCAATCCTCTATCTAGAACAGGGGCCAGCAAACCTTTCTAGTAGGGGGCCAGTCCACTTCCCCTCAGATCTTGTGGGGGGGCGGACTATATTTGGGAGGGGGAATGAACAAATTCCTAAGCCCCACAACTAACCCAGAGATGCATTTTAAATAAAAGCACACATTCTACTCATGTAAAAACACGCTGATTCCCAGACCATCCGCGGGCCGCATTTAGAAGGCAATTGGGCCGGATCTGGCCCCCGGGCCTTAGTTTGCCTACCCATGATCTAGAAGTCTGATGTGATTCAGTCACACTTGCTTCTAAGTTAAGTCCTTTGAATTCTGCATAGGTCCGGGCTGCATGTGTTGCATTTTGCAGCCTTGCTAATCTGGTATGCAACCAAGAGGTGGCAGCACTATATCCATTTTACATTTACTTTAAGTTTAGTAATTGAATTGTTGGTAATCTCATGAATTTTTCATTATTATTGTTATTAAGATTTACCAGCCAGAGAAGGCACCAAAAACAAAAGGTGCATAAAAAAAAGATTAGCAGCTTGGGTTCATGTACACATAGAGTGTGCTTTAAAAATTAGTAAGGGGGCGATTCATACATAGTGTCATGTCCTATTACGTTCAGATTGCAACAACATTTCATAAATACACTTTTCAGTGATGTAGCAGTTCTAATCTTTGCACATCAGGAACAAGTGACTTATCATATTAAATTAATACATCTATTATTATTATTATTATTATTATTATTATTATTATTATTACATATGTGTATACCACTATTTATCCGAGGTTCACAGGGTGATTCTCAACATAAAAATACAAAAATGAGAACACAAAATACATAATAATAAGCTACTAACCCTCCTCCTACAAGGCCATTGAATGTTAATCAGCCCAAAGCCTGGTTACAGAGAAACATTTTAGCCTAGTGTCTAAAGATATGTAATGAAGGCTTTTTATGGTTCAAAAAAAAGGGGGGTGCTATATCTGTGATAGAGCCTGGTGTAATAAACATAGGTTAGCTAAAATGGACCCAGAGAGCAAATGCTAGTGTATCAGAGCTGCTCAGAATCGTGACTACAATATAGAGAGAAGTAATTTCAGAGCAATGCCTGAAGGCAGGATGCCATTTGATAAGGGAGGCAGTAAAACTTGTGGAAGATAAAATGAAGCTAGTTGGAAGTGGTAACAAAATAAGAGTTTCAATGGTGCATAACATACCTAGTTCTATAGGAGCTATCTGAAGTATAAAGACTTACAGACACTGAATCACTGTAGAATCGAAGTATCAATCAGATATTTGTATATGCGGGGGGGGGGGGAGTAGAATCAGGCTCATTGGCCCTGTTTCCTGTGTTCTTTTTAGCCTACAAATCCATACAAACTTTATGAATGAAGTCTCTGTGCGGTGATGTATCCTCTGTGTGGCGGTGGACCAATAGGTAGGGTCCGTAGTTAGAAGTGGACAGATCTGTCGATTTCTTGTTTTTTTCCAGTTTCTCCCTTTTCAGGTCTAAAATTCAAATATCCCCCCCCCCCCAATCAAGATCATTTAGTTTCAGAATGCTGTGCTGCATTCCACTCCTCCTTCGTGCTAGTAGTGCTAAGAACATTTCTAAAATTAATTATTGGAGAATGTGCCAGTTTGAATGTTAATATTGCATACCCAGATATTAGCAATGTGCATATATATAATGTTGATACACTATAACACTATACTTTTATTATCACATTTATTTTGGTATATAATTTATGTATAGAAAGAAAACACATGGGACTGTACAGATTGCTTTACTTCCTCTGCTTCTCTAAAGGATGACAAATTCCAGAAGTGAAACACTCATTGGGTTTTTGTTTCCTTTGGAAGGAAGTCACTGGAGTATTGCCTCTTTTTTGTAATATTTGTAATCTTATTTACAAATAAGAAGGATTTTATATAGGTATAGACATAGCTTAAATACTGTGAAAGTATCAGGAATGAGCCAGCTCCCAGCGAAGGATTGCAGCAAACTGCAGAAAGCAGCCAGGAACAGAGAGGCTTTGATGTTAGTCAGGCAGGGGAGAGCTGGCAGCTGCAGACTTCGGCTTTTCCTGACCTTGACAGGCAGGCTGATAAGGCAGTGGCTGAGAGCAGGCTAGAACACAGCTAAAGCTCACAGGAAGCACAAATAGGAGAGAACAGATTCAGAGACAGCCTCTCAGGAAGAGGTTGGAGCTGATCCACTAAGTCTGAACAGTCAGCGAATGGAAGGGCTGCTAGATAGGAAGCAAAACAAGAGACATCATAAGTTCAATATCTTCTGTTGACGGCGGAAGGAGTCTTCAGAAGGGTCATCTTGAGTAATGATGCCCAAGGCTTTGTCAGAGCCGTCTGTTTGTTTTTGCAATAAATCCTCCTTTTTAATTATCTACGCTTACTGTGTTATCAAGCTGGGAAACTGGACTTCTGACAGAAAGACAGACAAAGTCCACTCTTCCCACATATTATCTCCATAAGATGACGGCTAGTATCCCAAAATGATGTAGTCGGGCATATCCAAACTCAGCTCCCTGTCTCTGGTTTAAACTTGCAACCTATGGGTCATTTCACATGTAGATACCTATATGGCAACTTCCTTAGTTGGGGGAAGGAGATCAGCTTCCAACTCCTTTCAAGTATATAGAATGACATAGGGAAAATGGTCTAACAATTAGTTCCCATGGAAACACATCACCAGGCTATTAACACACTTTTGACAAGTTCTAGGCTGTTCCAGACATTGCCTCTGGTAGAGATGGGGGTGAAATTCAATTCAGTTCTCATTTAAAGATGGATTTAGCCATTTCACATTTCTCAAGACAATGCATGAATTGAAACATGAGCATACTCTGAAATTCGCACTTCTCTGAATTTTGCAATACAGTTCTCCTGCCATGTAATGTGTGCCAAAATGCATACCATGTGGTTAAAATGCACATCTCAGTTAACATTATATACAAAAAGCATTACAGTAAGGGAAATTTCTTGGTAAAAATGTGTATCAGGGAAAGTTGCATGCAAAAGGTATATTTTAAAATAAATTTGCAGTAATGTGTTGATGAATTTTCATGAAGACTTAAAAACCCCCACAATAAATTGATGTAGAAATATGAAGAACTGAATTTAAAACTAAAAAATAGGAAAACTGAAACTTGCAGATTCACCCATTCCTTGTTACAATTACTGTAACACCCTAGCTGTTGGGAACTGCCACTATTGATTGGAGCTGATGTGAGTCACAGCCCAACAACATTTAAAAGGCTGCATGTTTGAAAACCTGCATTAAACAATGGTTGCCAGCAATTCCCATAATTGCAGTAGAAATCTGCTGTGTTGGCTTGTATCCATTCCAGTCTGATTTACACTGACATTTTAAACCACAACCGCATAACTGAAGACAGTTTGCAGGGACCAAGCAGGGAAAACTGGCTAGCTTGTTTTGTACATTAACCACACTATCTTCTTCTTCTTTGGTGATCACTCGCAGCCGAGTAAGATTGTCTTCCATAAACACGGTTTTAACAATGAGTCCATAAGTGACTGTGGAGGCCAGTTCTGGATTCACATGTCCTTCCACGGTGGGGACATTGGTTTCCGGTCGGGAGTTGATCGTGGTGTGGATTTGCCAAGCGTGCATTCCTCTTAGCACATTTCTCCCTTGTGTCCTGAGTTTGAGTATCTTCAAAGCCCATGACACCTTTGGTAAAGGCTGTTCTCCAATTAGAGCGCTCGCAGGCCAGTGTTTCCCAATTGTTGGTGTTTATACTACTTTTTTTATATTTGCCTTGAGACAGTCTTTAAACCTCTTTTGTTGACCACCAGCATTACGCTTTCCAGTTTTAAGTTTGGAATAGAGTAGTTGCTTTGGAAGATGATAATCAAGCTTCCGCACAACATGACCAGTCCAATGAAGTTGATGTTGAAGAATCATTGCTTTGACACTGGGGATCCTTGCTTCATCCAGTACAATAGCATTAGTTCTCCTGTCTTCCCAAGTGATGTGTAAAAATTTTCGGAGACACCGTTGATGGAATCTTTTGAAGAGTTGGAGATGGCATTTATAAGTGGTTCATGTTTCACATGTATACATTAAGGTTGGTAGTACAATAGCTTTGTAAATGAGCATTTTGGTTTCCCTGCGAATGTCCCAGTCCTCAAACACTCTGCACTTCAATCAGGAGAAAGCCGCACTCACACGACCACACTATAGCATTATGTTAAAGCACAGTGTGGTATTAAGCAAACCATAGTGAGTTATTCACACCACCTCACTTCCCATAAGCTGATGTTTGCCATTTGATTTTGCTTGATACCCAAAGACACTGAACAAGGAGCACAATCTACTTCGTTTTATATTGTGTATAACTTGCCAAACAGAATTCTTTTTTCTAAGAAACAATTAAATCAAATACATTAGCATTATCAGAGAATTTCCCATCACTTGATTCAAATTATTTCACCAGACTCTGCACGCAACTCCCAAAGAACAAAAGGGGATGCTGAACAAATGAGCTGTCCAATTTTCAATAATGCTTTTGTTCAGTTGTTGGAACAAATCAAACTAGAAAACAAAGCAGGGAAATAATGATGCATGATGACAGGAAGTTCATTTGAAGCCACAGAAATGTGAAATAGTACTGTGACAAACATCCAAAGCAAAAAAAAGCCACGATCTTATTGCTCAATATGATAGAAATGAAGTGAGATTTTGAATCATGAAGTTTGTGCGCAGTGGGAATCATAATATATAGACAATGTGTGTGCATGCGCATGTATGTACATAACCATGTGCACAAGACAGGATATTCATTATTTCTATATGGTTAAAAGAGGGGGGGGGGTCAAAACATACAGGATAATGATTATAACAGTTTCTGGCTGTTAACATTAATTAATTTCCTTTTGAATCAATGTTTGCCCAGGCATTTGCAGACTAAAAGTTAGTGTCCCTGGCAACCTTGATATTATTAGCTGTGACAGGGTTTAAAAATGTTTTTAAATGATTTGTGCTTATTTATTGCATTGTTTTCTTTATTTCTTAAATTTGTAACCCCCCTTTTCTGCTTTTACAGTTTGCTTGATACTTGCAACAAAAGGTCACACAATCCCAGCAAAACAGAGAGAGCAAATAGAAATCCACAAATGCTTGGATGAATAGAAATGTTTTGTTTTTTCAATAGCCAGCAGAAGCACGTGACTGCGGGTGCCTAACATACCTTGGAGGAGAGACCACCACATAATAAAATTACAAAAAAATAGGAGCACATGAGATATTTTTCTTCCTCTTCCCAGTCTGCAAATGTAGCAATTTTAAAAATAAATAGTAGCAATTGCCTCTGATTGCTGAGCCCATGGGTTCTCATTTTAAAAAATATGTTTTAATAATTGTTTTTAAATGCTTTAAATGTGTGTTTATTTTATTTTTAATTGTATTGTTTCACTGCTGACGTGTTTGCAGCCCTGGGCTCCTTTGGGAAGAAGGGAGGCGCAGAAATTCAATAAATAAATCATCCTGGGTGTTATTTCTCCCCTCCACCCTCAGTCCTCTCCACAATTTTTATATGATTGTTCCTACTCAAAATACAGTTTTCCTTAATTTTATATTTGCAAATAATAATAATAATAATAATAATAATAATAATAATAATAAACCAGTATATGCACAAGGACAACCATCAGCTTACATCAAGGATACAGTCACCACCAGTATACTCACCATAACTTTAACATATAGATTAATATAAGCACTCCAGATCTCCAAACAGTTATAGAATCATAGCATCATAGAAAATAATATCTATGGAACAATCCTATGGCAAGATCTTCTGGAATGAGCAGTTTAGGAGGCAGATCTGGCCCTCTGCTGGGCTCCCCGAACCTGGCTCAGCATAGCTTGCTCATCCCAGTACATTTGGGACTGAGTTGGCTGAGCTGAGGCTAGGTTAAGACCCAAAATTGAAGTGTCCTAGGGGTCGGATGGGATGGGAGCAGAGGGGAGGACTTAGGCTAGCTCTATCTTGGTCATTTGGGTTAGAACCCTCTTTTAAAGACTTGTTTTCTCTCTGCCAAGCTTAGGCAGAGGAGAATCCTCTCTGGTGAACAGGGTTTTGATCTTGAGTGTAACTTTATGCCATCTTTAATTTACACCAGCTTTTTCACCAGGTTCTTGATCACTCTCTAGATGTTCAAATGTTTTTCTCCTCTGTCCCTACCCTCCTCTTCACAGTTCTTGATGCAATTGCCAATGAAGAGGAGGAACCACAGAAATGCTTGGTGCATAAAAAGAACGTTCATCCAAGTACAACTCCTATTTCTCATCGGAGATTTCGCACACCAGAGAAAACGCATATCATGTGTTGCATTTTAGGGCACATCCAATGTGTATTTGGGGCACATTGGAAGTATAGGCTGTTAAGAGTTTGGCTTTGTTTGTTTTGTTTGTTTTTTGAGGAAAGAGTGTTTAATTATCCTGTGTTTTTGTTGTTTTGCTATTTGTATTTTAATATATTTGCTTTTCCCTGCGGCGGAGTGAGCTCACATTGCTCGGTCCCTGCACCTGCCAACCTAGCAGTTCGAAAGCACGTCAAAGTGCAAGTAGATAAATAGGTACCACCATTTCCGTGCACTGCTCTGGTTCACCAGAAGCAGCTTAGTCATGCTGGCCACATGACCCGGAAGCTGTACGCTGGCTCCCTCGGCCAATAAAGCGAGATGAGCGCCGCAACCCCAGAGTCGGTCACAACTGGACCTAAAGGTCAGGGGTCCCTTTACCTATATTTGCTTTGGCTTTGTATATATTTTAATTCATCGTGTGAGGGGTGTGTGGTTGTTGCTCTAATTTGTGTAGGCTCCTTTCAGTTCCAGACTGGGGGAAAGGTCATCATCATTATCGGTTTAAATACTGCTTTAAACATGTTTATTCCACCAAGTTCTAGTGATGCTTCCTAGAAAACTTACTAGTATCTTTCTCATTTTAATCCTGTTCTCCCCCCAAAGATTTTAGAACAGCAAGCAGGGTACCTCTCCTCCCAGCTCCCTCTAGCCTCTCCACCACTGCATGAGCTGAGTTAGATGGGAGCTAGGTCACCTTTAAGCCTTCTTGTTTGCAACTGCCGGTATCATACAACTTGACGATATGTCCAGCCTTTCAATACTGTGTGCAGTTGCCTCACCTCAAAAAAGATATTGTAGAGTTGGAAAACGTTATGAAAAACGGGCAACTGAAATGATGAAGGGGAGGAACTCCTCTATGAGGAAAGGTTACGATGTTTGAGTGGGTGTGTTTTTTAGTTTAGAAGGCAAATAAAAGGGAACACAATAGAGGCATATAAAATTATGCTTGGCATAAGAAAAGTGGGTGCAGAAAACTAGAACTCAGGAACATGCAATGTGTGTTGAAAGATTACAGACAAACAAAAGAAAATACTTCTTCACCGAGCATATAGTTAAACTGTGGTGTCCACTCCCTCATGGTATGTGGGTGGTGCTGTTGTCTAAACCAGTGAGCCTCTTGGGCTTGCTGATTGGAAGGTTGGTGGTTCGAATTTCCACAGTGGGGTGAGCTCCTGTTGCTCTGTCTCAGCTTCTGCCAACCTAGGAGTTCGAAAGTACTCTGTGCCCTCTGGTACTTGTCATGGTGTCCTGTTGTGCCAGAAGCAGTTTAGTCATGCTGGCCACATGACCCAGAAATCTGTCTGTGGACAAACGCTGGCTCCTTCATCCTGAAAAACGAGATGAGTGCCACACCCTATAGCCGCCTTTGACAGGACTTAACCATCCAGGGGTCTTTTACTTTTTTTACCTTTACAGAACTTATTCTCCCTCTGCACAGTCCTATCCCAGAACAGTTTTGAACGTTGCGGGGAGAGGACAGGGAGGGGAGGTTCTGTTGCCTGAGCAGAAATCAGTCCATAAAACCCATCATTTCTAAATCCAAATGTAGACATATAAATTGTTGTTGCTGTTTAGTTGTTTAGTCATGTCCAACTCTTCGTGACCCCATGGACCAGAGCACGCCAGGCACTTCTGTCTTCCACTGCCTCCCGCAGTTTAGTCAAACTTATGCTGGTGGCTTCGAGAACACTGTCCAACCATCTCGTCCTCTGTCGTCCCCTTCTCCTTGTGCCCTCCATCTTTCCCAACATCAGGGTCTTTTCCAGGGAGTCTTTTCTTCTCATGAGGTGGCCAAAGTACTGGAGCCTCAGCTTCAGGCTCTGTCCTTCCAGTGAGCACTCAGGGCTGATTTCCTTCAGAATGGAGAGGTTTGATCTTCTTGCAGTCCATGGGACTCTCAAGAGTCTCCTCCAGCAGCATAATTCAAAAGCATCAATTCTTTGGCGATCAGCCTTCTTTATGGTCCAGCTCTCACTTCCATACATCACTACTGGGAAAAGACATATAAATAAGCATAAGCAAATACGTGCCCACTTTTGGGGAATGAGGAGTGATGCTTACGTGATCACCAGCCACCATTCTTTTTCTCTCTCTCATGTTGCCAACATCCAAGTGTCAGATGTTCTCCCATGGTTTGGCTCCTCACAGCAGAAAAAGGCAAGCCAGTAAGGAAAGTGAGAATGTTGTGTGAAACAGCTTGCACAATTTCTTTTGGCTTGTGATCCAGGTGTCTGTTCATTTTCTTCTAATACTAAGGAGGATGTTCGATCCTGCCTGTCTTTCCCCAATGGCAGAAACAATTACCTTTAAACAAACAAACAAAAACATACATAATGCTAGAGAGGGAACAAATAATCAGTTGGTCAAAAAGACATCCCTGGTTCTGAAGGAAAAAAATAAATCGCTTAGAGGTCACTGTTGGTTTACTGCGCATTACTTGGGAAAAACACTCTAAATTGCTTTGATTGATCCTGCTAATGGGTCACTACCATTCTCTGCACTGTGACAACAAAAAGCCCAGGGAACCATTATAAGGAATTAATCTTCTTCACGTCTTTCTTAAAGAGAAAATTCACTCATAAATTTAATAAGCTGAAGAACTTCTCCCCCATTATTTATTCCAATGGAACCAATTAATTAAGCCTATTTTCCTTTTATTTTTCAAGGAAGTGGTTGTCAGCGTATTACTTGCCTTAATTGCATTAGGAAATAATCTGTTCTGGAAGAACGCCATAACGTGTAAGTGCATTAAGCAGGAGGTGTCAAAAAGAGATTTTTTTAAAAAAAGAAATGGAACTGTTGTTCTGCAGCTGTGCTAATTGGATGACAGAAAGCCTTTCAAAGGACTGTTCCATGGCTTTTGAGGAGAGTTTGCCATTTCAGTACAAAAGCGTATAAACCTATTGCCTACACTATCCATTTGCAATGCAGCCAGATGGGATAATAATATGTAGTTAAAAGTGTCTTCAGAAGAATCCAGCAGAAAATTCTCAGCCAAGGTAGAAGCTGCTTTTTCTTGCCAAGGACACTTTGGTAGAAAAGGAGAATATTAAGTGTGAAGGAGCAGCGTGGATTTTGTAGGGGGAAAGAAATATCAGGAGGCAGCTCCCAGGATGAGGTGGGGATCAATTTGTTTTTGAAGCAGATATAAACTACAACGGGGATAAATAGGACTGAATGAAATGCTATGATATGGAATAAAATGGTGTATTGGGATGTGTTCAGTTGTTGGTGGCAATGTTGGGGACAAATTCAGAGTTCATCTCCAGTATTTCTCCATTTTGGAAATATGGAGATCCATTGCCCCATCACCATGTGGGTTCTTCCTCCCTCACTAAGGAAGCTCACTCTCATATTCACAAAGGTTGGGGAACTTGTAGCAGAGAAGGAGAGGATAACAGAGCCAGGAGAGACTTTGCAGACCTCTCCAATGGAGGCTGGTATGCATTGGGGCTGGTGGTGCAGGAGGCAGAGAAGCCAACAGGAATCAATGTGACCCTTATGGACTGGAAGTAAATAAGAAGGCAGGCAAGTGGGAGTTGGCTGTGGTTGGTGAAGCAGCACCACACTCATCAAAATGGACGAATGCCCAGTGCTAAGCTGTTTTCCACTAGACCAGATACCCTTGTGCAGAGCCCATGACGCAGGGTGAAGTGCCTGCCTCAGGAGACAAAAATGCAAGAGGTAGCACTCCACTCACTTCACCACTTCACCACCACCAAGAGGAAGGCGTTCTGATGCACGGTATTGCCACTGATCTTCTGTGCTCCCTGGTGAAGAAGCCAAGTGAGAGGCAACCCAAGTGAGAGGAGTGCTCCAGCTCCCACCGAGTCTGATGAGACATTCTTGTGTGCCATGTTGTCGTTTGGTTCCCCCGCCGCCGAGGAGGGAGGAAAATGATCAGCAACACAATTGGGAGTGCCCCCAGTTCCTGCCAAGTTTAGTGAAAGCTGGTGTGCAGCAGTGGTGGAAGTGAGGCAGGGTGGGAGGAAGGAGGTGGTAGCCCCCATTTTGCCTCAGGTGGCAAAACAGGATGGGCCGTGCCTGTTCTTGTGTGGTTTCTTTCCAGCAGTCATCATTTTCTGCTCTTCGCAATGAAATTCATTTGCAATGGTAAATATGCTTGGATGAAAAGGCTGTGTGAAATTTTCCTCACACTTGTTCCATGATGGTGGTGAGGAGGGAGGCTTTGAAAGAACTGAGTGTATTCCAAGAATGTGCAGCACATTTCAGATCCAGAATGCTTTCTGAAACGATCCAGGAGGAGTCTGCCAATTAGTAGCTGTTGGCCAGAAGAAGAGAGACCTTTGGTTTTAACTCATCTGTTCAGCATTTGATTTGTTTGTACATTCATAACACAGCATCTCCTTTAAGCACAGAGAAATCAGAATGAGATTTATGTAAATATTCAGGACATACTTCTATGTGTTCAAGTTCAAACGCCAATTCTATCCCTGTCACTGTTTTTCAAGTAGGGAGGAAATCAATATGCAACACTTAGTAGTGATCAGAAGCAAAGCCTCTCAGACATTGTTATTTAGCAAATAATATTTGCCACCTTGCATATAGCTTTGCTGCTGTCAACAAAGCACCTAGATCTCTAAACCACCACCTCCCACCTAAGACTGTTGGATGGCTCAATGAGAATGCTTAGGCAATGAAAAAGATTTTGGAGACTGGAAGGGAGGAAGGGCTGTCATTAGTGGGATGTATGGGCCCAACACCTTTTTATAATTCAGCAAACACTGAGCCCTGCTCAGATATTCACTACTTATGGTTAAGAAACTGCATGGAAGGTCTTCTGAGAATATATGCAGCTAGTCCCACCCCACACTGGTTATGCCCCCAGTATCAATCTGAAGGGTACCCTAGACGTGTGAAGATGAATGCACATAGGAATCTCTTCTGGCCAATCAGGATCTATATCTCCATGAAATGTGCCCTATTTGGATGGCTGCCAATCATGCAAAAGCTAAGGGACACATATTGGTGCCTACAGACAGACTTAGCCATTCATGGGATCCCTTCATGTATTCAGTGTCAATATATATTCAATACAACAGTGGATTGAGAATAGCTAGTGTAGGACCATGTTTGGTTCTTGCAAGAGACTGTGCTCATTGCACAGTTACCTGTAGAACAAAGCTAAAGGGAGCCCAGGAATTAAGGGAATGACTGAGATGCTATCCAGACTGGGCACTTGGGCAACATAACCATTCATAGCAAAGAACAGCAGTTTTTGATATTTCAATCTGGTTATAAGATTCCACTTTTTCACTTGGTTTATGCTGCATATTTTACTCTGCACTTCCATGAGACGAGGCATAGTGCTGGTGCCTTTTTCTTCCTTTTTTGCTATTCAACATCTGAATTTAGTATCTGTCTTGGGCTGCTTAGCATGACATTTAATTTTTGCTAAACAGCCCAGCACAAAGGCAGCGTGAAATATGCCTGATGCAAACACTTCCAATTCTGCTATCAGTGAAGTAGCATCTCCCGAGTTCAGTGCCAAAGGCAAGTCAGCAGCAGAGTTCCATAGCACTTTTGTATGTGTTTTTATAAACTATTCAGTGTATGTATCTCTTTCAAGTATTGGATTTCTCAGCAGTTTATGAACTGGAAAGAACTGTGCAATGAAAACCACTAGGTTACTTTTGAGACACTTTGTAGATAATGTCTACCCTACCATTCTGAGAGGAAGGTTCCATTGTTAATTACGGAATACAATAAAGGGTTAAACAATATTTCAACCTTAAAGTGCAGCAATTTAAAATGCTTATTTTTAGGAATATAATCTGGATTCAAAGTCATGGAACTTTTCAGCAACTGAACCTGCAGTCTTAATCCCACTTATCTTGGTCCAGGTCTGTTTGAATGCATAAAAGACTTCTGAATAGACATGGTTAAGCATGTTAACAGAGTAACTAGAGTAACACAGATGGCATCCAGAGAGAAAATAAAATGCAGTTAAAAGTTTGAACCATGTACAGTGATACCTCAGTTTTTCAACAGCTTAGCTTCCGAACAACTCCTGTAAACCCAGAAGTAGGTGTTCCAGTTTTCGAACTTTGCCTTAGAAGACGAAGGTGCTCCTGAGCTTCCGTTTTCACTATTGTGCAGCTAATTTGAGTTCCCCACAAAGTAATTAAGGCTTTGTTCCTTTCGTTTTTACCCTTACACAACTCATTTGAGTCCCGTCCCCCCCCCAACATCGTAATTAAAGCCTCCCATTTCTGATTGCAGTGTTCTGAGGTGATATTTGGTGCTTTTGATTTTGCTATTTTTTTGTTTGTTTGTGTGGCTTTTTCATTTTTGTGACTATGACTTGTTTTTCATTTTATGATTGATTGATTGATTGATTGATTGATTGTGTGCCTGTGGAAATGGATAAAAGCCCCCCATTCAAACAATGACTATTATCAGTGCAGGTAAGGAAAAAAAATATTTTTATCATCTACAATACTGTCTTATTTATTTTATAGTACAGAAGATTGATTATTGTTTTCTTTTTATAGATCAGTGGTCTTGTTAGATAGTAAAATTCATGTTAAATTGCTGTTTTAGGGGTTGTTTTTAAAAGTCTGGAACAGATTAATCCATTTTACATTACTTTCTACGGGAAAGCGCGCCTTGATTTTGGAACACTTTGGTTTTGGAACAAATTTCCGGAACGAATTAAGTTTGAGAACCAAGGTTCTCAACAGGTTCTCACTGTATAAGGGCTTATCCACACATGTTTTCTACCTGATTCCAAGCATGGTCCATACTTTAAAGCTCCATGTCTGAGCACCCTCTTTTTTTCTGCAGCTTTCACTATGAAAACCCTCTCTTTAATGCTGAATTGGACCAAAGGACAATCTGTGGAAAATCTGAAAAGCCACTTGCTCTTGTTCAGATTTAAAGAGTGTGTTTTCACAGCTCCTGAAGAGGGTGGGATGGCCATTGGACACAGTGCTTTAAAGTGTGAACCTGTGCCTGGATAGAGTAGGGCAAAATATAAGTGTGGATAAGCTCCAAGGAGAAAGGAACAGTCCCCGCCCCCCTTTTCTTACTAAAGGCTTTTGTCATAGTAGGGACTCATAGAACTAAACATATGTAGAAAAAATGCCTCAGAACTATACAGTCAATCAGAGCACACACTACCTCAGCAAGGATCATATCACTCTGACTAGTTGCTAAGCAACACCTCCATCCCTGCCCCTTTCTTGGCTAGTTGTCCAGCAGAGTTAACTCTTAGGTTACAAAATGAATGATTCTTGCTGTGGCGCTTCTAACAAGGATTGTGCTATGTGTGTTTTTCATAGCTGTAAAGTGGTTGCTTTTAGTTGGAACCTAGTCTTAACTGAAAGGTCAGTAGGATGCAGGTGGTTCAATGGATGAGTCCAAAAAGACCTTATGTCTTAAGGGAAAAAAGAGATTCCCAAATTATGGGATGGAAGTAGTGGAAATAATGTCTGGAAACAGATTTAGAGATACGAGTTAGAGAAAGGAATTTTTGCACCTAAATATTTCACAATAATAGTGCCTTACTTTTCTCTCTTTTTTGCAAAATCTATTATTTATTTTGGTTTCACTTTGTCTAAGGCCTTGTTATACACCCCATGCTGTGCTTTCGCCCTATGCAGGAGAGTTGGTTGTGCCCAGTACAAAAAGCTGGCTGGGCATGTAAATAAGTTTCAGGGGCTGGAGTGAAGCAGCGCAGCAGAGTGTTCATATCTCCTTGGTGGCAACAATAAAGAAGGTGAGGTTGATCTGCCTGCCTCACATTCTACTCATGGTGCAGGTTATAGCCTATAGTAATAATAATTTATTATTTTTACCCCGCCCATCTGGCTGGGTCACCCCAGAAACCCTGGGCGGCTTCCAACAAAGTATTAAAATACAGAGGTCTGTTAAACATTAAAAGCTTCCCTAAACAGAGCTGCCTTCAGATGTCTTCTAAAAGTCTGGTAGTTGTTCTTCTCTTTGACATCTGGTGGGAGGGCGTTCCACAGGGTGGGTGCCACTACCAAGAGCAGTACATGTGAAAAGGATCTAGGAGTCTTGGTTGACCACAAACTTGACATGAGCCAACAGTGTGATGCGGCAGCTAAAAAAGCCAATGCAATTCTGGGTTGCATCAATAGGAGTATCGCATCTAGATCAAGGGAAGTAATAGTGCCACTGTATTCTGCTCTGGTCAGACCTCACCTGGAGTACTGTGTCCAGTTCTGGGCACCACAGTTCAAGAAGGACACTGACAAACTGGAACATGTCCAGAGGAGGGCAACCAAAATGGTCAAATGCCTGGAAACGATGCCTTATGAGGAACGGCTAAGGGAGCTGGGCATGTTTAGCCTGGAGAAGAGGAGGTTAAGGGGTGATATGATAGCCATGTTCAAATATATAAAAGGATGTCACATAGAGGAGGGAGAAAGGTTGTTTTCTGCTGCTCCAGAGAAGCGGACATGGAGCAATGGATCCAAACTACAAGAAAGAAGATTCCACCTAAACATTAGGAAGAACTTCCTGACAGTAAGAGCTGTTCGACAGTGGAATTTGCTGCCAAGGAGTGTGGTGGAGTCTCCTTCTTTGGAGGTCTTTAAGCAGAGGCTTGACAACCATATGTCAGGAGTGCTCTGATGGTGTTTCCTGCTTGGCAGGGGGTTGGACTCGATGGCCCTTGTGGTCTCTTCCAACTCTATGATTCTATGATTCTAAGAAGGCCCTCTGCCTGGTTCCCTGGAACTTGGATTCTCGCAGCGAGGGAACCGCCAGAAGGCCCTCAGTGCTGGACCTCAGTGTCCGGGCAGAACGATGGGGGTGGAGACGCTCCTTCAGGTATACTGGACTGAGGCTGTTTAGGGCTTTAAAGGTCAGCACCACATGAATCAATAATAAAAAAATACTGAACATTTCTACAGAACTTTGAATGTTCAAAAGTCTACCCAGATACAGATCCCGCTTACTGAATACAATGCATTCCCTGGAAATTGTTCATTAGACAAGCATTCACACAATGTGTCTACAATTTCCATTGATTCCCATTGGAACATTTCTAATCCATGATTTGTCTGCTCTCTTCCAGAAGAAGAGAGTCAAAGGAAAAACTGATTCATCCAAGCTCTCCTCCTCCCTGATTTGTCTGATCTCCCTCCTTTTCAGCCAGCATGACCCATCATTAGATGTCATGGGAGTCCAAGAATGGACCACATTGACTATCGTTGCCCTACTGGGTTGGTATACATGACTAGCAGGCTCTGTCCAGCTTAGCAAATAGCACATTGTGCAAAACTTCCTTCAAAGCCAATTGAAAGCAAGTGATAGCAACTGCCTGTCCCTTTGAAGGAAAGCAGGATAGAAAGGAATAGATGGTGTAGAATGTAATATTTGAATGCCCCTCACATGTTTCCATTTCACAGAAATGTCTCTCTTTTTTTAACAACTACTCTTTTACGAGGAAATATAGTCAGGCAGCACGATTTTCTCATATGCAAGTTTGAAATTCTAATTTTACAAAAGGTTTATTTTCTTCATAGCTCCAAACTGCCCATGTGGGATTATCCCTTTTAAGATTCTGGTTAGATGAAAATGTCAGAACATGAATCGGAAAGTACCTTCTCCGTATTTGAATGTTCATTGTTATGAGGGGAGTTTCAGGAGGGAATGCTTTTGAAAATCTATGAGGAATTTTTATGTTTATAATACAGCTCTCTTTATTACCTCATGACAGATCCTGACAGTTATCCAGGTTCCTATTAAGCAAGTATTATTGCCACAATCTAGTTTTAAGGTTGTTTTGAATTTGTTCCCTTGAAATGGTGGGAGGGAGAAGGTATTTCATTTTAGAGGATCTTTGCGCTTGTTCCTGCATAACAGAAATAGTGGATTGCCTTCATGCCCATGGACACATAGTATAAGCCATTGTGAATTCTGTAATACTTACCTTTGCATAAACAAACAGAATAGGGATGTATGCAAATTATATGGGGTGGAGAGTAAAAAGGGGTTGGTTGGTTGGTTGGTTGGTTGGTTGGTTGGTTGGTTGGTTGGTTGGTTGCTTTTATTGGCCATGTTCTGTGCCATTCATTGAAGCACGAAACAAAAAATACTAAAAAGATTTTCCTGGATAAAGAGATAAGAAGAATGTCACCTTCTTAACCAG
This sequence comes from Podarcis gaigeae, assembly GCF_964106915.1. Taxonomy (NCBI): domain Eukaryota; kingdom Metazoa; phylum Chordata; class Lepidosauria; order Squamata; family Lacertidae; genus Podarcis; species Podarcis gaigeae. The sequence goes on from NC_139677.1 coordinate 21,177,790, forward strand.
ATAGATTACCAGAAACAGAACTAGATGGACCTTTTGTCCTGAACCAACAGGGCTTATCTGAGGATCTTAATGTATTATGTGAGACATTATGTATTATGAATCATAGAATTGTAGAGCTGGGACACCAATAGTAATCTAATTCAACCTCCTGCAATTCAGGAAACACAGCTAAATAATTCCTGACAGACAGACATCCAACCTTTGTTTCCAACCCACTAGTGAAGGAGGGTCCACCACCTTCTGAGATAGCCCATTTCACTGTCAAACAAGTCTTACTATCAGAAAGTTTTTCCTAATGTTTAACCAGAATCTCCTTTCTTCTAATTTGAATTACTGGTTGGATCAAGTTGCATTTAGAGCCTGCTAAAATCAACTTTCTTGGGCTCCATGATCACTGCAGATGGTGACAACAGCTCCTTGGGAGAAAAGCAATGACAAACCTAGACAGCATCTTAAAAAGTAGAAACATCACCTTGCCAACAAAGGTCCGTATATTAAAAGCTATGGTTTTCCCAGTAGTGATGTATGGAAGTGAAAGCTGGACCATAAAGAAGGCTGATCGCCGAAGAATTGATGCTTTTGAATTATGGTGCTGGAGGAGACTCTTGAGAGTCCCATGGACTGCAAGAAGATCAAACCTCTCCATTCTGAAGGAAATCAGCCCTGAGTGCTCACTGGAAGTACAGATCGTGAAGCTGAGGCTCCAATACTTTGGCCACATCATGAGAAGAGAAGACTCCCTGGAAAAGACCCTGATGTTGGGAAAGATGGAGGGCACAAGGAGAAGGGGACGACAGAGGACAAGATGGTTGGATAGTGTTCTTGAAGCTACCAGCATCAGTTTTACTAAACTGCGGGAGGCAGTGGAAGACAGGAGTGCCTGGCGTGCTCTGGTCCATGGGGTCACTAAGAGTCGGACGCGACTAAACAACAACAAAAATCAATGTGATGAAGTTAATCATTTCACCCCCAAAGACACACTCTGCCATTATTTCCCAAGACAGATGGATGCCAGCAACAGCTTCAGTTATGGACGGTGAGTCCCTGAACACCCAGAATTCCCTTTGAAATCATGAGTTCCACATACAGCAAGAAACATGGCTTGCCCAGCTTCTAACAGTGAATAATCACATTGGACTATGCTACAGCAGCAAAACAGAAAGTTTAGATCAAAAAGCACATAAAGATATTGGGAATAATTAGATTATGTTGTGAGAATTACACAGCCATAATTTGTTTCAAAAATAACTTTTAAAATAATATTGGGTGCCCAGGTGCAGCCCCCACCCCAGGAGCGTGACCTCTATCAATGATTGGGATTAAAATGGCCACAACTTTATTCAGTTTCAGATGTAGGAAACCTTGGCTTAGGCATTGGGCATGTATCCCTCTCAGCACCCCTGCTGGGGGTCTGAGGCAAAACAGGGTAAATTGGAATATGGATGGGGGCACTGCAAGGCATGTGTTTACACAGCTACCCCCCCCCCCCCCCGTGCTGTTGAGGGGAGTTCAATGACTGCCTGCTGAGCGCTCGTGGCCAGAGACTCTCCTCAACACTCCTTTAATGGGGAACCTTGATATCACCGCCATGGAGGAGGTGAGTCACCACCTCACCCTCCTTTTGATAGTTAAATTAAAGGATTCTGCCGAAGGCCTAAAACTACCAAAACTGTGACAATTGCCTGGATGGCTACTGCTACTCAGGATACTACCGGAAGTATTAAAAGGTAAAGGACCTCTGACAGTTAAGTCCAGTCACAGACGACTCTGGGGTTGTGCCGCTCATCTGGCTTTACAGGCTGAGGGAGCTGGCGTTTGTCCGCAGACAGTTTTTCCAGGTCATGTGGCCAGCATGACTAAGCCAGAGCAGCACACGGAAACTCTGTTTACCTTCCCACCAGAGTGGTACCTATTTATCTACTTGCACTTTTTTTGGCATGCATTCAAACTGCTAGGTTGGCAGGAGCTGGGACCGAGCAACGGGAGCTCAAAGTATAGTAGAAGTAAAAATTTCAAATCTAACTTTTTTTTTGTTTTGACTTCATAGAGCCGGCAATTGAACATTTCTCTTTTAAGAACTTAAAAACAAGAGAGCACTGCTGAATTAGGCCAAAGGCCCATTTAGTCTATCTTGTTCTCACAGTGGCCAACCAGATGCATGTGAGAAGCCCACAAGTAGGATTACTTCCAAGCAACTGGTATTCATAATCATACTTCCTGTGACAGTGGAGAGAGTATGTAGTCATTGTGGTTAGTGGACACTGCATTCCTCCATAAATTTGTCTGAATCTTCTTTTAAGCCATTCAGATTGGTGGCCATCACAACATCTTTGGAGTGCTGCATGACGAAGTTGGGTGCGATCAATTCCTTATTTTATAAATTCATATTTTTTTCTGATAACTTTTCCTATTCATACCTTCTGGTAGAAGCAGGAAACCCAAAACTACATTCTCCAAATAACCATAATTTATGGAAATTTGTGCCTTTCAACTGGATCTAGTTTTGAAAACTTTATGATCCAGAAACCAAGAGAGGAGGGGGGGGACTTCAGAAAATTATCTTTAAAAGACAGCACAGTAGGGGGGAAAACACACCACACTACAGTTCCTCCAGCATTGCTAACTTCAAACAATCTGCTAGACGTCTTGATGCTTCCTAGGTTAACAACAGTTTGCTGATTTTGGTGAAACTAAAATAATAGTATAAGGAAAAAACAGCTCTGGGTGATATATTTTTTACCTAGATATATGCTCTACCCTCAGGCCTAAGTGACATTGTCAATGTAAAATTAAGAGCTAACCAAGAAGACAATTTATTCCCACATGAATTGCATACAATATGTTACTTTTAGCCTAAACATTTTTAACAAACTGGGGTGTAGCTGACTGATTGCACATCACATATAACTTTGCATCATCTACAACTCAATTATAAGCTGATTCCAGGTTTCCAAAGTCAAAGTCTAAATCTGAAGCATAAATTAAGATTTATCCTGCAAATATCTCCAAAGCTAAAAGGAAGTTTTCCCACATCTATTGAAAGGAGAGCAGGAAGGAAGGATGTAAAAGGATGATGCATGAGGAAGCCACACTGAATGTAATTCGAGTTCAATCATCCCATGAGTAGCTCTGCCTTGAAGGGGACCTCTGCACTTCCCTATACTTCTTAATTTTGCAGTGGGAGGAGAAATGAAATGGTTGCTGGGATGACTAGTGGTGGATGGCTCTAATTGTGCAGCTCAGGTATGCACACGTAAATTCTGTTGCACTTGAAAACCCCATTCAGGGATTATGCCTTAACAGGGAACACACCAGGGGCACGGATGCCAACCCCTATGTGTTCTATAGGGAACAAGTTTCCCAATCGCATGAAGGCTTCCAAGAGTGTTCCTCTGAACATGTCTGGAAGCCCTGTCAGACTTTTCCACTCAATATAGGAATACTGTATCAGGTTGAAGAAGGTGAAGCTTTGCATGTATGGATTCGGAGGATGGGGCATACAGGGCCTGGTATGTCCCCTGTATCACCTACTCTTGTTTGCCTTCCTGATCAGGCATAATGCTAGAAAATGTCATGTGAGTAGTATCTCTTCCAAGGTGGGGAACCTGTGGCCCTCCAGATGTTGTCAACTCCCATCAGCATTTCAGTGGTTAGGGGGGAAGAAGAAGAAGAAGAGTTTGGATTTGACATCCCATTTTATCACTATCCGAAGGAGTCTCAAAGCGGCTAACATTCTCCTTTCCCTTCCTCCCCCACAACAAACACTCTGTGAGGTGAGTGGGGCTGAGAGACTTCAAAGAAGTGTGACTAGCCCAAGGTCACCCAGCAGCTGCATGTAAAGAAGCGGAGACACGAACCCGGTTCACCAGATTACGAGTTTACCGCTCTTAACTACTACACCACACTGGCTCTCAGTGATGAGAGTTGATGATGAGAGTTGTAGCTCAGCAATATCTGGTGGGGTTGTCACCTCTGGTCTATTCCTTTGTCCCTAAAAAGCATTTAAACAGCCTTCTTAGAAAAGCTAACCAATAAACTGAAACTGGCACAGGGACAAATGGAGGAAGACACCTTCACCCCAGTATGGCTCCCTTTTATCACATACACAGCTCAACAAGACAATGACAAGAATCTACCAGCAGCATACTAATCAATATGGCTAACCTGATTCCAAAACACATACCCACACCACTCACACATGAAAACAAAGTTCACCACAGCCAATCACAAACAAACACCCTAGGCCAACCCCAACCTCTCACCACCAAAGGAACATAAGCGAATGGTAAAGAGAACCCGCACAAGCGACGCAGACACAAAACCCCATGCATACATTTTGTAAACAAAAAAATCTTTAATAAAAAAAATGTTTAAAAAAGCATTTCTTTATATTTAATTAGATGAATTATCCCTTGCCAGTATGGACCTCCAGGGTCTTCATCTTTGGTGTTAACCAAAGTGTTAACCAGTACAGCAGGCTGAGCCCTAGTCTTATCAAAATATAATCATCAGACTCAACTTATTACATAGTTCTTTCTTAAACTGTATCTCCTCTAGAATGGAGGTGAAGGAGTCACTGGTAAACTGGGAGCCCCTATGGGAATTGCCTCTTTTACAAAAGTGGCATGTGTGGCCCTGCATGCTATTAAATTGAATAAATGTTTCCAAATTTGGCGTTCAAAAAATGCCAGTTTGGTAGATCTGCTTTTAAATGTGAACTGAAACATATTTCTTCCCCATCCTCTACGTGTGGTGCATGCATACCTCTTCAAGGCAGATGGTACAATAGGCCTGAAGCGGTATGGCTAAGTTGAGGTACTGAAAGGTTATGTTCGTAAGTAAAAGCACTATTTGTATTTCACCCTTAATTAGAATGGCAAACTACTATTCTTTATATGAGAAATACATCTGGGAGGAGGTGAGAATTAAAGTTGCTGGGGAAAAGATGAAGCCTTCCAGTGTTATTTGTGAGGAAGCTGGCCTAAGATCCTACCTCTGACTGTGACTTGTAATAGAAACTTCAAAGTAATATGCAGTATCTTTATAATGAGCAATTGTGCAATAAAATATCTGCGGGAAAGGTTTCAAGCAAACCCCAGGCAGTGGTTGCTTCACTTATGCCCTGAAGCACAATGTGGGATATGTCCACATCTTGTTCAGATAGGCCTCCTTCTACAATTGCTACAGTTAATTTAAAAGCCAGTGACATCTTTCCTATAGCCTGTTCGGTGTTCTGATATAAATGTGACATATTCAAATTTCTCTCATCATTTGACGAGGTGTCGCCTTCGATGAACTGAAAATTAAAAATAGTTCTGGAAACCCTCAAGATAACTTTGTGCAGATCTTTGAGAATCCACATCCTCAAGTCTTCCTAAAATGACCTTTTAAAAAAATTAAATGTCCTGACCTTCAACTTCACAGGCTGCCTTCAAAACTGAGGACTCCACAACATCACCTGCACAAGTAATCTAGAATCGATTAACTCTGGTGTTCATAATGATCTCTAATTGATAGATATATGGGCAAATGATGTAATTTATTATTACTACTAGGTAATGACCAACTGTGGTCCCAAATAGATAACAAAATGTCAATAAGAAAAAGTGCTCCTTTAAGTATGAACAAAGATTTGAACATATCTTGTAGGTGTTTTATTTAATGCTCCTTTGAATGGAATAGCCCTATGTTATACAGTGGTACCTTGGGCTACAGATGCAAGCAGAGTATCCCAGCACCATTCATACGGCACTGGAGTGGTGCCACCAGCAAACCGCTAAGTACAGCGCATGTGCGGTGTCGCATGCATGCGCTGTACGTAGCGACGCTGCACACACGCTGTATAGCAGTTTGCCAGTGGCGGCGCTCCAGCACGGTATAGACGGTGCTGGGATCTCTCTATTGCCGATACAGCCGCGAACGAGGATCCCTGCACCACCGGCAAACTGCTATGTACAGCTCATGTGAGCGTCGCTATGTACGGCGCATGTGTCGTACGTAGTGACGCTGCACATGTGCCCTATGTAGCAACGCCCACCCCGGGTGTTTCGACACCTTCCTTTGCCCCTGCCCTTAACAAACAACTATTTCCTAGATTCTTTAGGAGAAGCAATGCGCATGGTGTTTCTTTAGAGTGGGGTTGGGAAATTAAATCTATTGACTTAAATGTATGTGGCCCTCTGTGATTTCATGCGTGTGGGAAAAGAAAGGAAAGGAAGGCAACACCAGCACCACTTGTTTGAGCCCAACTAGCACTAGCATTGTACAGATTGCTCCTGAGAAAATGTTCCTTTTTTAAATATGATCTTTATTAAATTTTCTGTTTTACAATTTCAGATAAACATCTTACATGCTTAAGATATCAATGACTTCCCTTCTTCTCTTTTTGTGGTTCATTTTACATATCTTATCTCCCTGCATATTTTGCAAAAACTATACCAATTGGTTTTTCATTATTACATCAAATCAAAACTTATTTACACGATTGAATTTATCTTAATGCTGCCAGCGTTTCCAGCTGCACACAATTATTTTCCGTATATTCAATAAACGTTTTCCAATCTTCAAACGTATGTTCTTGTTCTCTTATTCTATATATTCTCTTGTTCTATATTCTATCTCTTATAGTATATTCTATAAGTCTGCAAGTTGTGCATTTTTTGTCAACTTAAGTTGCCAATCTTCTTTGGTTGGGACCTCACTCATTTTCCATTTTGGGGCTAACAAAACATGAGCTGCAGTTGTTGCATACATTTTCTGACACCTGGGAATTTCAGTCTGAATTATCCCCAACAGAAAGGACTCTGGTTTTGGAGGGAAAGTAATCTTAAACATTTTTTTCAATTCATTATAAATCATTTCCCAGTACTCTTTTACCGCGGGTGGCGCTGTGGTCTAAACCACTGAGCCTAGGGCCTGCCAATCAGAAGATTGGTAGTTCAAATCCCCACAACAAGGTGAGCTCCCATTGCTCGGTCCCTGCTCCTGCCAACCTAGCAGTTTGAAAGCACGTCAAAGTACAAGTAGATAAATAGGTACCACTCCAGTGGGAAGGCAAATGGCATTTCCGTGCACTGCTCTGGTTCGCCAGAAGTGGCTTAGTCATGCTGGCCACATGACCCGGAAGCTGTATGCCAGCTCCCTCGGCAAATAAAGCGAGATGAGCACCGCAACCCCAGAGTTGTCCACGACTGGACCTAAAGGTCGGGGTCCCTTTACCTTTTACCCTCTTACATGTTCACCACATATGAAAAAATGTTCCCTCCACCTCTTTACACTTCCAGCACTTATCTGATTCTGTCTTGGAAATCTTAGCTAGCCTACTCAGAGTTAAATACCATCTGTGAATCATTTTGAGGTAGTTTTCCTGCAAAGAATAACATGCTGTAAATTTCAAGTCGCTTTTCCAAAGATTCTCCCAGAGGTTAAAATCTATATTGTGTCCTATATCTATCGCCCAATGCGTTATTGAGGCTTTAACTAGCTCATGTGGCCTTCAACAAAGTTCCCCACCTGTGCTTTGCAAGCAAAGATGCATGTGTGGCAACCCATCACTACTTTATCACTGTCGTGGGCACTGCAACCCAGAAGGTGACATCTGACTGTCAGAGATTGCTCCTATTACTACTACAGGGAAGAGATTTGAGCCTTGACTGCCCACACAGAGCTTCACATCCTTTAACATCAGGCCAGCAGCTCAGCACCAAGCAAGAGCATGCCAAGGTCAGATGGTTGCATCACTCCTACCATTCTTCCACTTCACCTACAACCTCATGTGAGTGACCTCCGCTGCTGAATAAAGAGCTTTGCTCAAGAATGTGCCTGGTGAGAAGGGCTGATCAAGCAAGGCCTGTCCTGAACCAGCAAGCCCTCCAGCTGGGATGGAGGGGAAATTGATTCAGTCTTCATTTCTAAGCAAAATTGACCTAATTCATGCTTTTTGGAGTAATAGAGTGGGTCACTGTAACCCTTTCTGAATTTTGTGATATAGTTCTTGGCTCAAAAAAAGCACCAAATTGTAATAAAATCTGTGTATTTTAGGATAAAATACATCTAGAAATATGCACATTGACTTATATAAGTATGTACAGTGGTACCTCTAGTTATGAACTTAATTTGTTCCAGAGGTCCATTCTTCACCTGAAACTGTTCTTAACTAGAGGTGTGCTTTCGCTAATGGGGCCTTTTGCTGCCACTGCATCACTGGCACACGATTTCCGTTCTCATCCTGGGGCAAAGTTCTCAACGCGAGGTAACTCTTCCAGGTTAGCGGAGTGTGTAACCTGCAGCGTTTGTAACCTGAGGCGTTTGTAACTCAAGGTACCAATGTATTATGATTGAATGCATGTTTATGTGTGTATTATGTACCGTATTTTTTGCTCTATAAGACTCACCTTTTCCCTCCCAAAAAGTAAGGAGAAAAGTGTGTGCATCTTATGGAGCGAATGCAGGCTGCGCAGCTATCCCAAAAGCCAGAACAGCAAGAGGGATCGCTGCTTTCGCTGCGCAGCGATCCCTCTTGTTGTTCTGGTTTCTGAGATTCAGAATATTTTTTTTCTTGTTTTCCTCCTCCAAAAACTAGGTGCGTCTTATGGTCTGGTGCGTCTTATAGAGCGAAAAATACAGTAATGTGTAAACAGGGTTGAACTGCTTTATGAATCAACACATCTGAAATTCACAAAAACCAGAAATAGCGTAATCTGCCCATCCCTAACCTCTTGGGTTAGAGTCACAGGAAAGGCTTGAGGTGATGGGGCTTGTGGGGTGGGGCTTCCTTTGTGTAATGAGGATGTCAGTAGGCGGGATTTCAGACTGCCTTGCTTGGGGTATGGGCAATCTGGGGTAGGTGTGTGTTCAGAGCAGCCAAGGAGGTACAGCCCTCTCTCTTAAGGACAGCCTGATGGATCAAGGCAGTGGCCCATTGTGGTGTTTGCCTCCTAGGATGGGTCATAAGGAAAGGGTTAAAATAGGTGTGATGTGATTGGCCAATGAGAATGCAAGGGAGGAATAAAAGTTAGAGTGGGAGGTTTTGAAAGTCAGTTGAGGTTTGGGAGTTGAGGGTTGAGGTTATTTACAAAGCAGTAAATCTATCAGAAACCTCCGACATTATCTGTGCTCCAAAAGCACACACGCAGCCTCCGAGCTGAGCTGCGTCTCAGGCAGAAGCGAAAGCAAGTCTGAACAGTGACACAGACTGTGAAGCACTTCTCTGCGTTAAGCTCCTCCCAGATACAGGACACCACGGAGTTTTAACCCTGTCAGTTTCAAACTCCACATTTTTATGATCTTAATGATTATCTGCTGGTTTGGATGGCTCTGTAGATATTGTCACCTAGTATGACTGGGTGGTTCTAACCTGTGCCGATTTGAATGCTTCTGAAGATAATTGTCACCCAATTCAGCTTGAGGGTTAAGAAGGTGGAGGTGGTCCTAGTCTACATTTGGATGCTGGATGCCACTGTGAATCAAGATGGTAGCTCAAAATGAGATTTTGGCATGGCATTGCTTAATTTGGCATGCCAGTTCCAAACTGCCCCAATGTTGGCACCTCTGACCATTTATTTCATCACTCAGTTTAATGTGCCTTCACTCAATGTGCCATGACAGTTCCAAATTGTGCTGATTTGGATGCCTCAGAAGATAAAGTTGTCCAAGTGGACATGACTTCAGCCAATTTGGTGTGACATTTCCATCTTGGCTCAAGAATTCTCATGATGGAGCTTGTGGCCTTTGTCTACATTTGGACACTGGACCCCATTTTGAATCAAGATGATGGACTTTGTCCATCCCATGTCTCGGAATTATATTCCCGACAGTCTTGGGGGTAAGTGGTTGGTAATTATGCACACACTTGTAATTGTTCTGAATTTTTTTGCACAGTTCCAGGGGTCAGCAAACTTTTTCAGCAGGGGGCCAGTCCACTGTCCCTCAGACCTTGTGGGGGGGCCAGACTATATTTTGAAAGAAAGAAAAAAAAAACCTATGCCCCACAAATAACCCAGAGATACATTTTAAATAAAAGCACACATTCTACTCATGTAAAAACACCAGACAGGCCCCACAAATAACCCAGAGATGCATTTTTAAATAAAAGCACACATTCTACTCATGTAAAAACACGCTGATTCCTGGACTGTCCGTGGGCCGGATTCAGAAGGTGATTGGGCCGGCTCCAGCTCTGGGCCTTAGTTTGCCTACCCAAGCTTTAAACTACTTCAATACCACCACCCAGCTTGCCTCAGTGTCCAGCACAAGCTTGACCCAAAGGACTCCGAGGGATACAGAGTTACTCACTTGAGAACTGATGCTGTGGTCACTGCTGCTTCTATTTTAAATTATTTATGACACGTTTTGCAGCATTTCCCCCACCCCACCCCCCAAAAAATCAGGAAACAAATGATGAGTAACCACACACAAAAATCAGCATAAGAACCCAAGGGAAAGTATTTCGATTCAGAATACCACAGAGCATATACGGAATCCTTCCATCTTTTCAACAGTATGGCAGGTTTCCATTAGTCACCAGGAAAGGTCACATTAAGCCTTGTATGGTGAAGAAAATATATTTTAAAACAATTATTTGTACATATGCTTTCCAAGTGTATTGCAACATTATATTAATATTTCTTGTGAAACTGTCTTAACCTATTATTAAGGCAACACACTTTAAATACTCAAAGTGCAGATTTTCAAACTCAGGGGAGCTTGAGATTTTATGTATACAATGAGCTATTTTACCTGAGTTAGAAAATAAATTTTATAGTCATTGAAATCCATTTTGTTAGGCCTAACTAACTGGGGGGGGGTACATTTCTTTCTTTCTTTCTTTCTTTCTTTCTTTCTTTCTTTCTTTCTTTCTTTCTTTCTTTCTTTCCCTCCCCCTCTCTCTCCCCCTTCTTCCCCACTCTCCTCTCCTTGTAGCTCACAGGCATGAACCCATAAAAGGTAAAGGTAAAGGTACCCCTCCCCTTACGGGCCAGTCTTGACAGACTCTGGGGTTATGCGCCCATCTCACTCAAGAGGCCAGGGGCCAGCGCTGTCCGGAGACACTTCCGGGTCACGTGGCCAGCGTGACATCGCTGCTCTGGCGAGCCAGAACCGCACACGGAAACGCCGTTTACCTTCCCGCTGGTAAGCGGTCCCTATTTATCTACTTGCACCCGGAGGTGCTTTCGAACTGCTAGGTTGGCAGGCGCTGGGACCGAGCAGTGGGAGCGCACCCCGCCGCAGGGATTCGAACTGCCGACCTTTCGATCGGCAAGTCCTAGGCGCTGAGGCTTTAACCCACAGCGCCACCTGTGTCCCATATGTGCCACCTGCTATGAACCCATAGCATCTTGCTATCTGTTTTTTGCATTATAGCAAAGACTAGGAAGGCTATATGCATCCAAATATCACCCGCTTTGTTTTCCATCCATTAGCCATAAAGGGGACTTGTAGATTCACCAACCCCAATAACTGTTTACATGTCTTATTGAAACTTCTTTTCCCTTGACATTCTTAAGATAACTGCACTCCTGGTTGGCCATGATATGTGGTTGTGTGTTTGTCACAGTGAGACAGAAGTTGGGCAGACTGACTTAAATCATTAGTGCAGATCTCCCTTGAGATATGTCACAAGTCTTCTTGCAGCAAGTTGACTTTCATGGACATTCCTAAGAAGTTTCTCCTAAAATTTCTCCAAATGACCAAGGGCTTTATAGTCTTCCTCATTATTTTTTGTAACTCTCTGAATGTTACTTCACTTTTACTGGATGGATAACAATTCACTCACCAAGGCATCATATTGGAAGTTCTGCTCTGCTAGCCAACACCATCGATGTGGAACAGCATTAGTCAAAAGAATAGAGAAACTCAATAGCATTATTACTCTAGTTCACTCAATCTGATGTTGTATTTGCATTGGGTCTGGTATAGGAATGCACCTGGAAATAAATGTAAACTGCCCATATTGTGTCTTAGACTAACACTTAGGGCCAGTTTCCACATTCAGCAATATCAAATAGTAAAGCTTTTCTTGGACTGACTTGCCCACGGCTGAATGAAGACATATTTGAGTTATCCTTTGTGATAGGTGTGTAGTCTCTCTCTCTCTTGCATCTTAATTCAGTTCACCACATTAGCTTACAATTTATGTCCTCGTGAAAAATCATCAGCATTCTGGTGTGAATTTATCCTAATATGAACATTTTTTGCAAAGCCATTTCCCATAAATATAATGCACACATTGCTTGTTATTTTCATCATATGTGCATTTCAGTGCACATTTAACCATAACATATGCATTTTTGTACACACTATTTAGCATGAGAAAGATGTTGCAAAATTCAGAGAAGCATGAATTTCAAAAGATGGCTGTGTTTCACTTCATGTTTTGTTCAGTAAAGTATAGGTTAGGTATGCTTTTCTTTAAAGGCACACAGAATCAAACTTCTCCCCCTAATTATCCTTCACCTAAAAATTGTGTGCTTGCAGGTTTTAATCTCGGTTAATCTCTCTACTATGTTCTTTTTTATTTGCAGGTATTTCCATCAG